>NC_142760.1:20298657-20603389 GCF_054948205.1 Urtica dioica subsp. dioica | reverse complement strand
ATCTCGTATATAATTTTACAAGCGACAAACTGAAAACCACTAACTGCAATTGTGTTTGTTGAGCAGACATGAACCAAATGTAAGAAAAAATCATTAATATCATCAAAGTATAGAACAGTTGGCCATTATTGGAAACTCAAAAAAATTCATACTAGAAGGAACGAAGAATATAGTATAGTTAACTTGGAAAATAAATACAGAATTCAAGATACAATAGGTTCAGTTCACTCACTCAGACAAATTAACCTTACCCTAAGTACAGCATGTCCAAACTCTCACTCTTACCCTCACTCTCTTCACTCCAACAGACAGAGACCCAAACCAAAATGTGTGAAAAATATCAAAACTCACCCTTTTTCACAGTTTCAGCTCAACAAACAAGGATTTGGCAAATATATGTCAAAATTTGCATTATGGTTTCGATTCACCTTCCATGTCCTATCCTGAATGGCTGGTTTCCAGATCGAGATCTGTCTATCTTTGCCTTCTTTGCTCTATTGTTTGCGATTTCTTGGAACGGGTTTTTTCCGTCAAAATCAAACCTGGCCAGCCTTACCTTCTTTCTCTTCCCCTTGTCGTATTCTTCATCCCTGCAAAAGAGAAAATCGATCGTAAAAAGCCCGATTCTTGATGCGGCTCACCAATGAACAGCGTTACTAATGAGGAAATTATCGACGAGAGTGGTCTAATTTTGCACAGAGAGAAATATCTTGGACAGCAGATATTCGTTGCTTCAAAGTTGAACTAGTTTCTCTCCGTGCAATATTATACCAGTAAAGCAGACGAGATATATTCCAACTTATGACATAAAATTTATTGATAATAATCAGACGATATATATTCCAACTTACCAGTCATCTCCTATGTAACCAATAGTAGCACTCTGCACAGAAGCAGACTCTACATTTCTAGAAGGAAGTTCTTCATCATCCCAACGTGGGACTGCAAGAAACAAAACAATCAATTCTTTAGCAACTACTTCAATGATGGGTTGCAAAAGCAGTGAACCTTTTCTTATTCAATTTATGACACTAGAGATGGGAATTCGGTTAACCTTAACTTTTAATTTTACGGATAACCTTAATGCAAACTTTTTGGTTAACTATTTTTTTTAACCCCGAATAATAAAACTGGTAAATCCTTTTTTTCCCAGAAAACTTTGATTGAAAAAAAAGGTTAATTTGCCAATCTCTATACAATACATTAGCAAGAACAATAAACTAGCCAATCTCAATTAACAAAAATTATTTCTAGGCTACAAAAAAAAATATTTCCAGATCAACTACTCACCAATTGTATCCCCCAGACCTTGGGTAAGCATACCAATCATCTGGTTCACCGAAAACCTACAGTCTGGCTGGGCCGAAATTTGGTCATCTTGGGCGAGTTCGGAACCATTTTGACTGGTTCTCTTCATTAACTCCCCATCATCTACAACAGTCTTCAAGGAATTGCTATCAGGAATAATTTTATCTTGAGAAGTGGTACCACTTGCTTCTATTCTTGAGGCAGATTTGCTCTCCTTTCTCTGAGAATGAGTTGAATTCAATGAAACCATGTTGGTTATCTCAGATGTTGACGGCACAACTTCTGGTACCGAGTTGTTATCCACTAGAAGTTCTTTAGTCAGATTATTAGAGCCAGACACTGGTCTGTTTGTACTTCTTTTATTCTTCTTTTTCTTCTGTATAGCCAAGGATACCCTTAAGAACCTCGGGTTGAAACCCAAGCTTGCGACTTGACGCCTCGCAATCTTCTTCTTTAATTTCTCATGGGGCTTGCGACCAGATGCATCCGTATCCGCGGATCTAATTGGTGCACTCGATAAATCAGGTAATTTAACTGATTTTTCAACCACCAAAATCTGACTACTTTCATCAGACTTCTCAAGCAAGGAATTATCACCAACACTGCCAATCTTCTTTTTTGAGTTCTCAAAGGGCTTGCAATCAGAAGCATCCGTATTTGTGGATCTACTTGGTGTATTTGATAAATCAGGTAATTTAACTGATTTTTCAACAACCAAAATCTGACTACATTCATCAGTCTTCTTATGCAAGGAAATATCACCAGCGCTACCATGTGTCGTAATCTCAGCCTGGCAGTAAGATATAATACTCAATCAGCACAGGCAACTAAATGCTTGTTGATGAAAGAAAGAACCTACAGCCAAAGAACACTACGAAGCAAAACATACCCGACTATCTTGACAGCCGGGTTGGTCTGGTAGTATGAATGTGTCAATTTTCTCAATGACTGTAGCGGTGGCTTTGGACAAATCCAAGATTGCACCCTCCACATATGAGGCAGGACGATTCTGATGGGAAAGCATCAAATCACGGAAGAAAGAGATTTAAAATCCTGGTAGCAGTAACTAGAAAGTAGTACAACGCTAGAAGAAAAATGTAACATCATCTTACCTCCTGCAAGGGCCCAGTTGTAGTTTCCTTAGCTGAAGAACAGACTTCCTTAGGGTCGGTAGATGTGAGTACTGAGACTTTCAAACTTTTATCTAAACTTCCTTTATCATTTAACTCATTAGTATTATTAACAGGAACATTTGGTGTACCGCTGTCATTGCTTGCAGGGACAGGTTCTAAGTTCTTTTCTGGAGTTTCTTGTGGAATAGAAACCAATTCTGATGGGTTCTTAGGCTGTGAGGTTGTTGTTGATAGTTCAAATTTTGGCTGATTTAACCTTTCACTCATAATGGGAATCATTGGTGTGGGGACAACACCTGCTACATCGTTTTGAACCACAACAGCAGAAGAGTCTACATGCTTCATTTTGGAATCATTTGATCCATTTAGAACCGGTTTTCTCAATATTCGGCCGTTTTCAGAACTGTTCATCTTTCCTGGGTCATTTGCTTTAACATTCTCTTTGATAGAGATATTTGATGGTTTCCTCGGAATTATATTACTCCTGTCACGGACGTAGAACAACATATAAGCCTTCTGCTCCAGGACCCTCTTCTCGCTAACTGGAGAAACCTGATGCACCAAAATCATGTTATTGCAGCACACCTAAGATGCAAAACTATTCTATATTCTGTATCATTTTCTATCAATACCTATTATCTACACTTCATGAGATGCTTTTAGATGGAAAATTGTATGAAAAGAACCGGTGCATGTATTACGTACAAAAGTAACACTAAAGTTCCAGACTCATGGTTGCAATTATATATATAATTCATTTCCATAAAATATTATTCATAGATCATCTCACTAAGCAAGAAATTTACAAGACTGGACAGCAAAATTGCATGTGATCACTCTTACCCTATTATCATCAAGGGAATGCCAAATGCCACTCGATGTGCGTACAAAGCAGTAGTAGTGGCCCGAACGCGTGCTCCCACCGCTATGAACTAGAACCCCGTACAGCGTATACTTCAGATTACCTCCCTACAAAATGTTAAAAAAACAACAAATGGTTTGTCAGATAACACATGGAACTGACAACAAATTATAATGAATATATGAACACAAATGTCAGCTTTATTGCAGCATTAATTTCACAAGATAATTTTAATTTTAATTACAATCCAACTTTGTTTTGCACCTTTTTAATATATACTTGTGGAGAAGTTCCACAGATACTAAATTGTTAACCAAATTTGGATAAAGTACGTGGCTAGACATTTGTCAATTCTATATTTGTAGAACTATGTGAACAGCCTTCAGAATCATCAGTCATGTCATAGAATGAATGTATCTGACACTTGACTAGACAATGATTGGTAAGCAATTTGATAATATCAAATTTCATCAAGGAAACGCGCGAGCGTGTGTGTGTGCTTATATTATTATTTTTCTAACCACCTTTTTCCCTATTTTTCTTTTATTTTCAAGCTAAAGGAACCAAAAAAAGTGACACATCTTCACTTCAATCACTGATCATGAAACTAGCAAAACAAAATGTACACTTCTGTAGCCACCACAGAACAGCGTGACCACATTACATTCTTACAATTGGAACTCAAAAACATTATGATATCATATGTAGATTGCCAAACGATCTTTCAATATCTGGACAAATAGGCTACTAATAATAGGATAAATAAAGGTTGCACTAGAAGCATAGTGTCAGCATTTATTCACCTGGGGGTCGCTGACAAATGGTCTCAAGTCCAGTGTCGGAGAAAAATTAACTTTCTTGTCAATCTTTTGGCCAGGATCGTGGGCACGAAAGCGTTTTAAATGGATGGTAAGAACATAAGGCGGCTTGTGGACAGTGAGCTGCTTGCGAGCTCTAACCTTCTGTTTGCATCGCTCGCACTGGTATTGTTTCTCTCCTCCGTCTAGCAATTCCGCAGCAGTGAAATTCAAAAGTGCTTTATCCAATGAGTCCGCCTTATTGATCTCAAGACTTAAATCTAAAAATGGATCATATTTGTTGGAGCCATAGGAGCATTGCAAGCATTTTACCTGAAAAACTAAAGAAAACGCATTACAAATTAATGTTGAAAAATATCGGTTGATCATTCCGAACTTCACCATGTACAGAGTCACCATACTTCTAGAGGATGAAGTAGCTTTAGACGAAAGCAAATTGGAAATACGATCTCACAAGGAATTCCTACCAAACTGTAATAAAAACCTACCTGACTTCTAAGGCTCCCACCAAAGATTTTGTGTACCAAACTCTTCTCATAGGCACCAGGAGATTCACTAGGAACTCCAGATGGCAAACAACATTTATGCATGGATTCCAACAAATTCACCATGTACTCGTGTGCATCTTCCTGTCTGCAACTTCGGAAATTCCTCGATATGCCTAAAATGAGGAATATGAAATCCAAAATAGGAAACCAACATGCATTATGAGATGTTCAAGCTCTGGTAGGCTAGAGTGTAGGAACCAATAGCTAAAGATAATTTGAAGTCCGGTCAACACATGAGCAATAAACTTACATTTCAAGTTAGCCACAATCTCATGAGGAGATAAACACCTTCCAGTTGATTGGAGCGCACGACTAACATGCTTCTGGATGGCACATAACGCACAAAATCCAGCAATACGACCTTGACGAAATAAAAAAAAACACATAACAAAAGTAATGAGAACAAGTAAAGTTCTCAATTAATAGGGAAATTCTATAATGTCTTCAAAATATAAATGTAAGGACTTTACGTCGGGAACCATGAAAGCTAAAAGTCGAAGGTCGAGAACAGGGTTTGCTCTCATGAGGTATGGGGTTTCATTCCCCATGAGTTATCTACCAGGTAATATACTTGAGTTTACTCATCGGCTCATCAAAGTCTGTAAAGTAAAACGAAGTGGATAAAATGGGAAAAAAAAAAAAAAAAAAAAAAGCCTCATCCCAAAGTTTGTAGGTTTAAACGAGGTGGACAAATTAAAAAGGAGCATAAGACAGTGGGGGTATAGTGGTGGGTAGGTATGGCACTGTTTTTGGCATATTGTTTTTAGGTACTTAGCAACAACAAAAAAGCACCATGGTACTAAATACTGGATTTTTTTTGCTACATCCATCAGTAGGAACCTCTGTAGTTGAGAGACATTTGTAAATGATTGATACAACATCTTCCCACTAGCATAGCCAGTAAAATTGGTGGGCTTTAGCAGCATTTTCTTTTGCTGCTGTGCATAATATTTGAAGCACTTTTTCTATCAATTTTGATCAAGGAAGCTAGATTTTTTCCAAAAACAATTCCTTGCAGCAGAGAGCAATAACTGCTGCAAAAGTTTCCGTACTACCAAACTAAGCAACCACCAAGCATCTCTCAAAACAGATTCTCAATTTGCCTCACTAGTCCCTCGAGCTACATACAAAAGACTCGGAAACTCAATCACTATGTCAACTCTAAATATAGGGATGTATAAGCAACCCATGTGCATGTCAGCTTAGAAACACCATTTTCAATCTGTAAAATTTTACCTAATAATATCCAAAGATCTACGCACATGCACAAATACTGATATCATCCCCGCTTGAATTTACCTAAAAGGAGAAGATATTCACTCACATGAATTTTTATGCTTGCCACTTTGCAGATATGCAGCCAAAGGTTCAGTGTATGTCAGACATTGCAAAACAGAATTGAGATAGCAAGTGTTCCCCATATTTTCCAAACCAGCCCCCTGAAAATATTCAATCCAGACAATTAGCTTCTTCCAATAATTTTTTCTAATCATAAAACACAATAGAAAGTTCTTAGCCTAGTTAGAACCAGAAACTTTAGGATTACTGGAGTTAAACTAAAATAGAATAGATCATTGGACAAAAATCTTACCGACTCAGACAGCTATTAAAAAAAACAACAATTTCATTATGGAAAAGCACAGCAAAGGAACACATTCAAGTTATGAATTCATACATCAAAACATCAAAAATTATCAAATAAGACCAACGTCCTTCATATTATCAAAATCAACTATACCAGAAACATAACGAGAAAGCAATCTCAAGCGAGATTGCAAAGCATTCAGAATTAAACTCAACTATAAACCTCAGACAAGCAAGAAACAAAATAATATAGGGAGAAAACGATCAATTAAAACAAGCATCAAGTATTCAGTTGAAACGAAAAACATACGAAAATATTTTCATAAGACACTATGACCACATTCTGTTCATAAAACTCGGTGAAACCTTAAAAAACAGAAATCTAAATTTTCAAGAACAAAATCCCCAAACTCAAACAATGACAAGAGTATAGCATAGAAATACATAAACAAATCAGAAACCAAAACGCAAACTAAAACTCCAAAATCACCCACACGCATACAAAACAAAGAAAAACAAAGTCGAAAAGCTCACAATGCTTTTAAATGTAATCGCAAAACTGAGCTCCGGATCCAACCCGCTCTCCTCAAAGGCTTCGCTTTTCTTCCCGACTAAACCAGATTGGCCCGACTTAATCCCAGACCGAGCCAAGTCCTGGCTCGGGTTCAGCGTTTCAATACGGAAATCCCCGCCGCCATTGACGAAACCTCTGTAAGGCTTCCTCGCCGGATGAAACTCGATCCTCCGGTGGAACAGAGCTGATGATCCGTTCGACAAGTCCGCGGAAAGCTCTTCAAGAGAGGCTTTTCGCTGGACTGTACTTGCGGCCATACACGGAGGCTCTGAAAACGACGATTCTAGCAGATCGACCGTTCCGTTGCTCGCCGCCTAGGCTCGGTTTGAATTTATGTTGAAGCTTTGATGGGAGATTAAGGTTAGGGTTTTGATGTGAACAGATAATGCAGAAAGCTGTCTGTTTCGAGCTTCTGCGAAAAAGGAGGAGTTCTGGGTGGAGAAATCGAACTTATTAAACCCTACTACTACACAGCCAGAACAAGGTTTTGTTGAAATTTTATTTTAAGCCCACAACTTTAATAAATATCTTTTCATCCCTTATTATACTTTTTGTGTCTTATATATTTACTTAACAATCCCCTCAAAACTTATATATTCAAGTTATCACCGACTAATGGTTTAGGTCACAATTTCTTACATCAAACTCCTCACAAGAAGATTATTTTGAAGCTAATGTTGATCATTAACGGATAGATCCATAATCCATTATAATAAGTTTATATTTGATAAGCTAGTCGTAATGAATTTGTAATGGTGGTATATAAAACAAACTATTTAAATTACTACCATGGTTATTATAGCTTTTTTATTAAAAAAAAAAATGTTGTAGCATTCCATACCAGAAAATTGAGAAGATCTTTGAGGACAGTCTTCTCAACAAAAGGTGGAACATAGTTCACCCACGTTATAGAAGCTTGAACCTCGGTAGAGAGTTTAGCAAGACAGTGAACAACCATGTTACATAGCCTAGGAATAAAAATTACATCAACAATTTGAATGGACAAAACATCAGCGACAGCTATTCCCAACTCCGTACTCGGAATAGTCCCTTGTCGAATGGTGTTGACAACTCCAAGACAATTTGAATGGACTTTCACCCATTATCATCCCGTCTCCAGAGCAGCATGTAACCCGTTCAAGATCGATGTCGCCTCCGCCAGTTGTGGCGAGAAGCCTCTCCTTACAAACAAGATCCGAGACAACACAATTTTCCCATCATGGTCTCGACTGACTCCACCTACTCTGAAGGATTGCCCGTGATCAGGGATTGCAGCATCGACATTCACCGCCAAAGTACCCAGCGGCAGTGGTGGCCATCTCTGAGGAGCTGCGTCGGGTGTCCTGCTCACTTTTGGATTCATAGTGGCTTCGTGATACTCTTCCAAATAACTGTTGGCACATACTACCACCTCGCTCTCGAGGTCTTCTCCGCTTCTGCGTGAGCACATAGTTCCTATTGTTCCATATTGATCAAAGCAGCACCAAAAATAGCTGAGCTTCGTAGACCTTCAAAGTGGTGACGGCGGAGTAAATGATGTTCACCGGGTTCTCCGAACTTATTCCAAAGATCCATGGACCAAGGTTCATCGATTTCTAGATTTTCTGCACACCTTTGCACTTCCATAAGGCATGATATATTGTTTCATAGTGAGTTTCACATAGAGGGTAGCGAGCATCAATTTCCATACCCCGTCGGATGAGGGTTGTGCGACCCAAGATCCAACCTTTGCATACCCTCCAAGCAAAGAGTTTCACTTTGTGTGGTACCTCAAGTCTCCAAAGTCTTGGCCACCACCTAATGCTCTCCGACATACTTGAGGAGCTAGCGACATTGATGGAGTCCATTATTACTCAATATCCGCTTTTCACGAAATATTCTCCATCATATGTATAGTACCTCACGATAGAATCAGGAAGGTCGTTTTGGGAGCACAGAATTTGAAGAATGGCATCGGCATCTATTTCAGCAAACATCGCCTGAATGAGAGTGACATCTCAATCGCCGGTCACTCGTTTGAGATCGCAGACTTTCAGCCCCTCCGAAAGTATGAGCGGGTCAATGAGACAAAAATTTTGTGGTCTCGGGATCCATCTATCTCCCACACTAGGCCTTTCCATATACTCAAGCTATTGGACCTGCACATAGTATTCCAAAGATCACCATCAGGAAAGTAACTTGCCCGGAGTACCCTAATCACTAAGGTTTCTAGTGAAAGGGTCTTTTTCCAAACATTCTTGGCTAGCAATATTTTGTTGAAGGACTCGATGTCCAGGAACCCCATTCCTCATTCTACCTTACTCTAACAGAGCAGCACCCAGTTTCCCTAGTGGATCTTCTAGTGTTTGCCCATATCTCCCCACCAAAATCTGGCGATGATGTGGTGGATGTTGTCAATGAGACCCTTCAAAAGGCGGAAACAACTCATTACATAAGATGGTATGGCTTGGAGAACCGCATTTATAAGAACCTCTCTTTCTGCTCGAGAGATCAATGAGCCACGCCATCCTTTGACTTTGTTCCACACTCATTCCCAAAGAAAAAGCAAAGATCTCCTTCTTCCTATGCTCGATAAAAAAGTCGGCATTTTGAGGTACCTTTGGTGGCACTCGGTCACTGGAACTCCAAGACGACATGATACACTTTCTTGCTGATCTGCTTCCACCTATCTGCCGAAGCACACATCCGATTTCGAGAAGTATACCTCTTGCCCTGAGGCCTCAGAGCAAATCCTCAAGCATTCTCTCACTGTTTTGCCTCTTCATATCTAGCCTTGAGAAAAATAAGACTGTCATCAGCAAAGAATAGGTGCAAAACTCTAATACCTTCTCTCCTAGATCGAAGCCCATTGAGTGCTCTGTTGTCGCAGTTTTTCGGACAACGATTTAGGAGTCGTAGACGGTTAGACCCAAGGCCAGACCAAGTGGTCTCGTCTCGACTCGAGCGTGTCGGACTTGGTATCCCAAGTCTTCCCTTAGCTATCTATGGTATCTGTCTCGTCCAGGCACCTGAAAAGCAAGCAGAAAAGGTGTGAACTACAAAGGGGAAACAGAGGGGTTGCCTCTGTTTACCTCTCTGACGCTCAACATTAGTAGGATTGAGGTGATTTGTAGAGGGTTTAGTGTTTAGAGGCCGAGACTTGAGAGAAACGAGCGAGGCACGAGTTCGACAGCGTTTCAGTACTCAAATTCGGATTACCTGGGTCGAGGGAGAGACCCTCTTATTTATAGGCGGCCAAGGGGTGTTTGGGGAACCCCTTGGCCGAGCGCCGGCCTTGGAGAGCCGGCCTTGGAGAGCCGGCCTTGGAGCGCCGGCCATGGAGAGCCGGCCTTGGAGAGCCGGCCGGTCTCGACGCTGTCTGGGCCGGTCTTGACGCGGGGGAGGCCGTTGCTCGGCTGGTGGCGGCCGCCGGGTGGCCTGCAGATGACGCGCGGGAGCACAGCCCGCCGGGCCCGGCCGCGCCGGCGATGGTGCGCGCCGCTGGAGGACCGCCGGTGCCGGGAGACGCCGCCCAGGGGGGGGCCGGCACCGGGCAGGAGGTGGCGCCGCCGGGTTGCGCCGGCCAGGGGGCGGCCACTTGCCCAGCCCTAGGGCAAACCTTAGGCCCCATTGGGCCGGGCCTGGGCGAGGAGAGTGCAGCCGGCCAGGAGCCGGGCCGGGCCGGTGCGCGCGAGGAAGGCCCAACCGGCTGGAGGTCGGATGGGGCCGCTGGGTTGTGCGCGCGCGAGGAGGGCCCAGCAAGCCGTGAGCTGGGCCGGGCCGATGGGCCGGACGCGCCTGGGACGAGCGCTGGGACGCCCGGGCAGGCCTCAAGTGCCGGAGACCCGACTGGCCGAGAGCCGGGCCGGGCCGACGGGCCTGACGCGCGCGCCGAAGGCCGGAGGTCGCCTGGACCGCGCGTGGAGGAGCCACCCAGCCAGGAGACGGGCTGGGTCCTCGGGCTTGACGTGCACACAGGAGGGAGCGTTGCCGGCCACAGGATGGCCCGGCCCGAGGGCAGTGACCCGGCCGGCCGGCAACCAGTCGAGCGCTCGGGTAACATCCCGGGCTCCGAACGCTCCGGCGACTCATCGAGCCATCGTGCAGCACCTACGGCGAGGGGACTTTCTTCCACCGCGCGGGAGGAAATGCGGACGTCAACCTTCCCGATAGGAGAGTCAGTCGTGCGGGGCAACCTCGACTGCTCGGGTGTCGACGTCCCGAGCTTGATCTCCATCGTCAGCTTCAAGAGCCTTAGGAAACGCTACAGCATCCCGGATTCTGTGTCAATCCTCAGACCGTTGCCCGATGATCTTCCGTCCCGCCCTCGAAAGGGGTATGCCGCGGTCCACGAGGCGAGTCTTCGCGGGGGGCTAAGGTTGCCTTTTCAGCCGGTTATCCAGGAGTTGTTAGCTCGACTGGGGGTTCACGCTTTACAGATGTCCCCGGCCTTCTACCGGCTGGTCGCGGCGTGCCATATGATGCTTTATCGGGCGAAGAAGAGGGCCGTCACCGCCGACGACATCCAGGACCTCATGACGATACGAGGGGTGCCGGGGAAGCCGGGCTTCTACCTAGCGCTACATCGCAAGCGTTTCGTCATCGTCAGCAATGTTAACTCGAAGCATAGATATCCTTGGATATGGGTGTCCGAGTCAGCCTTCGGGGTCGCGCCTCTCTTCTTCGGTCTCGCGGCTGATTTCCCACCCGTGGGCGATATCGAGGGTTCTGAGCTCCATGCGGTGATCAGGGCGATCCCGGAATCGAGGCGGCAAGGGCCGCACTTCGAATCCCCAGACCTAATGGCAAGGACTGGGTGGTTCACGCCTGGAGACGACGCTCCTCCGTGCTCGGGCCTCGGCGCGGAGGCTACGGAGGACCCTGAATCAGAGGCGGGGGGCTCGTCTGCCCCTCCCCCTGACGTGGGGGGTACCAACCACACACATGCTTCCAGTTAGTGCACGTTCCGTTGTATTGTACTCTAACCTGTCATCTCTTTATCTTTTTCAGATACCATGACCCGGCGACACCGACCACGCACGCAGGTACCGAGGGTGGCGCCCGACGTTGAGGCCGTGACCGCGGCTCAACCACAAGCTGAGGCCCGCCATGGAGGGCTTCCAACGCGGGCGAGGACCGAGGCGAACTCCTCGAATAAGCGACCATCATCGACGATCCTCCCCGGCTCGTCCTCCGGCCACAAGCGCGCTCATACGTCGGCGACGTCAGACGGCATGGAGTCGATGCTCTTGGCGGAGGCGGCGGAGCTGAGGGACCAATGTTCTCGAGGGATCCTTGAAACCTCTCTACGGGATTTCAAGAGTATCCTGACGGCGAGCGACCTTGAGCATTTCCAGAGCGGGATCGGCGACGCCCGAAAGGTACGATTTGCTTGTTTGCCTTATTTGTGATTATTGTGCTTATTTCGATCGCATGTACGTTGTTTGTTTCCACAGATGCTCGTGCGCCAAGAACGGAGCGATCGTATTCTCCGGGACTTGCTACGTCGCATGCAGATCTTGGAGAAAGACAAGGAGAACACGGCGGCCGCCCATGTCGCCGCTTTGGCGGGGGTCCGCACCGTCCAAGAGTTTCAGGCGCTTGAGGAGGAACTGAAGCGAGCTCGTGAGAAGGCGGTGGCCGAGAAGGCGTCTCGGGAGAAGGCTGAGCAGGCGGCCGATACTTTCTTAGGGGAGACAAAGAAACTCCAGGCGGCACTCTCGAGCCGAGACGAGGAGCTGAACATCGTCCACGCCCGACTGTCGGCGAGCGAGATCTCCCGGGTCAAGGCCGAGAGGGAGAGGGAAACGTTGCGAGCGGAGGTGCAGACCCTCGCCGAGGAGAAGGATGACGCCGTGCGATCCAAGACGGAGTTGGAGGAGGACTGGGATCTCTCGCTGGAGGTGGCTCGTTACGAGGTGGCCATGCGGGTCAAAGACGCGACCGCGGAGGAGAACGCATCTCGAGGGATCACATTTTCCTTCTTCGACGCCATGTTTCCTCCCCTGGAGGACGAGTTGCCTGAGGATGACCTGCCTCCCGAAGTCCCTACGGAGGCCGCCCAGTCGTCAAACTGTCGGTCCGGAGGAGAAACCGTTGGCGGGTCGGGCGCCCCTCGCCCTGAAGACGACGAAGAACAGGTCGACTATGGCTCAGAGTAGCCAAGTTTTCTTTGGTTTCCTGCGCATTTGTTTAGCGCTCGCTTTACACTTTCTTTCGGATTTCTGTTATGTTTGACATGTGTCGTACTTTCATACTTTTCTCGTCGGGTTGTTTGTGTAACATCGTTTTGCTTTGATGGAAGTTTTCTTTTTATTGTGCGTCTTATTTTCTCGACTTGCTATGCTTAGTGTAATCGATTTGCGCAATTTGACTGGTGCGTGTCTTACGAACTCGGTTTACTATGTTTAGCGTAACCGGTTGGCACGGCTTACTGCCGCATTTGACGGCGAAGTTTCCCGCGGGCGCTGGCTAGACCAGTTTCATCCGGCGGGTGCGATTCTCGGCCATCCATTCGTGACTCGCTGCCTATCGGCGCGCGAGCCGGGTGGCCATCGTGCTCATTTTCCAGCGAGTACGCTACCTATCGGCGTGCGTATCGCGACGAGCTCGCTGTTCCCAGTGAGCGTGGTACATGTCGGTACGCGTGTCACGTTTTGGGTTTTGACTGCCGGGATCGACCATCCAGTGCGCGGATGTGATCCGTCGACGCCTTACTGCCTATCGGTGTGCAAGGCGCGACGTTGCGCGAGAGCGTCACAGCGAAAGACGTGCGAGGTTGGAGGTCCAGTGCGTGGATCCAACTTGTCGATGTTTCACTATCTCTCAGCGCGGGGTCGGAGGTCCGGTGCGCGGATCCGATTTGTGGACCTTTCGCTATCTCTCGGTGCGTGAAAGGTGGAGCGTGAAAAATGGGGTAAATGAGCTTGTTACCCTAATTCTACCCTCCTTAGCCCCCCGAGTTTCTTGGGTGCTTGTAGAGGAGACTAGAAATTATAACACGATGCTTTGAAGCGAAATGTAATTCATTATAATGTTGAAATAATAAAAAAATTACATCCCAGGCCGTTGGCCGAACTCGAAATTTTAAATTGTCTTTGCTAGAATCGAAAATTACATGAAAACAACAAAGCGCAAAATGGACGAACGAACATCTATTGGTAATATTGCCGAAGGTGCTCCGCGTTCCACGGGTGTGTGAACACGAGTCCCTCCATGTTCTCGAGCTCGTACGTGCCGTTGTGGATGGCTCGGCGCACACGGTACGGGCCTTCCCAGGTGGGGCCTAGAACTCCCGCGCCTTGCACCTTGGTGTTTTGGAACACCCTTCGAAGAACGAGGCTTCCGTCGGCGAACTTCCGCAGCTTGATCTTTGAGTTGTAGTATTTCTCGACTTTCCTCTTTTGCGCAGCAAGTCGGGTGAGTGCGTCCGACCTCCTTTCTTCTATGAGGTCCAACTCGAGCCTGATTGCGTCGTCGTTGGTGGCTTCTTCGTACTCCTCGATGCGCAAGGTTGGTAGCTTGGTCTCGACGGGTACCACGGCCTCGACGCCGAATGCGAGAGCGAAAGGGGTTTCGCCGGTCGCGTTTCGAGCGGTGGTGCGGTACGCCCATAAGACCATGGGGAGCTCGTCGGCCCAAGCCCCCTTTCTTTCCTCCAGCTTCTTCTTCACGTTCTCTTTGATTGTCTTGTTAACCGCCTCGACTTGACCGTTGGCTTGAGGATTGCGGGGAGAGGAGAAAGTCTTGCTAATGCGCAGTTGTTCGCACATTTCTCGGAGGCGCGCGTTGTCGAATTGTTTCCCGTTGTCGGTTACAATTGACGCGGGGATCCCGAAGCGGCAGATGATGCTTTTCCAAATGAAGCTCGTCGTGTTCGCCTCAGTGATCTTCGCTAGCGGCTCAGCCTCTACCCACTTTGTGAAGTAATCGATGGCCACGATTGCGTGCTTGTATTGCCTTGGGGCCGTAGGTAGCTCACCGATGAGGTCGATTCCCCACTTCGCGAAAGGTCGCGGCACAATGATCGGACACAATGGGGCCGGTGCTTGACGCGGGATGTGGGCGAACCTTTGGCACTTATCACACTTTTTGGCCCACTCGTGGGAGTCCTTTTTCAAGGTCGGCCAAAAATATCCAAGTCTTAGTAGCTTCAATGCCAACGATTGCCCAGCGGCGTGGTTCCCGCACACCCCTTCGTGCACCTCGCGGAGCGCTTTCCTCGCCTCGACTTCGGTCAAGCAGCGAAGGAGGGGCATAGAGTAGCCTCTCTTGAACAAGTTGTCCTCCCTCATTGTGTACTTCGGCGCCAAGCTTCTCAGCTTTCTGGCCTCTTCTTTGTCCTCGGGGACGACTCCTCGCCTAAGGAATTCCACAAGCGGAGTCATCCATGAGGGAGGCGGAGTCTCGTCAACTACCCCCACGTCGCCTCTCGAGACGTAGGGTCGGGTCAATACCTCGATCGGGACGCTGCCTTCGCCCTCCTCGTCTATCCCAGACGCGAGGCGGGTCGGGTCAATACGTATGGTTGATGTAGTGCGCTACTTTCCCTTGGGAAACTTCGCGCACGTACTTCTTCCTTTGCGTAGCCGAGTCTCCGAACTCCGGGCCGCCCAAGATCGCGCCCACGACGTGAAGTTGCGAGCTCTCCGGTTCTTCGTTTGCCGCGCGGTCCGTGACAGTCACCGTCGCCGGACCTTTCTTTCCTTGCCGCGGGCGGCCTCCGTGCGCCGCGGCCGTCCCGATAGTTCTAAGGACGTACTCTTTTAGTTTCCCATCTTGAATCAGGGCTTCAATCTGACGCTTGAGTTGATAGCATTCGGATGTCAGGTGCCCGTGATCCTGATGGTAGTCACAATACTTGCTTTGATCCCTCTTGGCGGGATCCTTCGTGAGAGGGGTTGGACTCCCCAGCTTGTCACAGTGCAGAGCTAGGATTCGCTCCGGCGAAGTGTTCAGAGGAGTGAATGTCGAGAACTTTCGGAAGCTATCGACATGTGGCGGTCTTGGCCCGGGAAGGGAGCGGCCGTTAGGGGCTTGGCTTCCCTTATTCCTCCTCTTCCGAGGGTCGGGACGATCTTCATCTCGATCGTCGCGGCGGCGACTCCCCTGTCATCCTGACTTTCGGCCATCTCGGCCATCGAGATAGTCCTCGACTCCCATATACGTGCGGGCTCTCGCCATTAGCTCCGCCATGTCTCGTGGGACTTGGCCAACAATAGACTTGAGGAAGTCGCTCGTGCGGACTCCCTCAGTGATCGCCGTGATGGCGTCCCTGTCATCGAATTCTTCGACCTTGTGAGACTCCTCGGTGAAGCGAGCGAGGTATTGTCTCAACGTCTCGTCTCTTCCTTGCCGGATAGAGAGGAGGTGGGTCTTTGGTTTCTTTTGCGCCACGAGGGTGGCGAATCGGGCAAGGAACGCCTCTCGTAAGGCCCGGAAAGACGAGACGCTTCCCGGCCTCAAACTTCGGAACCACTCAAACCCCGACCCTGTGAGGGTCAGGCTGAAGGCTTGGTAGAGGGTGGCGTCCGTCTGCCCTTGCATCGTCATCCACGTCTCATAGTGTTGGACGTGGAAGTGGGGATCCGTACGTCCATCGTAGGGGGGAATGGACGGTAACTTGAAGTTTCCCACGCATGGCTGCGCGAGGACTTGTGCGGCGAAGGGAGAGTATGATTCCTCTATCCCTCCGTACGGCCTTTGCCTCCCTGACTCCCTCATTTCGATGATTTGATTTTGGAGGCTCTGAATCATCGTGACCATGTCGAGCCCGTTAGCGGGGCCGACCGTCGGGGCCACGGGAGTCACCGGTTGGCGTTCGTTGGACGCTTGGTCCACGACATTGGCCTGAGGCCGGCCGAGAGTTGCGGCGGGGAGCGCGTCCCTTCGAGAGTTTAGCCTTTGGCGGAGATCCTCCCATCGGGAGTTTCTCTGCGCCGTCAAGCGCTCTCTAAGGTCCACGCTTGGTGCGGGGCGAGGCGAGGTCGCCCTTGGTCGAACCGTCCGGCGGGCGCTTCGGCTATCGGCCCCATCATCTACCAGAGTCGCTCTCTCCTCGGCGAGGGGCCGTGTCCGGCCGCCTCTTGAAACCGAAGGGGCGAGTCCCCGGGAATGCGACCGTGCCTGCTGCCGCGCTAGGTGCGACGACCCGGCCAAAGCATTGTTAGACCTCTCGGGCCGCGAAGGGGCAAGGCTGGGCGTTGCCTCATTGGTCCTCGACTCTCCCACATATTCGGGGTCAGAGTCGTCTTGGGCGGACCTATCCTCGATGTCATAGCCGAGGAGATCGGCTATGAGCGTACCGTCGACGCCGGGACGGTCAAGGAGCTCCGTAAGCCGCCGGGCCGTGTCCTCTCGGAGCTCGGCCTCGGGGTCATTCATCGGGTCTTGGGGCTGGCTCTCTCTATCGCGAGGTTGTCCTTCAAGACGATGTGCGAGGCGTCGAAGACCGTACCTCGAGCTCGTCGCTCGGGTACCCGCGGAGGTGGTGGGAATGTGACTCATCTCTCGAGAGTCGTGAGAACAAAGGGAGAAAACTAGTAGAGGGAATGCGTCGTCAAGGTCGAGAGAACCCCTCCTTCTAGCGCCAAAATGTTGTCGCAGTTTTTCGGACAACGATTTAGGAGTCGTAGACGGTTAGACCCAAGGCCAGACCAAGTGGTCTCGTCTCGACTCGAGCGTGTCGGACTTGGTATCCCAAGTCTTCCCTTAGCTATCTATGGTATCTGTCTCGTCCAGGCACCTGAAAAGCAAGCAGAAAAGGTGTGAACTACAAAGGGGAAACAGAGGGGTTGCCTTTGTTTACCTCTCCGACGCTCAACATTAGTAGGATTGAGGTGGTTTGTAGAGGGTTTAGTGTTTAGAGGCCGAGACTTGAGAGAAACGAGCGAGGCACGAGTTCGACAGCGTTTCAGTACTCAAATTCGGATTACCTGGGTCGAGGGAGAGACCCCCATATTTATAGGCGGCCAAGGGGTGTTTGGGGAACCCCTTGGCCGAGCGCCGGCCTTGGAGAGCCGGCCTTGGAGAGCCGGCCTTGGAGAGCCGGCCTTGGAGAGCCGGCCATGGAGCGCCGGCCTTGGAGAGCCGGCCTTGGAGAGCCGGCCTTGGAGCGCCGGCCATGGAGAGCCGGCCTTGGAGAGCCGGCCTTGGAGAGCCGGCCTTGGAGCGCCGGCCTTGGAGCGCCGGCCTTGGAGAGCCGGCCTTGGAGAGCCGGCCTTGGAGAGCCGGCCATGGAGAGCCGGCCTTGGAGAGCCGGCCTTGGAGAGCCGGCCTTGGAGCGCCGGCCTTGGAGCGCCGGCCATGGAGAGCCGGCCTTGGAGAGCCGGCCATGGAGAGCCGGCCATGGAGAGCCGGCCTTGGAGAGCCGGCCATGGCGAGCGCCGGCCCCGGACGAGCGCCGGGCTCAGGACGGCCGCCAGCGTGGCCGTCGTCGATCTACCGGACCGAGACGGACCGGTAACATGCTCCATGCTCATCCGCTTGTCAAATGACGGCTAGGGAGCCCCTCCGATACGAACAAGAATGGGAATGGCGACAACGGATCCCCTTGCCAGAGTCCCCATTGTGGCACCATATGTCCCCTTGTGGTCCCGTTAATGTTGAAAGTGAAATAGACGGACGTAATACAATTCATCACCTTAGAGACCCATTCCTCCGCAAATCCCATTATTCCTCACATCCGTCGAAGGAAGTCCCATTCAACATAATTGTAAGCTTTGGCAATGTCGCCGCAAACTTTCTGTTTCCAAATCTGTCACTACGCATATTATGGATACCCTCAAAACCCACAATGACATATTAGTAATCATCCTACCCCTTATGAATGACGCTCTGGTTCTCAGAGATGACAAGACACATCAATCTCTTTAGTCGCTCTGAAGACACCTCGACACCACTTTATACGCAACGCTACATAGGCTAATCGGGCCGAAAGTCCTTCAGTCTCAACTCATTAGAGATCTTAGGAATAAGATTTTGGTGATTATGCACCCATATAACCATGCGAAAATTAATTACACTAACAGGAACTAATTAATATTGATTATATGTAACAAGATATAGATTTACTTTAATTAATATAAGCATGAGAGCAATATCAAGCAACCGATTTAAACTGAAGAGTCATTAGGAAAAACTTACGGTGTTGTCGCCGTTTTCGGACAACTATTTAACACCCATAACGGTTCACCCAAGGCCAGATCAAGTGGTCGCGTTCGGGCTTCAAACGTCTTAGACTTGGCCGAGTGTGCCTGGCCGGCCATCGGCCGAGTGAGGTTGGGTCGGCCAACGGCCGAGGGAAATTGGACCGGCCATTGGCCGGGTGAGACTTGGGTCGGCCAATGGCCGAGAGAAGACAAGGCGGCCATTGGCCGGGTGAGGCCTAGGCCGGCCAATGGCCGAGGGAAGTTGGGCCGACCATTGGCTGGGCAAGACTTGGGCCGGCCAATGGCCGAGAGAAGACTGAGCTTGCCAGGCCATTGGTAGGACGAGTTTTTGGTCAGTCTTCGGCCGAGCAAGGCCCTCTATCCGTGTAATGTAAAACGATGTTAGAATAGCAACGCTAATCCAGTTCATTTTATAAATCAATATCTGAATGATATTTTGTCAAGATAATAAAATTGTTATCACAGTGCCTATAAAAATTTATTTATTTATTTGAAAATGTGCGGACCATCCATAAAAAAATGCTCAGACCTCGTTAATGATAATTAAACTTGTATGATGAATTTAAGTTTTTCGACATACAATATCAAATTATTCATTCATATTAAATTACAGAGTTGGAAACATAATTGTATTAAAACGTTGTGATCAAGTACGAGAGGTAGGGAGTATAAAAATGACACTAACTCGAACTATTTACAGTGTGGAAAAAACGAAACAATAAAATAATAAAAGGAAACTTTGAAATCAAATGATATCCTCAAGATCTTTTCTTTTGTTTAGTATGCTCTACAGAAATGGACTCAGGCCCATATTTTGGTAAGCCAATGGGCTCATCCAATGTTTCCTCACCTTCTGGGCCATCTTCTACCCAATCATCTGCCACCATGTTCTGCTGATAATATCGGAAGGCCACAAATAACATGAACACTGAAAAAAAATTGTTTCAAATCACAATATATTAGGACCATACATTTATATTTTATGGAGCTATATGTACATTATCTTAAAATTAAATTTAGTTTAATTTTCATGATTATTTCATTTTTTTTTCCTGTGTTTACCTGCCCATATTCGAGCGACGATCGATGATAAATTCCAAACGAGAAGAAAGACGGAGACGGTAACGCCTTTTTTGTGAGAACAAGAGTCCCAAGCATCCCGAAAGCGTCGAACCCAAAAATTAGCTGCACATAATCTATTTAATGGTCATTTCAAAAATATGAAAAACTGCTATGCTCACGTATATATAATTAAATAAGTAAATGAATAAAAATTTGTCTTGATCTCAGAGTAACTTGCTAAATTTACTACCGGCTACCAAATGGAACTTGTTTGTAATTATTTTATCAGGATTATGTTTATAAAATTATCAAAATTTTATGTTTATAAAATTATATTAATTTGAGTAATTTATTTTGATGAAGAAAATATGAATTATGTCTTGAGATAATTAGGATATGATTTACCAGAACTTGACAATCCATTAGCCAATATAAATAGGTGTCTTTCATATTGGCATTATATGGATATGAAATCTAGGAGTATATGTGTGAGTGAGAAGGTTTTACTAGTTGAAACAATATATAATTTATGGGAGTTCCAGAAATATATATATATATATATATATATATATATATATATATATATATATATATATATATATATATATATATTAAAGATGCATTGTGAATATGTTGATGACCCACTATTTTTTTTATTATTCAAATTGATCAACTAAAGAAGAAATTCATATGCCCCATCCGGTAGAAAACAGATATTTGCTTTTTTTTCTTCATAATGTGTATGTGTATATATACATACATATTTATATATTAAAGATGCATTGTGAATATGTTGATGACCCACTATTTATTTATTTATTTTTTTTTTTTTAGGGAAAAGAACTTCATTAACCAGAAACAGGGGGAGGAAGGTCCCCAATATTACAATCAGTTAACCACGCAGGGCAAGATGTTAAACAACAATCCAAAATTACACGATTAAGACGAGTTTTTGCAACCCGATGGGCAGCAGTGTTACACCACCGAGGAATCCACGAACAGATGTCGAAGTAGAGGAGATCCGGAGCTCGGTGCAAATATCAGCGACGGTGGGTCCCTGGAGGCCGAGAGTGTGGGAATTCCCGACCAGTTGGACTGCCCGAAGACAATCCGATTCCACCGCAGTGACTTGCCAACCATTCTCACGCACATAGCGGAGACCTTCCCGGATCGCACGGCACTCTGCCGTCAACGCCGAATCCACACCGGCAACTTCCAACGCCAAAACCCCCACCACCCCTCCCAGGTGGTCTCGGACCACAGCTCCAATCGCAGCCCGATGCGAGTCGACATCCCATGTCGCGTCGACGTTTAGCTTCAACAGCCCAGCACGTGGCCTCTCCCAAGACTGTGGAGAAGAGACAGCGGGGCTCGGTCTCGGGTCAAGCTTGGCTGAGACCGACTTAAAACTCGATAGCCAATTCGCCGTATTGGTAACCCACGCGTCGGGGCTTTTCACCACACTCTCGAACATACGCAGGTTTCGATCCGACCACGCAGCCCAGACCAACCGGCAAAACAACTCTAGATCCGTCGTCGAGAGACACTGAAAAGCACGGAGGCAAACTTCCTTAAACGGTAGCACACCGGTCTTCTCCACCCACTTCCCTAAGGACGATCCCTCCCAAATCGCTTTAGCTCGCTCGCAAGACCACGTAGCATGAAGCACATCCTCTGGGAGGAGCGCTCCACAGAACATACAAAAGGGGAGGCACGGGATCCCTTTTCGCCTGAGATTCCCCATAGTGGGGAGAGCCTCGAACCAACACCGCCACAAAAGATGTTTCAACTTCGGTGGGATTGCAAGATTCCACAGTTTCTTCCACCAAGGAGAATCCGAATTATTCGAGCACGACGGGCCGCTATGGCCCCTAGATCTAGCCAGTCAGTAGCCCGAGCGCACCGTGTAAACGCCATTCTCTTCAAAATGCCACACGAGTCGATCCATCCCAGTCCCATCGCCCACCGGCAACCGCAACACGGCCTCGACATCATACGGACTTAGGAGAGCATTGACCACGTCATGGTTCCAGCCTCCTCCTACGGCCATGAAGTCCGCTATTCGCCACGGGAACCCATCGTCCGGCTCCTCCGATGTGAGTTTGAACGCACCCGGTCTAGGTACCCACGGGGCTGCGAAGGCTCTTAAGTTCTCGGGGCCTACTTGCCACCTAATCCCCAACCGCACAAGATCCAACCCCCAACAAAGACTCTTTACCAAGAAGGAGAAATGGTCTTTGCTATGAAGATCGGTAATCCCGGAGTAAGGAAAATATTTCGCTTTGAGAACCCGAGCCATGAGGCACTCCGGGGAATGAATGATGCGCCACACTTGCTTTCCCACTAGTGCTTGGTTGAAGTCTCCAAGATCCTTGAAACCCAACCCCCCTTCGCTCTTCGGGGCCGTAGCGAACTCCCATCTTTTCCAATGAATCTTCTTCTTATCCTCCGAGCCCCCCCACCAAAACTTGGCAATCATACCGTGAAGCTCGTCAATAAGAACCTTGGGAAGTTTGAAGAGGCTCATGGTATAGGTGGGAATAGCTTGGACTACCGCCTTTATAAGCACTTCCCGTCCTCCCACCGAGAAAGTCCTAGCTCGCCAAGACCGGAGTTGCTTTTGAACACGATCCGTGATGTTGCTAAAAGATATCATTTTGTTCCTCCCCAACCAGGTGGGAAGACCAAGATAGGATTCTAGCTCCGGCGTATACACCATACCAAGCACATCCGCCAAACCCGCCTTGTCCTCCTCCATAACATTGCTCGAACAAGTGAAGACCGACTTCTCTAGGTTAACCATTTGCCCCGAGCCTCTCTCATAGACCGACAAGACCATTTGAATCGCCTCACAACTACTCCCATTAGCACCACAAAAAAGGAGGCTATCGTCGGCGAAGAGTAGGTGGGAGACCGGAGGAGCCGAGGTGGAGCACGAGAAACCCCTCAAAAGTCCCTAGCGTTCTTGTCCACGGATAAGAGCGGAGAACCCCACCGCGCAAAGGAGAAAGAGGTAGGGGAAAGAGGGCAACCTTGGCGAAGGCCCCGACTCGGCCGGATCGATCCTCCCACCCTCCCATTAATGACCACGGAGAAGACGGGAGTCGAGATACACTCGGAGATCACCGACATAATCTTTGGCCCAAAACCGACCCTCTTCAACATAGCCACGACAAAACCCCCATTCCACACGGTCGTAGGCTTTGCTCATGTCCAACTTGAGAGCAAGAACCCCCCGCCTCCCTTTTGTCCTCATCCGCATAGAGTGGAGGAGTTCGTACGCGATCGCAAAATTGTCCGGAATGAGCCGACTCGGGACGAAGGCTGTGACTCGGAGATGATGAAAGGAAGCAGCCCCTTAATTCTATTGGCGATCGCCTTCGTGACTATCTTGAGGACCACATTGCATAAGCTTATAGGTCGGAAGTCCGCAACCCGTCTCGGATTCTTAACTTTCGGGATAAGCACAATGTTAGTCTCATTCCAATGCCGCACCCTCCCCCGATTGTTAAGCACGTTTAGGCACTCCTCCCGAACCACCAGACCCACCACACTCCAATTCTTTTGAAAAAAGAGCGCATGGAAGCCATTGGGTCCCGGAGCCTTCCTCGGACCCATGGATAAGAGAGCCCGGTTCACATCGTCAACAGTAAAGAGTTCTTCGGCCGCCTCCCAGAAAGGGGGTGAGAGGCAATTCACATCTTCCCTAGTGATCAAACGAAACTCCTCCTCCGTAGCACCATTCGACCTAAAGATCGTGGAAAAGTATCGTTCAAACACCCCCCCTCACCTCCTCTTCGGACGAAACCCACTCTCCATTTTCGTTCAAGACCCCACGGATGGTATTTCGACTCTTCCTCCTTGAGGCTCTCGAGTGGAAGTAAGCCGAGTTCTTGTCCCCACCCTTAAGCCAGTCCGCTCGGGCTCTTTGCTTCCAATAGTATTCGTCGATGAGGATTAGGGACTCCAGCTCACCACCCACACGCTTGATTTCCCTACAAATGGAAGAAGTACATACCTCATTGTTCAGTTCCTCAAGCCTCGCTGAAAGCTCTTTCATTCGGGACTCCCGGTGCCCGAAAGAGAGCCTTGTCCACCTTCTCAGCGCCCCACGACACGCATTCAGCCTCGCAGTGCACGTCTCGCCCCGCTGCCGGCCCGAAGTACCGTTCCACGCCCTTTGGATAAGACCCTCGCAATCGGCGCTCGTGAGCCATCCCGGTTCGAAAGCCCAGCGCTTCCTGGATAGCGTGCGGAACGGAAGCACCGGTGGTCTTTCTTCGGTATCAATCAAGAGAGCTCGATGGTTGGACCCCCAGAAATCAAGGACCTCAACGAACCCAACCGGAAAAAGGGATTTCCAGGCCGAATTAGCGCAAGCCCGGTCCAGCCGGCACTGAACATTTCCGTCCCCGCTCCTCCTATTATTCCAGGTCAAGAGCTCTCCCTTGAAGCCAAGATCGTTCAGCCCACACTCTTCAAGAACCTCCGCGAAGCGTGCCATATCGATGGGCTTGCGCCTCGTAGAACTGGCATGCTCGAAGTCGAACAGGACCTCATTAAAATCCCCCCGCACAGCCACGCCATACTGCCATCATCATGAAGCCTTCTCAGCAACTCCCATGAAAGGTGGCGCCGGGACTCATGGGCCTCACCGTAGAAGCCCGTAAATCTCCATTGCCTACCTTCCGCGTCCTGAACTCCCGCATCAATGTGCCCCTTGTTGGAGCTTCGAATGGTCACATCAACATCCTCTGACCAAGCCATGTATAGGCCTCCGCTCAAACCAACTGCGCTGACTCCAAAACCATTAGTGAAACCAAGCCTCCGTTTTAATCTCGTCATCCTGCCTCCTTTCAATTTCGTTTCCGAAAGAAAAAGGAAGTCCGGACGCCGCTCGCGAATGAATCTCCGCAAGCGGCCCATCGCCCGGGGATTTCCCAATCCCCGGACGTTCCAGCATATAATTTTCATTGGTCCCGGACAGCCCGCCCCTGGCCGGCCGCCGATACATTTGGAGAAATTTCGTCGATTGAATCCCCATGGGAAGGAAACACCGGCGGAG
This sequence comes from Urtica dioica subsp. dioica, assembly GCF_054948205.1. Lineage (NCBI taxonomy): Eukaryota > Viridiplantae > Streptophyta > Magnoliopsida > Rosales > Urticaceae > Urtica > Urtica dioica. Next base: position 20,578,286 of record NC_142760.1, on the reverse strand, counting down.
AGGCGAGAGAAACAGTTGGGGACCCTGCTCCGACCCTCACAGGTGTCTCGGGGGAAAGTTGACCAGAGGACGAGACCCTGCGTCGCTTCGCGGAGGAATTCCGCGAAGTCTTGGATTAGGCGCTTCTACCTGTCTTCTTGGTCGTAGGACTGCACTTAGCCAGGGGAGGACCAAGGCTAGTCGGGGAAAAGGCCAACCGAAAGGAGTCCTGCACCTTTGCTAGTTCTGCTGGGTCAGGGAGAGGTCAACCTACAATCCGGAGCCTAGCTCCCGAACGGCCCAACTCATCCTGGTGATCAGGGGAGGGCAGTCCCTGTCCAGGGATCAAGCATGGGTCCGGGCCCAAAGGAGGGAATTGGGATGGCCCAAGACTATTATTTGGATTCATAAATGGGCCCAGGCCCAGCTCCTTTGACTTATCCCCTATATGAACTGTTCTCCCTGCTGTTTCTCCTCGAGCCAAACGCGTCAAAGCTTGGGGATTGTTCAGAGCTGAATCCGGAAGAGATGGATTCTCAGAAAGGCAAGTCTGATTGTTCCCTTTTTCCGTTTTGGACGTGGTTCCTTAGTCAAATCAGCAGTATGGGGAATTTTTGTCTTTCTCTTGTCCTGAAGATCTGCCAGCTCCGCGCAACCACTCTCTCTCGAAGTCCCCCCACCTCAATCGTCGCGAATTAAGGTTTCAGCAGGACCTCCAGCGCGTGTGTGCCCCGCCACAACTCCCTTGGCCGGATCATCAGGCTACCCCTCGGTCTCAGGCCACGCGTTCCCATCCTCAAACCTTGTCCTTCCTCCGCCGGAAAAACAGCTCTCAACTCTGGACCTTGCATCGAGCCAGGCGCCGTAGATCGGAACCGCTGCAAAGCCTTCCTTCTGAACAAGACGATCCACTTTCCGGAGACACTCCGAAGTATTATGTCCCAGGTATCCACAACGAAAACAGAACGATCCCAAATTCTCATACTTAGCTTGTATCCAGAGGGTCGGCTTTTCCTTCCGGTCCAGGAAAAACGCGGGGAACAGGGGCTTCGTTGTAGAAATCTCCACCTGAAAGCGAACCGCCAGGCCAAACCGGTCCTGGTTTAGCCTACAGTCCAGACCTCTCCCAAACAGACTTGCGTAGCGCTGAATGCTCAGGGAATGGATGCAGTCAGGAGGGAGACCTGAGAGCCTGATCCAAAAGGGGGTGCGAGTGAAATCAATCTCGTCAAGGTTCAGATTCTTTGGCCATTCCTAAACCACCATAAGGGCTCCCTTGATCGTCCAAGGCCGTCTCGCAAGAAACACCTCTCAATCAGCTTTCCGGGAAAACTGGAACATAAAGACTCCCAGTTTAATCTCCTTCACCGACCGCTTACCCGAGCTCCTCCACACCTTGGACAAGACCGCCGTAATAGTTTACTTACTAACCGGCTTCTTAGATAGGACTTTTGCCAATAACACCTCCTCATCACGATGGTCTGAGTCGAGGAAGCTTCATCAAGTGAAACATCTGAGGCATAAATAGACATTGTGAGCTCCATCACATCCTCTTGGTCCGAATTCCCTCCAACCTTCGGCGAAAGAGGACCGGAACCAAGCGAACTCATGATGAAACAGAGCTAAAGTTCAAAGGACTTCACTCCAATGATTATCCCACTTTGTTTCAGTTGTACGGAAGCGTACTATTTTTTTATTATTCAAATTGATCAACTAAAGAAGAATTTCATATGCCCCATTAAATAGATACTAATTCCATCCATCCGGTAGAAAACAGATATTTGTTTTTTTTTTCCTAATGGCCCAAGAAAAACTATAGGGTGACAGAATAGTCCCCAAGAAGTTCGGTGGACTAATTTGTCCAAAAGCTGTCAGAGATAAATTTATGGCCCATTTCTATAGGCCAACCAAATTATTTAATATAATAAAATAACGTTTGACCGTGACTGCACACTAACAAAGTGTGCAACACATAAACTCTTGATTGATAATTAATGTTAAATTAATTTCTTTGGGAATTCTTCAATGGTTTTTTTTTTTCTCTTGTTGCAAATAGATTATTTATCGCTGTATAGTTTTAAGATGGCCACCCTCACCATTCCAAGTTGTTGTAAAACAAACTTTTACTTCATCAACAAAATTTATTAACCCAGTAAACCCTGCAAAAGCCCGTGACCCTACCACATTTTCATTCGTTTTGGCCTATAAATAAAATCACTTAAATTACTTAAATGACCACACAGAAAAGAGCCGTTATGTCATTCTTCACTCTCTTCTTCACTCTCTTGTTCCTACTTCCGCAAGAGCAAGAAGAAAGAAACAAAAAACATGATATTTTTTTTTATTAAGAACTTCAAATTCTCAAAAATAAAAAGTCCTAATCAAGGATTGACTTTTCAGGGAAACCGATCGAAAACGGGCCGAAAACCGCCTTATCACAGAGTACCGGTACCGGTTCGATATTTACCGTTTTCATTCCAATTTACCGGTGCTTTCCGGTGATTTTTGACGGTTTTTGGTTTTCGGTGCTTTTTGGGGGTTTTCGTTCGTTGCAAGTTTTTTTTTTTTGTCAACTTTCATTGGTTTTCGGTAGGTAAGTTTCGGGGATTTCTCCAATTTTTGGATTTTTTTCATTTTTTTATCAGTTTTTACTTTAATCCATGATTTTAAGGATTTGAACAATGAATATGAGTTTATTGGTTGTTTTGTATGGTTTTTTTTATGTATTTTTAGGTTCAATCCGAATTAAAATGTTGATTTTTAATCCGAATCTGAGTTTTTTTTTATGTTGTAGATGATGATTTGATGATGAATATGATGTTCTTGAGTGGATGTTCTTGAGATGAATATGATGCTTATGATGTTTAATGGTGTTCTAGAGTTTAATATGATGATTTGATGGTGAATATGATGATTTATAATGATGAATTGATATCATATATTTGTTGTATGAATTATGAAGTTTGAACTATGAAAAATATATTTATTTTTACAAAATATTTGTCTGAATACTCTTCTATTTCTTATATTTTTTGTCGGTTTCTTCTGCGGTAAGTGATTTACTATCGGTACCGATTTCATTTTTTGTTGTCTGAATACTCTTCGATTTCGCTTTCAATAAATGGTTTACTTCAAAATTATAGTCGGTCCTAACTAAGAGTTCACCCAAAATATTTAAAGGGCCGATATTGGCCAGGCAGCTAAGGTAACTTTGACTCTACATGTTAGAATGGAATCCCGAAGGTCCAAGTTGTGGGCCACGTGTCAGAAGATTTGTTATGTACTAAAAGAAATTGTTGCCCATGCAATTGAGTAGGAGAGGATAATAATGAGATCAAAAGGTAATTTTACCGTATGCAGTGATGTGTGTGGAATAGAGACAGCAGACTTTGGGCACTGTGAATACGCCAAAAAAGCCTGTCACATTTAGCACAACAAAGCTTCTGAGTATTGTGACAAAATAGTGTGTATTTACGTTCAGAGAATTTTTGGCAGGTTTCTATATATATTTTTTAATTGTATATTTGGCTGCTGATAGTAAACTAACAACAGAGGAAAACAAATTGAGAGTGGAAAATAATATATTTCATTGCCGACAAAGGCAACACATATACTTCGTTGTTAATTACAAGAATGATTGGTGTGGTTAAGTATCTTAAACATACAATTTAACTCTCTCTCTCTCTTTTTTTTTTTTAATCACAGAAAGTCATATCTTTCCCAGCAATCTTTTAATTTCGTTATCATAAAAAGAATTCAGTTAATTAGTTAAAAAGTTAATAGTAACAAAAATATTTAATATTTACCCAAAATCATACTTATATACTCACTCATTTTTTACGCCACTAATAATATCTAATGTTTCGTTTTAGTTGCGCTGTAAATATTTCATCCGTTAAGTTGGATACACACGTGATAACTTCTGATTTAATGAAAAAATATTATCTTTTCTTAAAATTAATTTAACATTAATGATATCATTTTACAATACAAAAAATGTAAAAGAGAAAAAAATTAGGGCATTGTAGCGAAATAGCCAAAATGAAACTATGAAATTTGTTTTTAGCCTGTGTTTCACAATTTTTAGGGAAATAGCCAACATGATTATGTGTCAATAATTAAGGTCTTATTTATTAATAAATTCGTCATTTTCTCTCTCATATTTTTTTCCTACACTTTTTTTTACATAAAAACTTCAAAAAACCATATCTATCTCATATGAACTCGAAATTGAGTGATTCCAAATCCTACGGATTCGTGACGCCGAGATCTTCAAAAATAGATCCATTGTGTTTGATGAAAAATAATGTTTAATACCATAATGTAGAAAAATCTACCTTAAATATGGAAATAACGGAAAATTTTTGAAATTATAAAAAAAATGGAAATGTAAATATGATGCATTAAACATAATTTTTCATCAAACACATTGGGTCTATTTTTAAAGATCTCGACGCCACGAATTTGTAGGATTTGAAATCACTCAATTTCGAGTTCGTATGAGAAAGATACGAATTTTTGAAGTTTTGATGCAAAAAAAATTATTTGAAAAAAATAAGATAGAGAAAGTGACGAATTTATTAATAAATAAGGGCAAATCAGACCTTAATTATTATCACATAAGTCATTTGGCTATATCCCTAAAAATTGTCAAACATAGGCTAGATCCAAAATCACATGTTTAAAGTGGCGTAATTAGTTACAAATCTCAAAAAATTATCCTCACTAATATACACAAATTTTTAATTCTTTTTAAAACTAAACAAACATTTATCATATCACTGTATAATGCAAGAAAATTTAAAAAGAAAAAATATGTTTCCTCAGTAATACAAAACATATTAAAAGAAATATTTTACTATTGTTAAAAAAAATTATTGACATATTTTGTATTATAAAATGATATAATAAACGTTTAATTATTTTTTAAGAAAATGTCATAATAATTTTTTTGTGTTATAAAATAATATAAATAATCTTTATTAGTTTTAAGAAATATAGTTATTAAAGTTTTTGTATTATAAACTTATATAATTAATATTTAATTAATTTGTAGATTTTTTTTTATATTCATAAGGTGAGAGTTTTTTTTTTAATTTTGTATTTTATAAATATTATATATCTATATTTAATGTTGAGCTATTTTTAAAAAAAAAATATTAATTTTTCATCAAATTAGAAGGTGTCACGTATTTTTTCATCAAACTTAACGGAGAAAGTAGCTACAGCGCAACTAAAATATAACATTAAGTATTATTATCGTCGTGAAAAAAGAATAAATACCATTTTTTGGTAAACATTGGGTGTTTTTGCCGTCATTAACTTTTAATTAAACTAGCAATTTATTGATATATTGATTGTACTTTTTACTTTATGAAAATGATTAGTACTTCAAAGACATGATCCCAAACTAGCTACAGAAAATGAAGGCAAATAAACGGGAATTAGGGGACCAAGATTGTAAATTTAAGAATGATTCGAGGATAAATTTAAAATACGCTACTAAATTTAACCTATTTTTTCATCAAGTTAGATTTATTAAGTACAATTTATAAGATCATTATTTAATATTTGAATTTGAGAATTTATGACTTATTTTTTCAGGGGAAAATTTAAAATTAAAAAAAAAAATATATGCTTTTTCTATATTTTTTTTCAACAAAACATCTTGTCAAAAGTGTAAAATTCAAATAAAAATTGAATTTTCTTAAATTTCGTATTTTTTAAACTCATTGTAATTCATAAAATTAGTTTAACTTGGACTCGTTTATTAATTTTATGTAACAAAAAAATTACTTTTTATGTGACTGAGTTTTATTCTTTTATTTAATAAAAGTATTAAATTTTATAGTACAGTCAACATTAATGCATGGATTTAAGACATTTTGAAGTTTAAATGGCCACTTATAGTAATAATCAATTCTCAGGGACAACAAGGAATTAAATGTTCATTCAATTATATAATATTGTTGTAAAGATTAAATTAAGAAATTGCTAATCAACTAAGCTATCTTAATCTTAATGTTTGAGATTTAGCCAATATTTAGAAAGTTATTGTAAAATAGCCAAATGTATGAGGTGACAGTTGGGGTAATGGGATAAAATTCCAAAAGTGCTCTTAAATCAATTTAGCGGTTTTTTTTTTTCTAGATTCGTCACTTTCTCTTTCTATTGGTTTTAAATTCGTCACTTTCTCTCTCCTATTTTTTTCAAACATTTTTTTTCATCCAAATTTCAAAAATCCATATCTATCTCATATGAACTCGAAAATGAGTAATTCCAAATCCTACGAATTTATGGCGCCGATATCTTCAAAAATAGACCCATTATGTTGGATGAAAAATAATTTTTAATGCCATAGATATAGAAAAATCACATTACTATCTTAGATATGAAAATAACAAAAAAATTTCGGAAATCATCTGTAAATAAATATAAATTTATTGAATATTTCTTGAAAAATCATTACAAACACACATAAACATGATGCATTAAGTATGATTTTTCATCAAACACAATGGATTTATTTTCGAATATCTCGACGCCATGAATCCGTAGGATTCAAAATCACTCAATTTCGAGTTCATATGAGATAGATATTGATTTTTTTTTATGTTTTTATGAAGAAAAAAATGTAGAAAATAAAGTAGGAGAGAGAAAGTGACAAATTCAAAACCAGGAGAGAGAAAGTGACGATTTAAAAATCTAAGGTTATAAATGTAATTTTCATTAAGTATCACTTATGCCACATATGCTATTTGGCTATTTTTTCAAAAGTTTGCAAACGTTGGCTATTTTCAAAACATGAATATTTTTGTTGGTTATTAAATTACAATGCCCTTAAATTAATGAATTAATTTTGTAATAAAAAAAAAGAGAGAGACTTAATTAGTTTATTCAGAAAAACCAATTTGGATAAGAGATTTGTGTTACCAGTGTCGGTTATAAGCCTAAACGAAACATGCCTAATTAATTCATAAATAAAATAATATAAAGAGAGAAAAAAAAACTTACTCAATTTAGCCGTTGTCCAAATGGTTATAGAACTGCCACACCTGGCCAAAATGAAGAGCAACGCTGCCAACTGCCATTGTCACACGAACATCAATCCTTCATTATAACCTTTTGTCTTCGATTATAGATATTTTCTTTTTCAATAAAAAGATATTTAATAGAAGAAATAAAGCAAAATAAAGCAAATTACCTTCATTGTAGTGGCAGGGTCACCAGAAAAAAGAGCTTTGAGCTTTAATAGAAACTCATTCAAGTAAGGAAGTACCAATTTTAATAACCAAATTGCTTCTTCTTCTCCCACGACATAACCTCTGTAGTCCATGTCTATCACTCCTCTAATATTTGCATAATTAAATAATGAGGAATTAATAATAGATTAAAAAGAAAGTCAGAACTTATTTAAATGTAGGTGTTTATGATTGTCACGTTTAAATAAGATGTTATTTAATTATATTGAATATACCTGCAGGCAATTGACCTAAAGAGGAAAATGGCAGCCAGGTATACAAGACACAGATAGGAGATCACGGAAATGAAGCTATAGAAAAAGAGAGAAAATATATAAATAAACGAATTATCATATATTATTGTTCTTTTTTTGGAAACTGAAATATGCGCTAATACCTGATGTTGAGATCTTTTGTGTAGGAAGATGAGAGAATTGTGAATGTTCCAATCCCAAATATGAAAACTGATCTTGATATGTCCTTCCACATAATTAAATCCACTGATAAAGAGAAAGGAGAAAATAAACATAATTGAATTGAATTGGGTGTCATAATTTTAAAAAAGAAAAAAAAGGGTAATTCATAGAAAGCTGACCAAAACTCTGCAATCTGCTATGGGATTCTGGGAAATTTGGATATGCATCTGAATCTGCATATTCTTTTTCATTATGAAAAAAATAATCGTAATTGACACAGCACAATTTTACGTAATTAAAAAGAGGAATTTTCTTACTTGATTGAGATTTAGTGGGAAAGCTGGAGTGAACAGTTGCACGCTTAATCACCGGAGGTTGCCTACTGAGATTCATGGAAATAGGTTCAGCCTGTCTTATATGAAATATCTTGCTCTTATTACTGACATTATTATTAATGTTTTTATTATGAAGCCTAACTTCCAATTTCCTCTCAAAATTAACCCTCTTAACTTCGCTCACATCCTTTGCCTTGTTTTCCTTGATCTGATCATCACCCTTTTCTGGCTCTGTCTCTTCTCTCTTGATTTCCTTGATCTGATCATCATCTTTTTCTGGCTTCGTCTCTTCTGTCTTGATTTCCTTGATCTCAACAATCTCGATTTCCTCATCAACCACCATTACTTGATCATCATTATCAGATTCGACTGCCACGTCATCATCAGCAATGGTCTCCTCCTCACGACTCACCTCGAAATCCTTGCAAATACTTTCTTCTTCTTCTTCGTGTTCTTTTTCGGGAGATCCAATTTCATCTGGAATTTCCTCTTTCAGAAGATCTGAATCCGGTTTCTTCTTCACGATCCTCCTAGGAACCGGACTCTTTCTCTCGATGTCATTGCTCACCTCAGATCTGAGGACTCTCTTCGACTTGGCCGGAGTGATCGGACTCTTCTTCGTGACGCCATGGACGATTGGACTTCTCTCAAGCCCTTCGGAAGTGCCAGACCTCCATTGCTTCCTCTTCGGAGTCTGAGCATTGCTCTGCTGAGCCTTCCTAGGCCTCGTTGGAGTAGTAATTGTGGCTATGGTCTCTTCAACACTCGAACCGCCATTTTCGTCGCCATTGAAGACCTTGAAACCGCCTCTGACTTCGTCGATCTTCATTCTGCTCTCCCAAACCGAACCGGCAGCGACTACGCTCGGCAATGGCGTTTCTCTTCCGCCAACAATTGATGATCTCCTGCTCAAATCCATTAAACTCAATTTTTCCTTTCCTTTTTATTATTAACTTCAAACAGGAAAAAGTAAAAGAGAACAATTATTGTTAATCTTTCTTTTGGGGACATGTATCAGTGAGTTGGTATAAGGTTGCCAATGGGAGGCAGAGGCTGCAATCTGAAGAAAGGGTGGTGATGTTTGTTGGCCATATCATGAAAAAAATGTAGAGAGAGAGAGACCTGGTCAGTCTAGATTGATTCTGATTTTGTATTTTTATTTGTATTCTTATTTTTTATTTCTTTTGCCTTTTGTTTTCTTTTCTTTGTTGTGATTATGTATCAGTTTAAAGTTAAAGCGCGACATTGTGGTGGGGGGCGAATGATTAGGTTGTGTATGACTGTAGGTTAAAGCGTTTAAAAAAGATGATTGTTGATAATTTAACATTTTAGCGTTACAATTAAAGAGAAAAGGTAATTGATACAGTAATAGGATCTCTCAATCTTGTCGTCACAGTAATCGAGAGAGAGGTAGTGATGTGAAGCGGTACGGATTTCATCTTAAAACTAATTCATTATAAAGAGTACAAACAATACATTTTCAATCGATATGAGACTTTGTGATACACTCTCTAGAGCCTAATATTGAACAACTGTTGCGTGAAATTTGTAGAAACGGGTGACCTAGCATCAAAAATGAGTTTGACTCTGATATCATGTTAAAGTATTATGGGTTTCATTTTAAAATCAATTAGCAATAAGAGCAGTAACTCGTGATCTTTATAAAGAGCACAAAGAATACATCTCTAGTCATCTTGATATGTGAATTCAAGTGTGTGCACAAAACAAATCACTAGAAATCACACAAGTGGAATCAGATAAACGATGTTCAGCATTAGACTTTGCAAATTTCTTGTGTCAGCTAAGAAGAAACGTCACACACGAGTTGCTTTGGAAAAAAAAAAACAACGTAAGCTAAACCGTATATAATCCAATAACTAAGAAGATACTTACTCTTCTAGCTATATTTTTAATATGTTATATAATTGAACAATAATTTTAAATAAAGGCAATAGTCATTAGATTATTTCAAACAAATTTATTATATATTATTTCAACAAATTTTTTAGTTATATTTATGATTTTTTTTTACTTATTGTTGTCGAAGAAAATTAAACGATGAAAGATTTCGGGCGGTTTGACCCATAGCCAGACCAAGTGGTCGGGTCCGAGCCTGGTATGCAAAACTCAAAAGCTATCACCATTATAAAAAGGCCTTTAGGATCGACAAATGTGTTGTCAATGGTGCACACAAGAAGAGTAGTAGTGTCTATTTATGTACATTTGATGTCATATAGTCTTACGAAAACTCTTGCTTGTAACTGTTGAATAATCAATAAAAGTTGAAACGCTCATTCATTCTTCCTTGTCTGTTTGAAGCTTTATGATAAAAACCTTAGTCTTTAGTCCATAAACAAACCTAACAACATATGAAGAGACAAATGTAGATTCGCACGAACAAACTCTTCATGGTTTGCTTAAAACTACATATTTACAATCTAAGGATCAAAGGATTATTGATCTCAGTACGATTGTTAGGAGAATCTATCACTACTACAAAAACATTGATTAACAGCGTTTTTTAAACGCTGTGAAATATGATTGAAGGCATTTTTTGCACGCTGTTGTATCGCATGAGGTTAAAAGTATTCCACAACGCCTAAAAAAAACGCTGTCTAAAGTGGTGCCACGTAGGAGCCACGTAAGAATTTAGGCGAAAAAGTTTTCACGACGTTTGTATATAAACGCTGTCTAATGTTTTTCACAACGTTTGTATATAAGCGCTGTCTATTCTTTTCCAACGTGGCATCCACGTGTCTTCATGGTGGGTGAGAAGTTTTCACAGCGTTTATATACAAACGCTGTCTATTCTTTTTAAAAGTGCCATCCACGTGTCATTTTGGCAGGTGATAAATTTTAAAGGCGTTTATTTACAAGCGTTGTGTAATGTAATTTATATATATATATATATATATATATATATATATATATATATATATATATTTGAATATTACAATAAATTCATGCACACAGTTTCAATATATATTCCAAAATCCGATCCTAAACATACCAATACGAATTTTTAATAATCCATTCAATAATTTCAAAATCAAATTCTATTATTCGTACTTTGTACCGTATATTTAAACGGAAACATATCAAACCATGTAAATGAATATTCATGCACCGGAAACACACTCACTTTACATTCACATTTGACGATTTGACTTCCGTGTCCATAAAGTTTAACACCATTTGGTACCATTCTTCTCGATACGCATCTATTGCCTCATCCGTATAACTCTTCAACTTTTCAAACTAATAATATATAAAAACGAGTTGTTTGTGAGTGAAACAATATATTATGTATTGAATATGTGTATTTAAATGTGTACATACCTCTTGCAAACATTTATGAAAATCTCGAGTTTCAACAATGTTTTTTATCATCATTGAAACAAAATAGCCACATTCAATTGTCGAAGGTTGTTTCGGTACCTGTAAAAAATATGTTAGACTGAAATATATAGTAATTGATATACTAGTTTAATTGTGCGTATATATACCTTTGGAATTTTTCATGAAAACTTCTTGTTACCGACAAACCTATCGAATGCTCTACACATGTATATAAAAGTTATACAAAAATAAATATAACTACCGTGTTACTCACTTAGTGCAGACAAGCACGACAGGTACGCACTTAGTACGTAAAACAAAAACCTACCATGGTATTCACTATTTTGGTTTAGTTGTGTATCAGAGAACGTTATTAATAAAAAAGAAAAAGTTATTAACACTACACCTCAAAATTGCAACTGGTCGTCCCATTGATAGAGTATCCAGATGCTTGAAGTTCTCGCCCTGGATAAGGTTCGCCTGCAATCTGAAGACTTTCTATTGCTGGTAAAGGATCATCATCCGCAGCTATAAATTGCAGAAGCAGCTCAATTCAGAGCGGGTTACAGAAAAAAATTATATTTTCAATGGCATGTGGATAAAAATTATACTTTCTACATGCACACAGACTTGCACTTCATTGGCATGTGGATATTTTCAATCAAATCTATATTTAAAAAATCCATCAAGAGCACTAGGCCAGTCCGCACAAGAAAAAGCAAATCTGAATAGAATTTGAAGTGATGGCCTTTTTATGCGTCTCACCGAGGGAGAATATATGCTAGAAAGTCAGCTTGTACATAACTGGCTCTCTTTGTGCCAAGGGATCTAGCGTTAGGATCTACGAAATATAGGTTATAAGAATTAGTAGAGTGTTATTGGGTTAAAATAGAATAGGTAAAGTTGTTGGTCTACGAATAGAACTATCCTGTTAGAAGGAAGGTATGCTAATTGTAAGAGAATGGTGGGGAGGGAATGAAGTTCCCTTTTGGGAGAGAGCGGACCTTTCAAAAGTACAAAATCTATTTTTGTATTCAGTTATCTTATTTTCTACTCGTATAAGATGAGCTATGTTTGTAACATCTAGGTGAAATTCACCTACGAAATCCTATTACAAAAAATATAACAGAAAATAAAAATATCCAGCTGTTTTATAAATATATTACAATTTAAATCAAGCTATTTAAGGCTGACCTTAACATTGCTCACAATCGACTGGGCATCAATAACTGGTGGCTGCAGAGAGTACTCTGCCAGAAGGGGTAACAATGATGAAACAAATGTCATCTTTCTTGTTGAGCATCCTAACAAAGCAAATAAAAGCATTTGTGAATTAGCAAAAGCTTTTGTAACTTCACTTTCAGTATCACTAACAAAGCCATTAATTAAAAAAAAAAGGACTAAAACCACATTAATTAAAAAAAAAAAGACTACCTGTAATGCATATGTCAGACGTATATTTTCTTCAATAATATCTTGTCTGTACGATAGAGCTTTTGATGCGGCATCAACGAGGTCCTGTTGCCGCTGGTCAAAGGCCTGATGGCATAATGATAAAACCCATTAAATGGATATCCCAAAGTATAAGATAAGCCAAATACAGAGGAATTGAATTCTTCTATTATTAATGAGGAGCCTGAATTTTAGAATAGTTATATTGCTAGTTGAAAAACCTACGGAAAACAAAGAGGACAACAGTAATATAAATGTGAAGGAAAAAAAAAGAAGCTGTCTTCCATACCAAACGAATATAAGCAATTCGCTTTTCCAGAACATGTTTTCATTGCGTATTTGTGCTTCCTGTCATAAGCTAGACATTAGACAATCTGAGTAACATGTGACCAAAATGCCACAGGAGTAGAAAGAAAAATAAGATACAAGTGTGATACAAAGAATACATTTTTTTGTATATAAGACGCTCAAATAAAATAAAAAGAAAGCTTTGGGGAAGCCAAAGCAAAATACAAACTAGAGGGTTGTGCCCATTCTCAAATGAAGTCTGCCCGAGAAATATGAAAAAGGAAAGAAACTAATGCTGAAAGCCATAGAGAAATCGAACGATTTATCGAAACCCAAAGGTCCTCGCTTAAGAGGGGTTTGTCTTCAAACATGCATTTATTTCGATGGTAATAATTTTTTTTTTAAAAAAAAAGACATATTTGCCGCGTGTTAAAATTTACCTTTATTGAGTAATCGGCCAGGTGTTTACGCAATAGCATAATTTCTTCTTCATGTTCCTGTACCTTATGACCAAGATCCTACAAAATACAAGTTAAAATGGAACTGGTGCATTACAAAACGAAAAAGGATGAAAAAAAAAGTTTTATCCTCAACAGCGCTATATTAAATAAAAATAAAAAAACACACACACACACACAGAAACTACCTGCTTCCAGAGGCTATTCTGATGATTCAATTCAGTTATCGGCATCAACCCCTGTCCAGAGTTTAAACGTTGATCATGCTCTCCATCCAACCTAATACACAAACACAATAGTACCTAACATGTTCATACTCTTTATCATGAAACAGAATATACAAAGAAACACCATTCACTTCCAATTCGAGTACCTTCTCGGAGAGAAAGAACCCGTGGAGGGAAAAGAGAAGCCAGCACTATCTGCAGTTTGTTGACCACCGGGAATCCCTTTAATCGTTCCATTCATCATCTTGCCACCTTCAAAGCGATTTTCCGTCAGGTTTTGTGCCATTGAAACATCACTATCCCCCTTCATCCTCTCCGGTGGATTTTGGAGTGAAATAGGCCTTTCTGACATTGATTCATCTTGTTTCTGCCGATAATGAATTTTCCAGATGTTTCATTAAAAAAAGTTGGATACTTAAGCTTTTAGAGAAAATGAACACTATTCACTCGGCACTTGTTCATTACTTTCGAAAAATAGATTATTTTTTTGTTTAACAAGCCATAACGCGATATAGCACCTTCGAGTTTTAGAGGTCCATAACTCCTCAGTCCTCACTTACTTTCCCGGTCTATCAGATTTTACATATCGGAGGAGTTCACATCCGGGGCCGGCCCGATCTCATCCGGGTCCCTAGGCGAATAAAAATTTTGGGGGCCATAATAAAAAATTAAATATAAAACAAAAAATTATAATCAAGTTTTTCATTCATCAAAACATAACACGCCTAACACTTTTAGATGCAAACGTACTAATCAAATTCGTATAATCAAGTTTCTCGACCATATCTTTTTCAATAGACAAAGTAGCTAAACCGCTCAATCTTTCTTGCGACATAGTTGAACGAAGATAAGACTTGATCAATTTTAACTTTGAGAAGCTTCTTTCTGCATGGGCAACCGTGACTGGTAAAGTTAGCATAATTCTGTAAGCGATCCACGCATTTGGATAAATGCAATCCAAGTCCTTTATGTAATTCAAAACATCGATTGCTTTGTTTATATCTTCCGGGACACTACGGCTCAACATTTCCAGTTCCTTGAAGAGATCATTCTTGTCTAAATCTGAAATCTCATTATGCTCCATTGATGATGCAAGATTGTCGCAGAAACTCTTTAAAGTGTGTTTATCGACGACCTTTAATTTCTTCAAATCAAATAAAAGCCCGAACTGTTTTTCAAAATCCTGAAACTGTACAAACCTATTGACAAAGATAATTATGACAATAAATTATGAACAAAAATATTTGTTGATACAATAAGTGTTGAATAATAAGATTAAATAATCTAACCTGCTATGGAATGACGATATAGCTTGATCAACAATGTAGAAAAAATAGTTAATTTTGAAGGACTCTTCCTCGGATTGTGAGAGCGTGTCACTAGCGTTGTCATCAAATTGTCTTTTCCTCTGTACTCTTCGTTTTTCAATGAACACGGGCTCTATATCCATCTCAATTGCTATCGTTGTAGCTTGCAATTTAGCTTGATCATATCCAATTTCCCTGTATTGCTTCAAAAAGCCAAGTAGACTTTCTAATTCTTTGATGGCAACATCCATTTGCATATCTTTAGTTTGGAGAAATTTGCTCACGTTGTTAACAACAAATAACAGATCATGCCAAATAATTAATGCCAACAAGAACTCATAATTCTGGATATTGTATACGGCTAAAGTCTCAGCATCACTTTTTGTCTTGGCATCTTCGTTACTATTTGCCAAAAACATTAAAGCTTCTTTTATCTGCGGGGCTTGGTATCTTATTGCTTTAACGCTATCAATGCGACTTTCCCAACGTGTTTCCGACAATGGCTTGACAGTGAGACCTTTCACATGATCATTAAAGACTTTCCATCTCTTCGTAGAAGCTGAGAATAATGTGTATATTCGTTGTATGACACCGAAAAATGACACAGCTTTGGGACAACAATTAGCCATATCACAAAGCATAAGATTCAGAGAATGACAAGCACAAGGTGAATAAAATGCTCTAGGATTCTTTTCAAGCATTCTACTTTGTACACCTTTATTTTTTTCCTTTCATGTTAGCACCGTTATCATATCCCTGCCCTCTTATGTCATCAAAATTAAGATGAAGAGCCTCCAAAACATGAAGAAGTTCATTAAAGAGCCCAAGTCCTGAAGTATCATCTACCTTTATGAACTCTATAAAAAACTCTTCAACCACAATTGGATTTTTGGAAATATTCACACACCTCACTACTAGAGACATTTGTTCTCCATTGCTAACATCCGGCGTACAATCAAGTATAACAGAAAAATATTTTGCTTCTTTTATTGTAGAAACAATTGAGAGTTTCACCTCGTTTGCCATCAATTGAATCAATTCATTCTGAATTTTGTGACTCAAATAATGGTAATTAATTTCCTTTTTCGAGATACGGCGAACATGTTCTTGCATCGTGGGATCAAACTCTGCAAGCAATTCTATCATCTGTAGAAAAAGCCCATTCCTCTCTTCATATATTTTTTCATTATCCCCGCGAAATGCCAAATTATTTCTCCCAAGCTTTTTTACAACAGCTAGTATCCTTTGTAGAACCTGTTTCCAATGCTCCTTTTCTTTGTTGATATGTTCTTGTAAACTCGAATCAATGGTTGACACTTGTTTAAGCCTTTTTTCCAAATCCACCCAATTAGCAATAGTGTCAACGTGTAGCTTATTTCTCTCGTGGCTATAAAGTCGTGCATAAATATTATGCCAATCATTTAAACCTCCATCACCTAAGAGGCCTACATTATGACGATTCGTTGCAAATAACTTACAGCAAAAGCAAAAAACTTTATCGACTGAAGTTGAATACACTAACCACATCCTGTCTTGTCTCTCTCCATTCGGTAAAACTCGCCAATAATGATTTGAAGAGAAACTTCTATCAGACTCATCTTTAGGAAATCTCATATCAACGTTTCTTTTAGGACCTTTTTAAACAAGAAAATCGATAAGACTTTGATTTATTTGCTTCCAATTCGCCGGATCATCCTTGTCAAAACAAATGGAACCTATTTCATTATCGTGTTCTTCATTCGGGGTCACATTCTCGTTCTCATTCACATTCTCGTTCTCGTTCTCGTTCTTGTTCTCGTTCTCGTTCTCAATCCCGACTTCAGCTCTTGTTTTATCCGTAACCACATCTTTTTTAAAATACTTATCGAGAGAACCAATTTGACTCTTATGTAAAACTTCTTTTTTCTCTTTTTCTTTTCTTTTTTCTGCGCCCGACTTGTATCTTCTAATTGAACTCATTAAATTAACTGCTGAAAACAATTAAAATAAGTTAATAAATATATAAGATGAAAAAAAAAACATAATGAAATACAAATTCTAATTGTTGTATACTCACTTGACGAACGAAATTAAAACAAATTCTAATCGCTTGATATCTACACTGAAACTCAAACACCAATTCTAATTGTCCTGTGTATACTCAAACTCAAATCCAAGCAGCCAAGCTCACACGCAAATTCTAATTGTCCTGCATATACAACCAGAGATGCACTGCTCAATATTCAAATCCCTAAATTCAAAATCAAATCCCTAATTTCAAAATCAATTCTCAATATTCCAAATCCCTAATTTTCCTCACCTTGATTTAGTAAGACTCGGTCGGACTCGGAGATGCACTACTCGTTCGTTTGGGTCGCGCGGAGATGGCGCGCTCGGCGTTCGTCTGGGTCGCGCGGGGCGGAGTCGGTGCGTTCGGCGTTCGTCTGGGTCGTGCGGGGCGGAGACGGCGCGTTCGGTGTTCGTCTGGGTCGCGCGGGGCGGAGTCGGCGCGTTCGGCGTTCATCTGGGTCGCGCGGGGCGGAGACGGCGCGTTCGGCGTTCGTCTGGGTCGCGCGGAGCGGGTCGTTTGGGTCGCGCGGAGCCGGAGGAGAGGAGACGGCGCAGAGGAGAGGGACGTCTTGGGTCGCGCCAGGGATTGAGCTACTCGTTCGTTCGTCTAGGTCGCGCTGAGGGAAGGTTAAATAGAAATTTTTTTTTGGGGGCCCTAGGCTTGGGCCTAGCTCGCCTTAGCCCAGGGCCGGCACTGTTCACATCCAATCCCTCGCTGTTGATTTTACAAGGTCAAGAATCCCTAACGCTTTTCTTCATCTTTTTATGTGGCATTCACATTTCGAAACCATCTAATTCCAATCGACACATACAATTTCTAGTAACATTTCAATCTACATCTTAACATTTCATCTTCTCGCGAAGATCAATCGCTCTTTTCACTCACTATACTCTCGCCAAAAACTCTCAACCTATCAACACTAAAAACAAACACAGAGAAATCGATAGCGAAATGGAAGGAAGAGGACTCACGAGTTTCTCGATCAGAAGATTCCTGTTCTGCAGCTCGAGCCTCAGACGGTTGTTCTCTTCGACCTATTGCTTGATCGTCGCCTCCGCGGCCTCAACGGCCTTCATGACCTGAAACAGACTATTTTTCAGATTCTCCGACGCCGACTCGATCAGCGCCGCCGCGGCCGCCGAAGAAGACGACGGCTCGCTCCCTAACCCTAGCCTCATCCCGGAGAATTTCTCCTCAAGCCTCCCATCGAAACCATGGATATGGAATTGAGATTAGGAAGCTGAGCAAAGAGGGTGGCTATGGAGGCAAACAACAAGTACCACTCAATGGTTGTCAATGGCTTGACATTACTCGACAAAGAGTGAGCAAAGAGGGTGCGCGTCCGTGGAGAACGTGGTCCAGTATTTGGAGAAATGGAGAAGAAGAGTATATACTCAGATTTAGGGTGTTTTTCTATACTCAGAGAAATGGAATGAAAGAATAAACTGCCGCATACACAAAAATAAATCCATTTAACTTTGACAGCGTTTTCCCATAAACGCTGTGAAACAAAAACTAAATGCATAAAACAAATACAATTAAATTAAATTCTGAAACTTACACGTGTCAAGTTATAATTGTAAATTAACTTTTCACAGGGTTTGTATATAAACGCTGTCAAAACTTTTTTTTTTCAAACCTCGTCTTCTCCACATGGCTTCTTGTAATTCGAGGGAATAAAATGAAAGCGCTTATATATAAGCGCTGTCTTATGTTTTCCACCGCGTTTCTCTTCACAGGCCACGTGTCTTCTTACGATTCGACAATAAAAAAAATGATGTTTTGACGGCGTTTTTTTGCCGAACGCCGTGAAAACATGTGCTGTGAAAAGCATGATTTCTAGTAGTGTATGATGTCTGGTTATGGGACATTGAGAGTTGAAGACTCTATAATTCTTTTAGGTATCTTCTGAAGGTAATGAATTGACCAGTGCACTTCTAGAGACAGAATAAGAACAAACCATTTAACCTCTTATGTCTCGAAATCACTACGTATGAATCGCATCATGCTTACCTCAATCCTGAAATGAGATATGTCATTTCATAGCTTACGTATTCTCATTTGAGAAAGTCAGAGTTCGGATTCACTATGTGATTCCGAACAGGACCTATTGGTGAAGTACTAAGTTATGAAGATGTCATGAATAACTTTGTGAAGATCTCATAGATATGGAATTCATGTACAATGTTGTCGCACGAAAATGAATAACGATTAACTGCCTCGGGCGGTTCGATCCAAGGCCGGACCAAGTGATCGCACCCGGGCCAAAAGTGTGAACTCGAAAGTCTCGAGCTAGGTTTTCTCCGATCAACCCACCTCTCAGAGGAGGGAAGGGGTGAGGAGGAGGAGTAGTGACCGTGCCTTTTGTGTATAGGCTGCCTACGTACCCGTGTATGAGATCAGGTCAGAACATAGTTCAAGGCATATGTAACGTAGAATGAGGCGTGGAGCCTGGGGAGAGGGCGTTCTCAACGAAGGAGACGAAGCACGGAGGAGTCCTCGGCGGCGTCTCAGGACTTCGGAAATCGCGGACGCGTCTAGTGTGTTAGACGCGTAGGGGATTTTCGGTAGAAAACCCTACGAGCGTGCCTTGGCACTAATCTCGGCGTTCGATCAGAGAGAGCAACGTCTGGGAGTCCCCGAGAGTGTTTCGGAACCTCTGAGAAAGAGAGACTTGTAGAAAGCGGTTCAGGCCATAAATGGCATCAAGAGAAGCAAAGGAGAGCGAGAATTCGAGCGTATCGATTGGAGTGAACTAGGTTGCCTCCCCCTAAATGAGAGGGGTATTTATAGTTGTTTGAGGGCCTTAGAAGGCTCCTTTCTCGTCCATGTGGGACTAGGGGTGAGCGCACCGTCAAGAGGAGGTGCGTAGTGTGTGCGCGGCGCGCGGGATGCGCCGCACCGCGCGGTGTGCGAGCTCAGCCAGGCGTAGTGCACGCCTGGCTGAATTTTCGTGAGCCTTCGCGGCCTTTGTTCTATTGGGCTTCGGATATTGCGCTTGTTGCGCAAAATACGAAAGTTTCTACTCGACGAGCGAGATTTGACTCGAGGAGCGTGACTCGAGGCTCGACTCGAGGAGCGATGCTCGACTCGAAGAGAATGTCCCGAGGTTCAGTTCGAGGAACGAGGCTCGACTCGACTCAAGGAGCGAAGCTTGACTCGAAGGATTGAGAGTCTCGGCGCGAAGGCTTGCCAGCGACTCGTGATGGAAGGCTTGCCACTCTTCAAGACCTCCGGTCTGACCATCGGCCCTTTGAGCGGTGTGTCTACTCGGTGCTCCGGGTTTTCCGAAAACGACCGACAACATTAGCCCCCCAAGTTCGTTGCTCGGGAGGCTCCTAGCGATGAACTTTAAGTTCTTTCGGTTGGGTGTTTGAGGAAACTTCATTTCAAAGTCTCATCGCCACCCGTATTTTTTCCTCTCTTTTCTTTTTTTTAGGCGACCGCGCGGCGCGCGCCTCGTGCGCGGGGAAAATCTGACTTTTTGGAGGTTTTTCTCCTTTTCTCTCCTTGTGGGAGTAGGATTTGTACTCCTACCCCCACGAGTCTATAAATAGTGGCCTCCCTTTCTCATTCTCCCACTTTATTTTTTTCTCTCTCTTTCTCTACACTTTTATTCTTCTCTACACTTTTGCATTATGGATATTCCTTCCCCCTTCTCTACCGAGGATCCCGAGATTGATTTCTCTCTCTTGTTTCAGGAGTCTAAGCATGTAGAGGATGACCTCTTCGCGGGATTCGGGGAGGTTCCTTTTGTTGTCGATGGTGCCCACAAGAAGAGTTGTAGTCTTTATTTTATACATTTGATGTAATAAAGTCTCACGAAGACTCTTGCTTGTAATTGCTTATTCATTAATAAAAAGATTGAAACGTTCATTCATTCCTCCTTGTCTGTTTGAAGCTTTATGATAAAACATTAGTCTTTAGTCCATAAACAAACTTAACAACTTACGAAGAGACAAATGTAGATTTGCATGAACAAACTCTTCGTAGTTTGCTTAAAACAATATATTCGCAATCTAAGGGTCAAAGGACTATTGACCTCAGTATGATTGTTAGGAGAATCTATGATGTCTGGTTATGTTGCATTGAGAGTTGGAGACTCTATAGTTCTTCTAGGTATCTTTCGAATGTACTGAATTGACCAGTGCACTTCTAGAGATAAGATAAGAACAAACCATTTAACCTCTTATGTCTCGAAGTCACTACGTATGAATTGCATCATGCTTACCTTAATCCTGAAATGAGACATGTCATTTCATAGCTTACGTATTCTCATTTGAGAAAGTTAGAGTTCGGACTCACTATGTGATTCCGAACAAGACCTATTGGTGAAGTAATAAGTTATGAAGATGTCATGAGTAACTTTGTGAAGTTCTCATACATATGGAATTCATGTACAAGATTGCTGAAATGCAATGTATATCACCTCATGCTTTGTTCCTTGGAGTGTGAATAAATGAACTGGCCAGTGTCCAAATTGAGTCTTGACTCTTTTGGATGAAACAATGTGACTTGTTAGCTCCTCGTCAATACATTGTTTCTAACTTATTCACAAGCGACAAAGGAGTTGAGGAAATAACAGCTAGAAGGATAAAATGGTAATTTTTGTAAATCCCGACTAGCTGATGATATTCATGAAGGGTAAACATAGATAATATTCAGTGGATCCGCTCGTCATAATTTGGTTGAATTCTTGAGTAGAAAATAAATTCATTTGAACCGAGAGATTTTCAGTGTCAACTCTTTAGTGGAGTCAGTTGGCATTAAGCTAAACTTGGAAAAGGTTTGTGAACTTTTGAGTCCAAGTGTTTAGCTCAAGCTTTGTTCATTTTGATCCATGAGGTCACTGTCACAAATCATATCGAGTAGGAATAGTTAAACTAGAAGCTAAGTCAAAACAAGAACGAGACAAGTTTACGAAAATTGTCAAAAGGGTAAATTTGTCTTTTTGGACATAGCATGAAATGAATGTTAATAAATTTTTTAACATGGTCATATGATGGCCTAGATCACTTGGCCATGATGTGTTCATTGGGCCTTGTGGATTAATTTCATTTCATAGAATTTTACTTGAAAATTCTCAATGGGCTTTTCTTATGTTGTCATGAACAAATAAAGAAAAATCTAGAAAGGCTTTCTAGAAGCCCTTTGGCCGTCCAACCCAAGAGAATGGGAGACTAATTTCGTGCAGCCCAATAGAGAAAAAGAGAGTTTATTTTGTGCATTGATGTATGAAGATACTTGCCAAAAGAAAAAGAGGAAACAAATTTCCTTTAGAAGGAAAGTGCATTTTCGGCCAACTAAGAGAGAAAGCAAATGAGGAAACAAATCCAAAGGCTTCTAGAAGCTCATTTGGACGTGCAAGGGGTATAGAAAATAGGGAACTACCTTTTGAAGGTAATGCTACCCCTATAAATACCCCACCTCATTCCTCTCATTTGATTCATCCAAGTTTTAGAGATTTGAGAGCTTCTCTCTCTAGACTTGGCCGACTCCTCTCTCTCTCTCTATTCAATTTTGTTTTTAGTTTTGGCACCTAGGTCCTCATTTGACCTAGTGTTTTAGCTCTTCGACTTTAAGACTTGTTCTTAAGTCGTAGTGTTTAAAAGTGCCCACACACTAATTCCTTTTTCTCTCGAGTGATTTAGTGATAAAAGCTTTCGTGGTTGCTCGAGTTGCCGAGGAAGGAAGAGAGACGTGCTGCGAGGGGAGACGAACGTTGCAACCTTTTCCAAAAGCTTCTCAACGTTCAAGCTTCTAAAAAGGTTAGTAATCTTTAATGCTCATATTAGTTTTTATTTACATGTGCTTGTTCTTTGTCTAGGTTAGTAAAAACGTTTTACTTATCAAAAGAAAATTTTTAAAATTCCGCCGCTTACCGAAGCGTTAAACTTTTTCTTAAACCCTAGATCGATTCCAACACCTTTACACATGGAGGAGAATCCAAGTGGAGTGGAGCAGTGGTTTGAAGAAGGCGAGCTGGGCGCGACTGTGCCCGTTCCTCAGCCTCGGGAGGAGTGCGCGCCAACTGGGCGTGGCACGGACGAGAGTGCCGGTCAACCTGAGACCGGGGAAGCTGTGCATCGCCTCGTGATAAACTTGGTTGGTGATGGGGTGCGCGACGTACCCCGGCCTGATGCGCCAAAGTCCGACTTGGACGTTCGCGGCGCGCCGGGAGAGGTTGTTAGCGTGGCTATGACGACCCTGCTAGAATCGGTCCTCGACGAGATCGACTGCGTGGACGACTTTGGGCCAGAGTCTGAAGATCCCGGAGGCGACTTAGAGTCAAGCCCGAGGGCCGAAGGCCCTGCACCGGAGCGTCCCGAAGGGCTACTGGCGACTGCCGCGACCGTTTTGGAGGACGGAGGGACTCTATTCGAGCCAGAAGGTGCTCGGTCCGAGACCCCTGACGCGAAAACGATAGTGTCGGCGAGGTCACTTGCTAGGACGGAGTGGTATCCCGAGGAAGGCTTTGCTGCTCCCGAGGGCTTCGATTGTTCGGGGATTGATGCTTTGAGCTCGCTCATCTACCGAACATTCATCAACCTCAAGGAGGCATACGCCATTCCGTCGTCTATGGCGCTTCTCCGTCCCTTGCCGGACGATCGTCCTTTTTGTCCACGTCGTGGATTCGCCGCAGTTTCAGTCGCAAGTCTCAACTGCTGGTTGCGGTTGCCGTTTCAGCCCATCGTCCAGTAGCTCCTCGCGCGATTGGGGGTGCACGCTTGTCAGATGAGCCCGGCGTTTTACCGCATGGTGGCGATGTGTCACATGGAGTGGCATTGCCTGACTGAGCGGGCGATGACCGTGAGCGACTTTCGCAACCTTGTCGCGGTCTTCCCTGCGCCCGGACAACCCAGTTTCTTCAAGGCCCGCGATCGCCGGAACACTAAGCTCATCACGGATTCGAAGAAGCGCAACCGAAGAGCGTGGGTGTGGGTCTCAGCCGAGGCCTTTGGAGATGCGCCACTCCGGTTTTGTCCCTTGACCGAATTCTTTGCCGATGCGGGAACCGACGATATCGACTTTGTGAAGGAGATCTGGGGAATGTCGGAGGCTTGGAAAGTTGGTGAGCAATTCCACTCGCCTGAGCTGATGGCGTCTACCGGGTGGTTCCCGCTTTTTCCTCTCAACCGTGACGACAGTCAGCGGGCGGAGAGTGCCCCTAGCGCCGTGTCACCGTCCTCGAGCAGCGGTCTTCCAGGTAATTTTGGCATTTGCTCTTCTTTTTGTTTTAGTCTAGAGTTTTGACTTTGTTGTTTTTGTAGCTTCCTCGGCTAGGGCGAGGGCTCGGGCGCGCCTGGCAAAGTCTTCTCGAAACCCAAAGTCGTTGGCGGCAATCCATTCCCGGATCGCGGCGCGGAACGTCCGGGAGAAGTCCGACGCAAGTCATTCGGCGGAGGCTGGAGAAGTCCGATGCCCTTCCAGACACATCTTCGGATTCGAAGCGCGCGAACTCGATGATCGAGCTGGAGGCTGTGGAGGTCAGAGGGGAATGTTCCCAGGGGCTTGCGCAATCTTCGATGAAGATGTGGAAGGGCATCGTGGCCAGCAGCGATGTGGAGTTCTTCCGCCATGGCGTCTCCGACGCACAGAGAGTAAGTTCCCTCTGTTTTATCCTTTCACTTTGCTTTGCTAGGATCTTGTCTTTTGCTGACTTGTCTTTTCACCCTCTCAGGTGCTTGCACGCGCGACCCAGGGCGAGAAGATTCTTCACGATCTCATTTGACGCATGGGCCTTGCCCAAAAGGAGCTTGCTCAAGCGAAATCTCAGCTACCCCATTCTGAGCGAGGTTCTCACTCAAAGGCAGAGTTTGCGAGTCTCCGCGAGCAGCTCCAAGAGGCTCGCGTGGAACTGGGAGTCACCCAAGGCAAGTGTGACTGTGCTCAGTCAGTAGTGGCGAAAATGGCTGAGGAGTTAACGACGGAACGTCAAGCTCTTGAAGTGGCGACTCGATCGACGTAAGTTTTCCGGAGCGAGGTGCGGGACCTTCGACGCCAGTTGGAGTCACGTACAGAAGAAGTGGGCATTCTTCAGGGTCAGCTCTCATCGAGCGAGGCTGCCCATGTCCGGGCAGAGCACGAGCGCGACTCTTTGGCAGAGGAAGTGGCTCGGATCACCGCGGAGAAGGCTGCGGCGGAACAGCTCGCGTCTGACCTACAAGACAACTTCGACGTCGGGATCGAAGAGGCGAGGCACGCGGCGGTGGTGGAGTGTCGGGACGCTACTGCTACCGAGAATGTTTCTCGGGGGGTCACCTTCCACTTCTTCGACTCTTTGTTCCCACCGCTCGACGAGGTCGAGCCCTTTGGTGACAATCTCACCGAGTGAAAATATTTTTTTTTATTTTTCTTTTATTTTTTCGCGCAAGTGTTTAGCGCATGCTTTCTTTTAGGAATTTCCTTTCAGCGCACTTGTTTTAGTGCTTGCTTTCTAGGATTTTTGGGGCAGTTGCCCTCTTTTTATGAAACATTACTTTCTTTTATGAACATGTTTGCTCATTTTTTTGGTGATTGCATGTTTTGATGGACTGCATCTTCTACCATTGGTCTTGGCAGGTATTTTGTCTTAGCAGGGTTTTGCCTTAGATACACCGACCGTTTGTATGGTTTACGTTCTTTAAGCGTTTCAACTTCGAATTAGTCACGTCATGTAGGCATCTTATGCGCGTTATGTAGGCGTCTTTAGTGCGCCATGTAGGCATCTTAAGTGCGCCATGCAGGCGTCTTGCTTACGCCATGTAGGTGTCTTACGTCCGACATGTAGGCGTGTTTGTTGCGCCATGTAGGCATCTTGTTTGCGCCATGTAGGCGTCTTAGGTGCGTCCCGAGGGACGACTTGGTTGCGCCATGTAGGCGTCTTACGTGCGCCATGTAGGCGTCTTAGTTGCGCCATGTAGGCGTCTTAAGTGCGCCATGTAGGCGTCTTAGGTGCGTCGCGAGGGACGGCTTGGTTGCGCCATGTAGGCGTCTTACATGCGCCATGTAGGCGTCTTACATGCACCATGTAGGCGTCTTAGGTGCGCCCCGAGGGACGACTTGGTTGCGCCATGTAGGCGTCTACGTGTGCCATGTAGGCGTCTTGAGTGCGCCATGTAGGCATCTTAGGTGCGCCGCGAGGGACGGCTTGGTTGCGCCATGTAGGCGTCTTACGTGCGCCATGTAGGCATGTTAATTGCGCCATGTAGGCGTCTTAAGTGTGCCATGTAGGCGTCTTAGGTGCGTCCCGAGGGACGACTTGGTTGCGCCATGTAGCCGTCTTACGTGCGCCACGTAGGCGTCTTGAGTGCGCCATGTAGGCGTCTTAGGTGCGCCGCGAGGGACGGCTTGGTTGCGCCATGTAGGCATCTTACGTGCGCCATGTAGGCATCTTAGTTGCGCCATGTAAGCGTCTTAATTGCGCCATGTAGGCGTCTTAGGTGCATCCCGAGGGACGACTTGGTTGCGCCATGTAGGCGTCTTGAGTGCGCATGTAGGGATCGCGAGTGACGGCTTGGTTGCGCCTTGTAGGCGTCTTATGTGCGCCACGTAGGCGTCTTAGGTGCGCCCCGATGGACGACTTGGTTACGCCATGTAGGCGTCTTACGTGGGCAATGTAGGCGTCTTAAGTGCGCCATGTAGGCGTCTTAGGGTCCTTATTCCCGTTTGTGTTCGGGTTGAGACTTAAATTTTTTTTGGTGGAGCGTGTTTTCTTGAGGGTTTCCTTACTGTTGCTAGCCCCTCGATTTTTTGGGTTATAAGTTTTACTTTTGATAATCGGAAAACTTGTATAAAGCGGATTTTGAAAGGGAAATCTCGAACTTTATTATGATTGCGAAAAATTTAAAATCCTAAAACATTGGCTCGTAGGCCTTATTGAAAATGGAAAATTAAAGCAATAAAATGGGGGAAATGCTAGCTATTGGTAGTACTGTCTCAAGTGTTCCGCATTCCACGGGTGGCGGATCGGAGTTCAGTCCGTGTGTTCGATGTAGTAGGCCCCGTCATGAATGACCTTGCGGACTCTGTAGGGGCCTTCCCAGTTTGGGCCTAGGACGCCGGCGCCTTGCACTTGTGTATTCTGAAACACCCGTCTGAGTACGAGGCTTCCGAAGGCAAAGGTTCGCCTTTTGATCTTGGAGTTGTCGTATTTTTCGACCTTGCGCTTCTGTGCAGCGAGGCGGTTGAGCGCTTCTGACCTCTTTTCGTCGATTAAGTCCAACTCCAGGCGCATGGCCTCGTCGTTGTTTTCTTCGTTGAATGTCTCAACTCGGAATGTGGGGATCTTGGTTTCGATCGGCACCACGGCTTCGATCCCGTATGCGAGGGAGAATGGCATCTCACCGGTGGCGTTTCGCGCGGTCGTTCGGTAAGCCCACAAGACGAATGGTAGCTCTTCGGCCCAAGCACCTTTTTTTGTCTTCGAGCTTATTTTTAAGATTGCTCTTAATAGTCTTGTTGACTGCTTCGACCTGGTCGTTGGCCTGAGGATGACGCGGCGAGGAGAATGTCTTGCTGATCTTTAGTTGATCGTAGATATCTCTTACTCGCGCGTTATCAAATTGTGTGCCATTGTCGGTCACAATCGAGATGGGGATACCGTGCCTGCATATGATGCTTTTTCGGATGAAGTTCGTCGTATTCGCTTCAGTTATTCTGGCGAGCGGCTCGGCCTCTACCCACTTGGTGAAGTAGTCTATGGCAATTATGGCGTACTCATATTGTCTTGGCGCTTTAGGGAGTTTGCCAATGATGTCCACGCCCCACTTAGCAAATGGTGGCGGGACAATGATGCTGAGCATTGGGGTCGGTGGCTGTCTTGTTGGAATCGATCTAGGGTTTAAGAAAATAATTAACGCTTCGGGAAGCGGCGGAATTTTAAAAATTTTCTTTTTCAAGTAAAAACAGTTTTTACTAACCTAGACAAGTGCAAGTACATGTAATTAAAAACTAATATGAGCTAAGAAGTTTACTAACCTTTCTTGAAGCTTGAATTTTGAGAAGCTTTTGGAAAGTTGCAACGCTCGTCTCCCTCGCAGCACGTCTCTCTTCCTTTCATCGGCACCTTAAGCAACCACGAAAGTTTCTATCACTAAATCACTCGAAATAAAGGAATTAGTGAGTGGGCACTTTTAAACACGACGACTCGAGAACAAGTCTCAGAGTCGAAGAGCTAAAACCACTAGGTCAAATGAGGACCTAGGTGCCAAAAGAAAAACCGAAAATAACTAGAGGGAGAGAGAGAGGATCGGCCACAAGGTCTAGAGAGAGAAGCTCTCAATCTCTAACTTAGATGGGATGACTAGAATGAGAGGAATGAGGCCTCTATTTATAGGGGAGGCATGAGCAAATCTTATTTCCTCTTTTCTACCCATGTTGGACGTTCATGACATGTCATGCAAGTCCTTGGATTTGTTTCCTCATTTGTTCTCTCTTAGTTGGCCGAAAATGCACTTTCCTTCTAAAGGAAATTTGTTTCCTCTTTTTCTTTTGGCAAGTATCTTCATACATCAATGCACAAAATAAACTCTCTTTCCCACTATGGCATGAACGAAATTCAGCCTTATTTTCCTTGGGTTGGACGAAATTTGAGCTTCTAGAAGGAGCTTCTAGATGTTTCTTCAATTGTTCATGACAACATAAGAAAAGCCCATTAAGAATTTTCAAGTAAAATTCTATGAAATGAAATTAATCCTCAAGGCCCAATTACACTAATATGGCTGAGTAATATTTATTTCATTTGTCATCATATGACAATGTCAAAAATAATTTATTGACATTCATTTCGTCCTATGTCCAAAAAGACTAAAATACCCTTTTGACAATTTTCGTAAAACTTGTCTCGTTTTTGTTTTGACTTAGCTTCTAGTTTAACTATTCCTAATCGATGTGATTCGTGACAGTGACCTCATGGATCCAAATGAACAAAGCTTGAGCTAAACACTTGGACTCAAAAGTTCACAAACCTTTTCCAAGTTTAGCTTAATGCCAACTGACTCCACTAAAGAGTTGACACTGAAAATCTCTCGGTTCAAATGAATTTATTTTCTACTCAAGAATTCAACCAAATTATGATGAGCGGATCCACTGAATATTATCTATGTTTACCCTTCATGAATGTCATCAGCTAGTCGGGATTTACTAAATTACCATTTTACCCTTCTAGCTGTTATTTCCTCAACTCCTTTGTCGCTTGTGAATAAGTTAGAAACAATGTATTGACGAGGAGCTAACAAGTCACATTGTTTCATCCAAAAGAGTCAGGACTCAATTTGGACACTGGCCAGTTCATTTATTCACACTCCAAGGAACAAAGCATGAGGTGACATACATTGCATTTCAGCAATCTTGTACATGAATTCCATATCTATGAGAACTTCACAAAGTTACTCATGACAGACTCACAACTTAGTACTTCACCAATAGGCCTTGTTCGGAATCACATAGTGAGTCCGAACTTTGACTTTCTCAAATGAGAATACTAAGGTGTGAAATGGCATGTCTCATTTATTCACATAGTGAGTTTGTTCATGCAAATCTACATTTGTCTCTTCGTTAGTTGTTAAGTTTGTTTATGGACTAAAAAGACTAAGGTTTTATCATAAAGCTTCAAACAAAGAAAGAATGAATGAACGTTTCAACTTTATTATTAAATGAATAAGCAATTACAAGCAAGAGTCTTCGTAAGACTATATGACATCAAATGTACATAAATAGACACTACTACTCTTCTTGTGGGCACCATTGAAGAATGGTTGAAACGTTCGTCTCCCCTCACAACACGTCTCTCTTCTTTCCTCGGGAACTCGAGCAACCACGAAAGGTTCTATCACTAAAATCACTCGAGAAAGAAAGGAATTAGTGTGTGGGCACTTTTAAACACGACGACTCGAGAACAAGTCTCAAAGTCGAAGAGCTAAAAACACTAGGTCAAGTGTGGACCTAGGTGCCAAAATAAAAAGGAAAAGAAAACTAGAGAGAGAGAGAGAGAGAGAGAGAGAGAGAGAGAGAGAGAGAGAGAGAGAGAGAGAGAGAGAGAGAGAGAGAGAGAGAGAGAGAGAGAGAGAGAGAGAGGGGTTGGCCACCACCAGGTCTAGAGAGAGAAGCTCTCAATCTCTAACTTGTGTGGAATGAATAAAATGAAGGGAATGAGGGTTCTATTTATAGGAGAAGGGTTGGCCTGGGAAAGAAGTAGTTTCCTCTTATTTTCCAAGCCTTCATGAGCAATCTTTATTGCCCATTCCTTCCTCATTCACACGGCCAAGAGAGGGCTTCTAGAAGCCTTGGATTTGTTTCCTCTTTTGCTCTCTTGCTTGGTGGCCGAAATTCCCTTTCCTCATGGAAGAAATTTATTTCCTCTTTTTCTTTTGGCAAATATCTTGATACATCAATGCACAAAATAAATCCCTCTTTCTCTCTATGCTATGCACAAAATTGGCCTTCTAGAACATGCGTCTAGATGTTTCTTTATTTGTTCATGACAATATAAGAAAAGCACATTAAGAATTTTCAAGTAAAATTCTATGAAATGATATTAATCCTCAAGGCCCAATTACACTAATATGGCCGAGTCAAATTTATTTCATTTTTCATCATATGACAATGTCAAAAAATTTATTGACATTCATTTCGTCCTATGTCCAAAAAGACAAAAAAAAAAAATACCATTTTGACAATTTTCGTAAAACTTGTCTCGTTCTTGTTATGACTTAGCTTCTAGTTTAACTATTCCTACTCGATATGATTTGTGACAGTGACCTCATGGATCCAAATGAACAAAGCTTGAGCTAAATACTTGGACTCAAAAGTTCATAAACCTTTTCCAAGTTTAGCTTAATGTCAACTGACTCCACTAAAGAGTTGACACTTAAAATCTCTCGGTTCAAATGAATTTATTTTCTACTCAAGAATTCAACCTAATTGTAATGAGTGGATCCACTAAATATTATCTATGTTTACCCTTCATGAATATCATCAGCTAGTCGGGATTTACAAATTTACCATTTTACCCTTCTAGCTGTAATTTCCTCAACTCCTTTGTAGCTTGTGAATAAGTTAGAAACAATGTATTGACGAGGAGCTAACAAGTCACATTGTTTCATCCAAAAGAGTCAAGACTCAATTTGGACACTGGCCAGTTCATTTATTCACATTCCAAGGAACAAAGCATGAGGTGATATACATTGCATTTCAGCAATCTTGTACATGAATTCCATATCTATGAGAACTTCACAAAGTTACTCATGACATTCTCACAACTTAGTATTTCACCAATAGGCCTTGTTCGGAATCACATAATGAGTCCGAACTCTGACTTTCTCAAATGAGAATATGCAAGGTGTGAAATGGCATGTCTCATTTCAGGATTAAGGTAAGCACGATGCAATTCATACGTAGTGACTTCGAGACATAAGAGGTTAAATGGTTTGTTCTTATCTTGTCTCTAGAAGTGCACTTCTCAATTCAGTACCTTCGGAAGATACCTAGAAGAACTATAGAGTCTCCAACTCTCAATGCCACATAACCAGACATCATAGATTCTCCTAACAATCGTACTGAGGTCAATAGTCCTTTGACCCTTAGATTGCGAATATATCGTTTTAAGCAAACTACAAAGAGTTTGTTCATGCAAATCTACATTTGTCTCTTCGTAAGTTGTTAAGTTTGTTTATGGACTAAAGACTAATGTTTCATCATAAAGCTTCAAACACACAATGAAGAATGAATGAATGTTTCAACTTTTTATTAAATGAATAAGCAATTACAAGCAACAGTCTTCGTGAGACTTTATTACATCAAATGTACAAAATAAAGACTACAACTCTTCTTGTGGGCACCATTGACAACAAGATGCTCTCGTGTATTTCGTGGAGGGCCTTGGTCGACTCGACGCTATTGAGGCATCGGAGCAGCGGCGTTGAGTAACAACGCTTATAGAGTATGTCATCTCGAAGCGTGGACTTGGACGCTAAGACTCTCAACTTATCTGCTTCTTTGCAGTCTTTGGGAAGTTCCCCTCTTTGCAGAAACTCGATAATTGGGTCCATTGTTATCGCTCGTTTTCGTACAACTATTTAGGAGCCTAAAGCGGTTAGACCCAAGGCCGGACCAAGTGGTCTCGCATCGGCTCGAGCGTGTCGGACTTGGTATCTCAAGTCGTCCCTTAGCTGTTGTTGATGTTTGTCTCGTCCGTTGCCAGTCTTGCGAGAGAAGGAAACGATGAACTACAAAGGGGAAGCAGAGGGGGTGCCTCCGTTTACCTCTCCGACGCTCAACATTAGTGAGATTGAGGTGGAGTATAGAGGTTTTAGAGGGTGAGAGGCCAAAGATGAGCGAAACGAGTGAAGTATGAGTTCGACAGCGTTTCAGGACTCACAAATGGATTACCTTTGGGAGAGGACGGACCTCTGTATTTATAGGCAACCAAGGGGTGTTTTGGGCAACCCCTTGGCCGAGTGAGTTTTTGAGTCGGCCATTGGCCGGGGCAAGCCCTTGGGCCGGCCAATGGCCGAGGCAAAACCCTTGGGCTGGCCATTGGCTGAGGCAAACTAGGGTCGGTCATTGGCCGAGGCAAGCTAGGGTCGGCCATTGGCCGAGGCAAACCCTTGGGCCGGCCAATGGCCGAGGCAAAACCCTTGGGCCGGCCATTTGCCGAGGCAATCCTTTGGGCCGGCCAATGGCCGAGGCAAGCTAGGGTCGGCCATTGGCCGAGGCAAACCCTTGGGCCGGCCAATGGCCGAGGCAAGCTAGGGTCGGCCATTGGCCAAAGCAATCCCTTGGGCCGGCCAATGGCCGAGGAAAGCTAGGGTAGGCCATTGGCCGAGGCAAGCCCTTGGCCCGGCCAATGGCCGAGGCAAGCTAGGGTTGGCCATTGGCCGAGGCAAGCCCTTGGGCCGGCCAATGGCCGAGGCGAAACCCTTAGGCCGGCCATTGGCCAAAGCAATCCCTTGGGCCGGCCAATGGCCGAGGCAAACTAGGGTCGGCCAGTGGCCGAGGCAAGCTAGGATCGGCCATTGGCCAAAGCAATCCCTTGGGCCGGCCAATGGCCGAGGCAAGCTAGGGTCGTCCATTGGCCAAGGCAAGCCCTTGGGCCGGGCAATGGCCGAGGCAAGCTAGGGTCGGCCATTGGCCGAGGCAAGCCCTTGGGCCGTCCAATGGCCGGGCATGCCATGGCCGGCCGGGAGTCAATCAGACGGGCCTTGGCCGGCCGAGAGTCGACTGGATGGGCCTTGGCCGGCCGGGAAGTGGCATTGCGATTTTTCCCTCGTTTGTCCAGACTATCCAACAACACCTCGCTTCCACGTGGTTCTTCGAACCGTGACGTGTATTGACTTCTTTGCCCCTATCGGTCGTCGACATGCCAAAAACATTAGCCTCCCGAGTTTCTGGTCGAGCGTGGATCGAGTAGAAACTCAACAGTTGCACCAACACGCAGACTCGGGATGAACACTCTCAAGCTCGTTAGTGCGCCATAGGGAGGCTTTAGTGCATCGCGAGGGATAGCCCTTTTTCGCGTCACGAGGGACGACTTTTGTGCATCATGAGGGACGGCTTTGGTTGTCTTTCGTTTTACGTGTCTTATGTTCTCGATATACTATCGTAATCGATTCGCACGGTTTTGTTGATGCGTGTCTTATTTTCTCGATTTGCCGACGAAGGCGTAATTGATTTGCACGTCTTGTCGGTGCGTGGCTTATTTTCTCGACTTACCAATGAAGGCGTGATTCGCATGGCTTGGCGGTGCGTGGCTTATTTTCTCGACTTACGAATGGAAGCGTAATCGATTTGTACGGCTTTGTTGATTGTGCGCGGCTTATTTTCTCGACTTACCAATGAAGACGTAATCGATTTGCACGGCTTTGTTGGTGGTGCGCGGCTTATTTTCTCGACTTACCAATGAAAGCGTAATCGATTTGCACGTCTTGTCGGTGGTTGGCTTATTTTCTCGACTTATCAATGAAGGCGTAATCGATTTGCACGGCTTGGGCCTCGAGGGGCCTCGGTGCCACATAGCGTGGCCGGATTTTCCGTGGACGCTGGCTAGACCAGTTTCGTCCGGCGGGCGCAGGCCTTTGAAACCCATATGTGACTCGCTGCCTATTGGTGCACGAGCTGGGCGGCGAGCGCGACCACACCACCTCATGAGCGTGGCACCCTTGGGTGCGCGTGTCATGTGATAGGCAGGGTTGGGTGTAGACTTGATCCCCGGCGAGTGTGGCACCTTAGTGCACTGGTCGCGTTTTCGGGTTGAGTCTCTTGGGTCAAGTCTTGTGCCCTTGTGAGCGTGATGCCACGGCGCGTGTGTCACGTTTGGGGACTCAATTGGCCCATTCTTTCTCTCACGAGAGCGTCGTAGAGCGAATTTTGGTTCGCCGTTAGGGGCGACTTAAGCACGTCGTTAGGGATGATTTTTTCTGCTACTTGTAGGAGAGCACATAGATTTGTCATCAAGACTTGTGAGTCTATCGGTTATTGGTGCGTCAAGAAGTCGTGCATCTCTGACACGAGGACTTTCAAGTCGATTCGTGGGTTTGAGACTTAACTCGAGGAACGGACTCGACTCGAGGAGTTACGCGTAAGGTCGACTCGAGGGCTAGTCATGTGTAGAGTCAGCACGAGGACTTTTCAGTCGACTCGTGGACTCGGAACTCAACTCGAGGAGTGAACTCAACTCGAGGAGTCATGTGTAGAGTCGGCACAAGGAATTATCAGTCGACTCGTGTACTCGGAACTCAACTCGAGGAGTCATGTGTAGAGTCAGCGCGAGGAATCATTAGTCGACTCGTGGACTCGGAACTCAACTCGAGGAGTGACCTCAACTCGAGGAGTCACGTGAAGAGTCGGCACGAGGACTTCTCAGTCGACTCGTGGACTCGGAACTCAACTCAAGGAGTGACCTCAACTCGAGGAGTCATGTGTAGTGTCGGCACGAGGACTTATCAGTCGACACGTGGACTCGGAACTCAACTCAAGGAGTGACCTCAACTCGAGGAGTCATGTGTAGAGTCAGCACGAGGAATCATCAGTCGACTCTTGAACTCGGAATTCAACTCGAGGAGTGACCTTAACTCGAGGAGTCACGTGAAGAGTCGGCACGAGGACTTATCAGTTGACTCGTGGACTCGGAACTCAACTCGAGGAGTGACCTCAACTCGAGGGCTAGTCATGTGTAGAGTCAGCACGAGGACTTATCAGTCGACTCGTGGACTCGGAACTCAACTCGAAGAGTGACCTCAACTCGAGGAGTCATGTGTAGAGTCAGCACGAGGACTTATCAGTCGACTCGTGGACTCGGAACTCAACTCGAGGAGTGACCTCAACTTGAGGAGTCACATGAAGAGTCGGTACGAGGACTTATCAGTCGACTCGTGGACTCGGAACTCAACTCGAAGAGTGACCTCAACTCGAGGAGTTATGTGTAGAGGTTGCACGAGGACTTATCAGTCGACTCGTGGACTCGGAACTCAACTCGAGGAGTGACCTCAACTCGAGGATTGATGTGTAGATTCGAAACGAGGAATTATCAGTCGACTCGTGGACTCGAAACTCAACTCGAGGAGTGAACTCAACTCGAGGAGTCATGTGTAGAGTCGGCACAAGGAATTATCAGTCGACTCGTGGACTCGGAACTCAACTCGAGGAGTGACCTCAACTCGAGGAGTTATGTGTAGTGTTGACAAGAGGACTAATTAGTCGATTCGTGGATGAAGATTGTTTCTCTTTGGGACCTCCAGCCTAACCATCGGCTCCTTGAGACTTTTGTTTTTGTTTTTTGTTTTTGAGGGTTTCATTGAGTATTTCTCCCCATTCACCCCCCGAGTTTCTTGTGTTTGTGAGACAAAAAACAGGAAACTCTCGCGTAGGGGATATACAATAATATGTCACAATGGGTAGAACAAATTTTTATTGCAATGAGAAGGTTGTTTACAGCTTGCCTTGACATTTGGACTTTTCAAGGAAAAGAAAATTACATGTTTAAAAGTTCAGGCATGAATTTAAAATGGCGAAAGCTATGCCCGTTTTGGCCGCAAGTGGTGGGAGCTTGTTCTTTAGTTGATGGACAGTGCTCGCCTTCTCGTTGTATTTATGCTTGAGGATTCTCCCCTTCGATTAGTCAGGCGCTCAGCCGGGATTGTCACCTTGCTAGCGCATGCGATGAACTCTTTGAGATTCCCGCCTCGAATCAGGGAATCAATTTGCTTCCTAAGCTGGTAGCATTCGGTCATCGCGTGTCTGTGGTCTTGGTGATATTCGCATTGTTTGCTCCTGTCCCGCATTGCGGGTCCCTCTTCATTGGAGGCGGAGATCCCAACTTCTCTTTGTGTAAGCTCAGGATCCTGTCGGGTGTCGTGTTGAGAGGGACAAAGGATTGCTTCGGGGTCGGAGAAGGAGGGTCATTAGGGACCTGACCATTTCTACGCCTTTTCCTTCGCGAGTCAGGATCGACGGCCGGTGCCACGAGTGTGGCAATGCGCTTCTTGTTGGATGCTCGATTAACAACGTTGGGCGGTTGGTGTCCCGAGATGACTTCTTTTGCGTTCTCGCGTCGAGTGTTGAGTTTTTCTCTCAAGTCACTCCTATGAGATTCCCTTTCGGAATTGAGGCGGTCTCTCATGTCTCCGTTGGACGTCCCTATCACCCTTGGCAAGGGTATGTCATTCAGGCAACGTCCTCGACGGACGCCGCGACCACGATGTCGTCATCTCCCCAGCGGTTTTGGATGCAAATGGTGAGCTTGGAGCGTCCTTTTCGGGACCTTGAGATTGAGCGTCCTCGAGTATTACTCGATCTTTGATGCCTTGATGTGGTCTCTCGAGGGTGTCCCCTCGAGGGCGCATGTGTGTGTTCACCCGACGATTGATGTCTCGATGCGGTTGCCTGAGGGTGTCCCCTTGAAGGCGTACGTGCGCGTTTACTTTCGTGAATAGAGCGGTCGAATTTGGTCTCGTTGGTTTTTGATCTCGCCACATAGTTGGGGTCTTTCTCGTCGCGGTTGACGTGGTCCTCGATGCCGTAGCCGAGGAGGTCGGTGATAAGTGCGCCATTCACCCCTGGCCGCTCGAGGAGTTCGAAGAGTCTCCAAGCCGTGTCTTCACGGAGAGTGTCATTGGCGTCGCCGACCAGTTCATGGATGGCTGGTTCGAGGGGCGGGCTCTCGTTGTCACGAGACCCTTGACCCCCAATCTGGTGGGCCAAGCTTCCCAAGGCATGTCTCGACCTAGTCGCTCGGTCGGCCACAGAGGTGACCGGCAATTGACTCATCTGTCGAGAGTTTTGCCGTCGAAGGTAGAAGAAGAATAGTAGAGGGAATGTGTCGCAAAGGTCAAGAGATCCCCTCCTTCTAGCGCTAAAATGTTGTCGCTTGTTTTCGGACAACTATTTAGGAGTCTAAACCGGTTAGACCCAAGGTCGGACCAAGTGGTCTCGCTTCGGCTCGAGCATGTCGGACCTTGTATCCCAAGTCGTCCCTTAGCTGTTGGTGATGTTTGTCTCGTCCGTCGTCGGTCATGCGAGAGAAGGAAACGATGAACTACAAAGGGGAAACAGAGGGAGCGCCTCCGTTTACCTCTCCGACGCTCAACATTAGTGGGACTGAGGTGGAGTATAGAGGTTTTAGAGGGTGAGAGGCCAAATATGAGCGAAACGAGTGAAGTATGAGTTTGACAACGTTTCAAGACTAAAAAATGGATTACCTTTGGGAGAGGACGGACCTCTGTATTTATAGGCGACCAAGGGGTGTTTTGGGCAACCCCTTGGCCGAGTGAGTTTTGGGTCGGCCATTGGCCGGGGCAAGCCCTTGGGCCAGCCAATGGCCGAGGCAAAACCCTTGGGCTGGCCATTGGCCGAGGCAAACTAGGGTCGGCCACTGGCCGAGGCAAGCTAGGGTCGGCCATTGGCCGAGGCAAACCCTTGGGTCGGCCAATGGCCGAGGCAAAACCCTTGGGCCGGCCATTGGCCGAGGCAATCCCTTGGGCCGGCCAATGGC
This sequence comes from Urtica dioica subsp. dioica, assembly GCF_054948205.1. NCBI lineage: Eukaryota > Viridiplantae > Streptophyta > Magnoliopsida > Rosales > Urticaceae > Urtica > Urtica dioica. The sequence continues at coordinate 20,540,226 of NC_142760.1, read as the reverse complement.
CGAGGCAAGCTAGGGTCGGCCATTCGCCGAGGCAAGCCCTTGGGCCGGCCAATGGCCGAGGCAAGCTAGGGTCGGCCATTGGCCGAGGCAAGCCCTTGGGCCGGCCAATGGCTGAGGCGAAACCCTTGGGCCGACCATTGGCCGAGTAATCCCTTGGGCCGGCCAATGGCCGGGCATGCCATGGCTGGCCGGGAGGCTTCCGGCCGGGAGTCGACCGGACGGGCCTTGGCCGGCCGGGGGTCGACCGGACGGGCCTTGGCCGGCCGGGAGTCAACTGGACGGGCCTTGGCCGACCGGGAGGTGGCATTGCGATTTTGCCCTCGTTTGTCCGGACTATCCAACAACACCTCGCTTCCACATGGTTCTTCGAACCGTGACGTGTATTGACTTCTTTGCCCCTGTCGGTCATCGACGGACGGACAACATCCATCAAGTAGGCTGAGACGCAACCTGTATAGTCCTGACTTCGTGTCAGGAGATGGGTGGCTGTGGGAAAAATTCGATGGGTATGGTCCCCAATCTGTCTTTGTTGATGCCAGATCCGAGTCGAGCAAGCGCGTCAGCCTCTGAATTTTGCTATCTCGGGATTATGAGATTCTCGATCCAAGAGAAGGCGTCGAGTTTGGAGTTTGTCTTGGCCAGATATGCAACCATATTAGGTTCCTTGGCAGTATAATCTCCTTTAACCTGTTTTACGATCAACTGCGAGTCGCAGTGTATTCGCAGGTTCTTTGAGCCGAGCTTTTGCTCTAGTTCTATCCCTACAATGAGAGCTTCATACTCGGCCTCATTATTGGAGGCTTGGAAGCCGTAGTGGAGGGCGTATCGCAACTTTTCCCCGTCGGGGTTAGTCAAAATTATTCCGACGCCAGCCCCCCGGGAATTAGATGCTCCGTCTACGTATAACTCCCAAATGGGACCCATTGGGTCAACCTTTCTTTTCCGAGTCATTACGTTATCGATTAAGTCATTTTCTGCTCTTCCCATATAGGGAGTGTAAGAGAATTCTGCCACAAAGTCGGCTAAAGCCTGACCCTTTATAACCGCTCTTGGGTAGAACTCAATCCCGTACTCGCTCAATTCTTGGGACCAGATTGCCATGCGAGTCAATGTTCCCTTTTGAAGAGCCTTACCGATCGGATGCTAAGTTCGCACCGCGATTGGGTGAGCTTGACAATACGGACGCAGCTTTTTGGTTGCCGTTACGAGAGCCAGAGAAAGTTTCTCTATCTCGGTGTAGCGCGTTTCCGCGTCAAGTAAGGCTTTGCTCACGTAGTGGACCGGCCATTGGACCCTATCTTCTTCGCGGACAAGAACAACGCTTACGACTCTTTCAGAGATGGCGAGATATATGTATAGCATCTCGCCCTCTTTTGGTTTGGAGAGGAATGGAGGGGACACGAAGTAAGCCTTCATTTCTTGAAAGGCTTCTTCGCATTCGTTGGTCCATTCAAAGCCGTCCGTCTTCTTCATAGTTTTGAAGAACGGTTGACACTTGTCGGTGGCTTTTGACACGAAGCGCGTCAGAGCAGCAATCTGACCGGTCAGGCTTTGCACCTCTTTGACTCGTCTTTGAGACTTCATATCAAGGAGTGCCTTGATTTTTTCGGGATTCGCCTCTATCTCTCGTCGGCTGACGATGTATCCAAGGAATTTTTCGGATTCAACCCCGAACACGCACTTGCTGGGGTTGAGTTTCATTTTATACCGGCGGAGGATCGTGAACATCTCCCTTAGGTCGCGTACGTGATTAGTTGCAAGTAGGCTTTTGACAAGCATGTCGTCCACGTACACTTCCATGGTCTTGCCGATTTGATTGGCGAAGATCCGATTAACCAAACATTGGTATGTTGCTCTCGCGTTTTTAAGGCCGAAAGGCATGACCTTATAACAATAGAGATCTCGAACGGTGACAAAGGTTGTCTTAATTTGATCGGGCTCATGCATTCGAATCTGGTTATAACCCGAATAGGCGTCCATGAAGCTGAGGAGTTCATGGTCAGCCGTGGCGTCGACCAGTTGTTTGATGCGCGGGAGTGGGAAGCAATCCTTAGGGCAGGCTTTGTTAAGATCTTTGTAATCTATGCAAATATGCCACTTTCCATTAGGTTTTTTCACCATTACCACGTTGGCGACCCACTTGGGGTACTTAGCCTCTCGGATAAAGTTTGCGGTGAGAAGTTTCTCGACCTCTTCATTTATAGCCAGGTATCGCTCGAGATTGAACGTTTGTCTAGCCTGCACTTTCTCGGCGACTCTTGGATCGTCGTTTAATCGGTGCACTATTATCTCGGGATCAATTCCGGGCATGCCTGCATGAGTCCATGCAAACACATCCTTGAATTCCCGGAGGAAGGCAATGAGTTGAGTGCCGATCTTTACAACCTGGTCGGGCTTAGATTCGTCTAGCACGACCGGCACAAGATCATCAGAGGTTTCCACTTTGAGTCTCTCGACTTCGTCCCGAGGGTCAAGTTCTCCGAACTTCCTTGCGTCCCTTAGGTCGCATGGGTAATCGTCTTCCAGTTGGAAGATTGTGTTGACCATTTTTCCCGCAGACTTGCCATCGACTCCTTGCACGTAGCATATCCTGGCCTGGGATTGGTCTCCGGCCATGATGCCAATTCCCTCTTCAGTGGGGAATTTCACCAGTAGGTGATACATGGAAGTAATAGCTCTTAGTCGATTCAGTGTGGGTCGCCCGATGATTAAGTTATAGGGAGACTCCTGATCAACCACTAAGAATGGGACCATGTGAACGACTTCAATGCCTCCGGGGGTCCCGAAGGTGACCGGTAGATCGATGATGCCTTCGGTCATGACCCTCTCCCCAGTGAACCCAAACAAGGGCGTTTGGGTTGGAGTCGGACGTAGCCCCCCGAGCTTCATGCGCTCTAGGGTGGACTTGAAAATTATGTCGACAGCACTACCGTTGTCGATGAGAACCCTTTTCACCAAGTTATTAGCCACTTGGGCTTTGAGCACAATCGCGTCATTGTGCGGATACACAACTCGCTTGGCCTCTTCATTGGTGAAATACATTGTCTCGTGAGGCACAGACGTAGGTTCTTCATACGTAAAGTTGACGTGCATAGCAGCGTCTTCCTGAGCCACGGCCCTAAGGAATTTCTTCCGTTGTCGGGCTGAATCTCCATCTTGCGGACCTCCCAATATGGTGGTCACAACGTTGAGTTGTGGATTGGCGTTGGCAGTAGCCGCGGTTCGGTCGGCAGAAGCTGCTGTTCCTCCTCCCTTGCCAGACTGTGGTCTGTTTGTGGTGGGGCCCGCAGCGCTGATCATATGTAACACGAACTCCTTCAGCTCACCCCGTTGGATCAAAGCCTCGATCTACCTTTTAAGATTGTAGCATTCGGAGGTCAAGTGATCGTATTCCTGATGGAACTTGCAATATCTAGATCGATCGCGAGTCGCATGATCTTTTTTCATTGGAGCCGGGGGAGCGAATTTGTCACGTGCCAAAGCCAGGATCCGCTCTGGCGTCGTGTTCAACGGTGTGAACGACGAATACCCTTTAAAGTCTTCCGCAAGTCGCGGCTTCTGGGGTGCAGGGGGTTGTCTATTGGAAACCTGATTCCCTTTATTTCGTCTTTTACGAGATTCGCCTTGCTCGTGGCTAGGTTCGTCTTGACGACGGGAGCTTTGATTGTTGATCTTGCGGCCGTCGAGGTAATCTTCGATTCCCATGAATGTCTTAGTTCGAGTCATCAACTCGGCCATGGTAGAAGGGACACGGCCAACGACTGACTTGAGGAAGTCACTTGTGCGCAAGCCTTCAATGATAGCGGCGATTGCGTCACCGTCGTCAAAGCGGTCGACCTTGTTCGACTCTTCGGTGAATCGGGCGAGGTATCGCCTAAGAGACTCGCCACTCTCTTGCCTGATTGACCACAGGTACATCTTGGTCTTCTTTTGGACCATAGATGTGGCGAACCGTGCTAGGAACATGTCCTTCAGGTTTTTGAACGAGTGGATGCTTCCCGACCTTAAGTTCTCGAACCACTCGAAACCGGGTCCGACCAGGGTAAGACTAAAGGCTTGGCACATGGCGCCGGGAGAGACACCTTGCATCGTCATCCAGGTTTCATAGTGCTGGATGTGGTAAGCAGGATCTGCTTTTCCATCATAGGGAGCGAGGTTCGGGAGTTTGAAATTCCCCGTACAAACCTCAGCCAATATTTGAGTCGTGAAAGGCGAGAAATTCTCCTCAACGACTCCATAGGCACTTCCGCCTATTCCATATTCCCGGAGATCTCGTACCTCATTCCAAAGATTGTGGATCATAGTGATCACATCGAGACCCGTTTTCGGAGTAACTCCGTGTTCGGGAGGAGTCACCTGACGCCTTTCATTAGACCCTTGACCCGTGTGGCGGTTCCTATTAGTTGGGGCTGCCAGCAGGATGTTGGGTCGAGAGCTCAGAAGCTGTCTCAGATCATTGTCACATCTGTTGCGTTGAGCAGTGAGATGGTCCCTGAGATCAGGGCTTGTCGTACGCCGCTTACTCGAAGCGTTAAATCTTTTCTTAACCCTAGATAAAAAAAAGTCGTTTTTAACCCGTTTTATGCTTAACCCTGTTGTCGCAGTTTTTCGGACAACTATTCAAGAGCCCCAAACGGTTCGACCCAAGGCCAGACCAAGTGGTCGCGTTCGGGCTCGAGCGTGTCGGACTTGGTATCCCGAGTCGCCCCTTAGCTGTGAATGTCCCTTGAGTTTGTCCAAGTACCTGAAGAGGAAGAAAGAACAAGTGAACTAGGAAGGGAAAACAGAGGGGGTGCCTCTGTTTACCTCTCCGACGCTCAACATTAATAGGATTGAGGTGGAGTATAGAGGTTTTAGAGGTGGTGAGAGGCCAAAGATGAGCGAAACGAGTGAAGTACGAGTTCGACAGCGTTTCGGGACTCCAAATTGGATTCCCTCGACCAGGGGAGGGACCCCGATATTTATAAGCGACCAATGGGCATTTTGGGCATCCCATTGGCCGAGGGCCGGCTCTGGGTCGGCCATGGAGGCAATGGCAGACTCTGGGTCGACCATGGAGGCAATGGCCGACTCTGGGTCGGCCATGGAGGCAATGGCCGGCTCTGGGTCGGCCATGGAGGCAAGGGCCGGCTCTGGGTCGGCCATGGAGGCAAGGGCCGGCTCTGGGTCGGCCATGGAGGCAATGGCCGGCTCTGGGTCGGCCATGGAGGCAATGGCCGGCTCTGGGTCGGCCATGGAGGCAATGGCCGGCTCTGGGTCGGCCATGGAGGCAAGGGCCGGCTCTGGGCCGGCCATCGGCCGGACGCCGGCTCTGGGCGGGCCATCGGCCGGGCGCCGGCCTTGGGCCGGCCATCGGCCGGACGCCGGCCCTGGGCTGGCCATCGGCCGGGCGCCGGCTCTGGGCCGGCCATTGGCCGGGAGTCGACCGGTCGGGCCGTGGCCGGCCGGGAGTCGTTGTGTGGTCCTTGGTTGGCCGGTCGGGAGTCGTTGCGACGGTCCCGCCCATCGTGGCGCGTTTTGACTCTTTTGCCCTTGTCGGTCGTTGACGAGCCGACAATAAACCCGTTTTACTCGCTTCTAAAATCGCTTCTAATTTTAGAAGCGATTTGTTGTCTCGAGTGTCGCTTCTAGGTCTAAGAATTTGGCGCGCTAAAAGTCTCCCGCGAAAGGGCTGGAACTGTTTAGGAGTGACTTTAGAAGTGGCAAGTCGCTTCTAATGTGTTCCCGTCGTTTCACGGAAAATATTTAGAAGCGAGATTTGAAGCAAAATGTCGCTATTTTTTTATTATTTTTTATATTTTAATATTATTATTTTCTAATTCTTATTAAAATTTCCTGATTTCATTTAATTTAATTAACAGATACATGAAAATCAATAGTTTTCATTTCCGAGCCTCCGACCCGGAAGCCGTATCTACTTAAAGTGAGCCCGCTCGGGAAAATGCCACCCGAGTGACCATGATGATCAGCCACACAAGCAGCATGATCGGGCGGCCATGCACTACAGCCGGCTACCCAGTGACATAGCTGATCAGCCATCCGGTGACGCAGCCGACCATGCACCACGGCTGGACATAGCAGCCACCCGGTGACATAGCCGACCGGCCAGCCACTCGGTGACGCGATCGGCCAGCCACCCGATGACACAACCGGTCCGCCACCCGGTTACGCGACCGGACGGTTACAATGACTCGAATAAACGGCCGAGCAACGGCACGGTGGGTCATGCAATGCATCGGCCGGACGGCTAAGCAATCGCCCAACCGGTCATGCAATGACTCGGTCGGACGACCAAGACATGGCCCGGCCGGCCGTCTTCCCCGCTCCACGCACACGACGCCGCACCTATGAATAAAGGCCCCAACTCTATTTCTAAGGTAATCCAAATTTGAGTCTTGAAACGCTGTCAAACCTCTGATTTGCTCGTTTTACTCATCTTTGACCTCTAAACACCCTAAACCCCTATCTCTCACCTCAATCCTACTAATGTTGAGCGTCATAAAGGTAAATAGAGGGAACCCCTTTGTTTCCCCTTAGTAGTTCATCGTTTCCCTTTCCTACAGGAGTGACGAAGAACGAGAAGGACCAATCACAGTTAGGAAGGACTTGGGATATCGAGTTCAGGACGCTCATGCTCGAACGCAATCATTTGGTCCGACCTTGGGTCGAACCATTCGAAGTCTCTAAATCGTTGTCCAAAAATGAGCGACAACATTTTGGCGCTAAAATTAGGGGAGGTTTTGACTTGGAAGCTCGTTCCCTCTACCACACATTCCTTCTACTTCCTAACATACTCTCGATAGATGAATAATCTGCCCGCTACCTCCGCGGCCAGCCGAGCGACTAGCTTGAGGTACGGATTGAGAAACTTGGCATACTGAGCGGGTAATCAACTACCTCGTGATAACGAGAGTCAGCCCACTGAACCGACCAACCCTCAGAGAGGACACGGCCCGGAGAGTTGCCGAGCTCCTTGACTGGCCGAGGGTGGATGGCACCCTCATTGCCGACCTCCTCGGTTACGATGTCGAGGATGATTTCAACCCCAACTAGAGATCCTAACTATGTCGAGGAGTCAAAGGCCGGCGAGGCCGACCTGAGCCAATCACGCACTCCGGTCCATAAAGCCAATGGATAACATTGGAGTCCCGACGCAAAGCCAACAAAGAGCGGCTCCATCGGCGCGTCAAAACTCGTGATACTCTCGAGGGCAGGCCCCCTCGACTTCGAGGGGAGGTCGGACACGACTTTCCGCCAGAGATAGAGTTGACAACGGGGCCAATAGCCGAGACGCCCATCGAAGGGCTCGACCGAGAGAAATACCTCCTCGCCAAGCGCTTAGTGGGGACCTTAGAGAGCACCTAACTGGTCAAAGTAACTCTTGACGCGAGGACCTTCGACAAAGGTTGAACTCCAGAGAGGCGCGTTAGGTGCAACCACGCTGGGCCGCGCCCCCGTCAACATCTTGGACCAAGCATCCAATGAGCACCAAACTACCAATTCTGCTAACGGACTTGACATGGTCTGTAATGAATCGAAATTTTACAGTAAATGTGGCAATTAGGTTTCTCAAAAGGATGAGAATAAACCGAGAATGGAAATCAAGGACATTTAATGTCGACGAGGTTCTGGAATTTTTTTTTTCAAGAATTTGTGAAGGACCACAAATGTGAAAATAAATTCCAACGATCTTAAATAAATTCTATGTGAAAGAATTTAAGAGAGAAATTTTTTTAATTAATTTTCATATCACGTTTTCCATCTCCCGAGACAAAAATAAATGGAAAAGGGATTCATTTGCAACATTTAAAGAAAGGAAATATTCTTTTGTGGAGGAAATTAAAAGTTGCAGAAAGAGGACGGATTTAGTAGCAATTTTGGAAAAATTTCTTCAGTCTCATCCATTAGAGAACCGACCTTCACCTTCAACAGATAAGAACGAAAAAAACAAGACGAAGAAGAAGAAAGAAAGACCGAGAGAATGAAAGGAATTAGAACGAGAGAGAAGAATAGTGTGAGCGAAAGAAAGAGAGAGAAGTAGAGAGAGAGAGAGAGAGAGAGAGAGAGAGAGAGAGAGAGAGAGCGGAAGATTGAGAAGCAGAGACCGAGAGGGAAATAGAGAGGGAAGAGAACGAAGCAGGAGTAGAAGCGACAACTTCATCTTCCCGGAGTTGCGCACGTAAGGAGGCGGCAGAGAGAGAAAGAATTCTCCGAGGGTGAGTCTCATTTCTTCGATCTCGACCCAATTCTCTTCTGATTTTGGTTGGTGAGGTCCATAAACGATTTTGGGTTGTGATTTTCTAGGGTTTGATTGGAAATTGTCACGACCGGCGAGCGTCGTCACCTTGCCCGCAAGCCGCGACTCGACGGAACCAACATCACGTAGCAGGAGCATGTCACTATATGAATAATAAAATGTAAATAAACATGCTTAAAGTAAATATAAAATTTATTAAACATATAATAAACGAAATACAATATTATTAAAAGTGCGGAAACGTTTAATACAAAAGTGGTTATTAAAAATCTCGGGAAATTTTTCATTTTTCGTTTAGAACTAGAAGTCTTATATCGACCCTTATACATATTTACATGTGTACATAGAAGCTCCCGACTTTACATATATACACAGGATATTATTTTAAGAATAGTCGATATTATTCAAAATATTATATATAGAGGTCTACTTCCCGAGCCAGAACCCATAGCCCGTAGGTCGAGAGATACTCGTCCCGTCTCGGTTTCCTTCTCTGTTGTTTACATTGCCGCCTTGCCCTTATCTACATTACCAAGGGACAGTCAAATGACTCAGCAAGCGGGAGTCTAGCTTAGGAAAGAAAAGCAGCTAATCCAAAACATATGAAGTGCAAACAAGCAAACAAGAATACAGGATGCAGCTATCACCTATAAGTGACTAATGAGCGCGCATCCTAGAATACTAGCCGTCCCGCAAGGTTATACACTCCTTACTGCTATAACCTCCGGTCTGACTAGAGACTAGTTTCAGACTTCGAGCAGCAGTCGTCAGCTGATCTAAGTTTTAACACCTGTCTGGGATCCACTAGTGGTACTTTCTTCATGATGACGTCAGCGTCGCTGGTCTCTGGCATAGTGAGCTCGCGAACCGCGACCTTCACTCACTATGCCCCGGTGTGCTCAAGGCAGCTTCCGGTGAGTCTTTCAGCTAGCAATGAGCTCGCGATGCGCGACCTTCACACATTGCTTCGTGTACTCGGCGCACGGACCGGCATGGCCCGCTAAGCACAAGTCGTGGACTTGTGAGTACCACCGACACGAGTTTTAAAGTTTGGTACTCTGCAGCTAGCAGCGTACACGTTAAACTTATATACGAAAGAGCGTAACGGGATAAACCCCGAAAGAAATTATTATTTCCCTTTGAAGCTCGTTAAGTGTTTTAAGTTGAAAGCTCGAAATGTGACTTTCGAACTCTCTACTCTCGATTGAATTTGAGAATCTATCGCTCTTACGTCCTCTCGATTCTAACCTACTTCCTAGAGTTAGAAGAGAAGTCTAACTATACACAAAGCAAACGTGGCTGGTTTAAGTTAGCGTTTGAACCTAATGGGCGTACCCGAACTAAGTTTTCAAGCAAGAGTGGCCGAAGCCTTAACTTTCGAGTTTATTCATGTTAGGGCTTTCACCTACTCTTGTTTACTAGCAAGCAAATGCACAAACAAACAGGATCATCCCCTTGGTAAGTAGTTGACTTATGTCTTCTCACTTACCCGAAATTGTTCGACAGAAAGCTCGACGATTCCCGAAGATGTCTTGCTTCACACGTTCTTCGAGACATTTGGCACTTCGAGTTTACTTAAAGAGGATAGGGTTCGCCGTCAGGATTAGAGTCGGTTCAGAATTCGAGAATTTAATTTGTTATTCCCCGGTTTTCAGAAGTTAAACTTATTCAAGACTCGCGTATTCTCGATAGATATGAAATAAAGTTCAACAAGTAATCATGAGTCTTAAATAAATTAAATAATCCGAAATTAAAATAACCGAGAATTCCAAACGAATAATTAAATTAAATTCATAAACATTATTAAATAAATACTTATAAATTATTTATTTAAATACTGAAAATACATATCATAAAACAAACTAAGAGTATTTAAACGCTATAAGCGATTTAAAACTCACGAGTTAATCGAGCTTTATTTCGATAACTCTTTTATCTTGATATCTTCAAAAACCGGCCTTGTCAAGAGTCTCTTGACTCGTCTGGTTCGCGTCTGTCCGTCAAGATCTGTAATTCAAACCCGGAACCCGATAACGAGTTAATTCACGACTCCCAAAACATGACAAAATCCTAAAATCCGAATCCCGACACGTAAATCCAAAACTGAACCCAATCTAAACCGAAACCATACTAACCAATATGACTCAACAAAAATGATCACAAAAATACCAACTCGAGGCTCTGAAATATCATTCCACAATCAGATTAAATCAGCCAAAACGATAAAAATGCTCACGGCCAACAAGCATCCGACCAAACCAAACAATTTCAAAATCTCAAAACAATCAGATCAAATCAGCCAGAAATAAAGCTCACGGCCAAAACCATTTCCAAGTCATCCTCATGAATTCTCAACTCATCACAGCCTCAACTAAAACCAGCACAACCAGAATTCAAAACAAGCCTCAAAGGATCACACGGCCAAGACAAGCAAAACACATCACTCAACCAAAGAAATAAAACTCACGGCAAAAAGGACACCCGACCAACCATACACACGGCCGAAACCATTACCAACCCAACCTCATAAATTCTCAACTAAAACAAACAAATTTAGTCCAAAATCAACACTCTCATAAGCAATCAACACCAAACCAAGCATAACTCACATCACAAAGCATCAACCACGTTCAAATTTGAAAAGCCCCAAATTCGGATCTAAGAACCCTAGATCTCACAAATCCATTCGGGTTTGATTTTTTTACCAAGATTTCCGTGAGTTTGGACTCCTCGGCGTGCTCTTTCTCTTTCCCGGTGTCTCTTTCTCGGGCGGTGGCCACGGCGAGCTGGCGGCGGAGTTGCTCTGCTCGGTCGAGACGCGCGCGGTGGCTCGGTGCTGTGTGGCGCGCGAAGAGGAGGAAGGAAGAAGAAGAGCGAGAGAGGATGGCGGTGATGATGAGGCTCGGTGGAGCTTAAAGGAGTTGGCCGAGTTTTTTTTTTCTTTGTGTCTGCAGGTGTACGCGCGCGGAGAAGAAGAAAGAAGGAAGAAGAAAAAGAAAGAAAAGAGAGAAAAGAAAGAGAGATAATGGGAGGGTGAGGTGACCGAGAGGGAGAGGGCAAGAAAAAAAAATTGCCACCCGGCGCCCTTATCTCATGCCACATGTGCACAAGTGGCCCGCCCACATTTTGACACGTTTCCCCCAAAACGACCCCTCTTTACTCTTTTCTTTCAAATTCGTCCTGCAAACGTTGCACATATGTCCTTTTAACATAAAACCTCAGACATTTGTCCGTAATTAATTACAGAATAATCTTGAAAAATAACCTAGAAAATTATTATTATTTTCCGTTATCTTGACTATATTTAAGGGATTCCGGAATTCATTTTTACTCTTGAGATTTTTAAAACTCCGAGTATGTTCCGAATAATTTTATTCGGAAATAATATCGAGTTTACTCGAATTTTCTTATTCTGAAATTTTGTCAACCTTAAATATTATTATTTTTCAAGACATTTAAAATTTAAGGACGTCTCATATGCAACAAGAATTTGAATTAAAACTCGTCCATTTTATTCAAATTCACAAGTCGAGCGTTTACAAAAGTTTATACATTACAATTCCTACCCCCTTAGAAGAGTTTCGTCCTCGAAACTTAGAACAAGACAGGGTATTTCTTTTGCATTTCGCTCTCAAGCTCCCAAGTAGCTTCTTCCGTGGAGTGACTCTTCCAAAGTACCTTGACCAGAGGTATGGTCTTATTCCTTAAGACTTTCTCCTTTCGATCTAGGATTGCGACGACTGATTCTTCATATCTGACGTCAGGAGAAATCTCAACCTCTTGATCTTGCAGTACATGTGAAGGATCAAGCATGTATTTCCGCAACATTGATTCGTGAAACACATCATGGAGGTTGGACATAGACGGTGGTAGAGCTAGGCGATACGCTGCCTTACCTACTAGTTCCAGAATCTCGAAAGGTCCAACATATCTCGAGCTGAGCTTCCCTTTCTTCCTGCATCTCATGACACCACGCATCGGGGAAACTTTCAGAAAGACCTTCTCTCCTGCTTCGAATTCTAACGGTCTTCTTCGTTTGTCTGCATAGCTCTTTTGGCTACTCTTAGATGTTTTCATTCGGGCTCGAATCGTCTTAATTTCCTTTGTAGTCTGCTCCACCAATTCAGGTCCGAATAGCTTGCTCTCGCCAGCTTCATCCCAATGAATTGGAGAGCGACACTTCCGTCCATAGAGGGCTTCATAAGGAGCCATTCCGATCGTCGCTTGGTAACTGTTGTTGTAGGAGAATTTGACCAAAGGGAGATAACGACTCCACGAGCCGGGGAAGTCTAAAACACATGCCCGAAGCATATCCTCCAACACTTGTATCGTGCGTTCACTCTAACCATCTATTTGGGGATGAAAGGCAGTACTGAACTTCAATCGTGTTCCCAAATTCTCCTGCAGCCTCTTCCAAAATTTGGAAGTGAACCAAGTATCTCGGTCGGATACGATTGAATTAGGGATTCCATGGAGACGTACGATCTCCTTAATATATAGTTCAACAAGCTTATCCACCGTGTAAGTGGTTTTGATAGGTAGAAAGTGAGATGATTTGGTTAATCTATCAACAATAACCTAGACAGAGTCATGACTAGCAGTGGTTTTTGGCAAACTTGACACGAAATCCATCGTTATCTGCTCCCATTTCCACTGCGGAACCTCAAGGGGTTGAAGTATTCCAGCTGGTTTCTGGTGTTCTGTCTTGATTCGTTGACAAAATTAAGCACCTTTGAACAAATGCAGCTACATCTTTTTTCATTCCTGGCCACCAGTAGACCTTTTTCAGGTCCTGGTACATCTTAGTCACACCGGGATGCACAGAATATGGCGTTCCGTGAGCTTCTTCCATCAATTGTCTCTTGATTCCTTCGTTGGACGGTACACAGACTCTCTCGTTACACCTTAGAACATCTTTCTCGTCCAATTTAAACCTACATTCTGCGTCATTTTGACCATCAAACATTTTGCCGAGAAGATACTCGTCTGTATACTGACCGTCTTTGAACTGTTCTAGCAACATTGGTCGCACACTGAGTGCAGATATTCTTCCCGTAATTAGCTGAAGCTCCAACTGTTGAACATCATTCTTCAGCTTGAGGGACGTTTCAACTAGACTTGGTAGTGAAGCTACCGACTTAAGACTGAGCGTATATGCGACCTTATTAGCTTTACTAGGGTGATAGTGTAGCTCAAAGTCGTAGTCGTTCAGAAGCTCCAACCAGCATCCTTGGCGCATGTTCAGCTCTTTCGAGGTGAAGAGATACTTTAGTGTTTTATGGTCCGTATAAATGTCGCAATGAACTCCATACAACTAGTGTCGTATTTTAAGCGCAAAAACAACTACTGCGAGTTCTAGATCATGCGTAGGGTATCGGGTTTCATAATCCTTCAGCTGTCGTGAGGCATAGGCAATAACCTTACCATGTTGCATTAGAACCGTGCCTAATTCTTGTTTAGAGGCGCCTAATTCTTGTTTAGAGGCACAAGGCTATGCATGACCCCACCTGTCACATGACACGCGCACCCAAGGGTGCCATGATCATAAGGTGGCCGGTCGCACTCACCGCCCGATAAAGCGAATCGTAAGCCAAAAGGCCATCGAGAACGTCAAGTTCAAGGTCTGCGTCCGCAGGGGGAATAACTGGTTTGGCCGGCCTCCATAGGAAATCAAAGCCATCACAAGGCTATGCTTGACCCCAGCAGTCACATGACACGCGCACCCAAGGGTGCGACACTCATTAGGTGGCCGGTCGCGCTCGCTGCCCGAAAAAGCGAGTCGTAAGCCAAAAGGCCATCGATGACGCCGAGCCCTGCGTTCGCAGGGGGACTAACCAATTTAGCCGGCCTCCACGAGAAACGAAGATGCCCTTGACGGCGTACCAAAGACATCCACGAAACGCACCTAAGTCGTCTACGAGGCGCACCTCGTACGACCACGAGATGCACCTAAGACGTCCACGAGATGCACCAAAGATGCACCTGAGTCGTCCTCGAGACGCACCAAAAACCTCCACAAGACTCACCTAAGACATCCACGAGACGCACCTTAGTCATCCACTATACGCACCTAAGACGTCCACGAGACGCACCTAACTCGTCCTCGAGACGGACCTAAGTCGTCCACGCGACGCACCTAAGACATCCACGAGACACACCTAAAACGCCCACGAGGCACACCAAAGTCGTCCAAGAGACGCACCTAAAGACGCCCGTAAAGAGAACTGAGGATGCCTGCGGGGTGCATCTACATCACACCGCGATAAGCGCGCGTAAGATCGCACAACGACATAACTAAAGGATATCTTGAGTTTCATCCCGACCTGCGCTCGGCAAGAAACTCGGGGGGCTAATGTTGTCGGCCCATCGACGACCGACAGGGGCAAATGGATAAATTCACATAAGAGGCACGAGCCATCTCCCGGCCGATCTAAATTTGTCCGGGCATCTCCTGTTCGGCCATTCCCCGACTAATAAAGGTCTGCCTGACCGTCCCCGGCCATCCGGCCTCTCGGCCACCCCGGCCTCTAGGCATCCCATCCTGGCAATCCGGCCCGGCCAACCGGCCACCCGACGCTCCAGCTCGCCTAGCCAAACGGCCACTCGGCCAGTCGGCCACTTGAACACTCGGTCAACGACCAATATGCCACTTGGGCATTCCGCCAATGGCCAACATGCCACTCAGCCAACGGCCAGCTGACCAGTAGGCCACTCAGCTATTCGGCCAACGGCCAGCAAGTCACTCGACCAACGGCCAACAGGCCACTTGGCCATTCGGCCAATGGTCAGCAGGCCACTCGGCCAACGGAGACTCGGCCACTCGGCCAACGGCCAGCATGCCACTCAGCCATTCAGCCAACGGCCAGCACGCCACTCGGCCAACGGCCAGTCGGCCACTCGACCAACGGCCAGCAGGCTACTCGGCCATTCAGCCTTGAAGGCACTTCCAAGCTCTATAAATATAGAGCTTGGCCACCACAAAAAGGTAACCAATTTCTCCTCGTGCTTGAGTACCCGAAACGCTGCAGAGATCCAAATTCACTCGTTTCACTCAATGCGAGCGACGAACCTCTAAACTCCACCTCAATCCTCCTAATGTTGAGCGTCGGAGAGGTAAACAGAGGCACCCCCTCTATTTCCCCTTTGTAGTTCACGTGTTTTTTTCTCTTATTTCAGGTGTTCCAACGAACGCTACCAACACTCAAGCTAAGGGACGACTTGAGATACCAGGTCCGACATGCTCATGCCCAAATGCGACTACTCGGTCCAGCCTTGGGTCGAACCGTTTGAGGCTTCTGAATCGTTGTCCGAAAATGAGCGACAACATAAACTACATCTTAGAGTGAGAACGGAGAGTCCGTCACGGCTAAAGCTTTAGGAGTAATTCGACTCCAATTTGGAAATAAATATTTGATACTTGATTCAGTTTATTTTATGGTAATTAAGCTAAATAGCCTCCTAAAAATAAGCAATTTATTTTTAGCCCACATTTTGTTAATTAATGGTAAATAGCCATGTGGATTTATTTACAGCCAAAATAGGATGAGGCTGCCCTTTGTTATTCCCGCCCATTTTGTATCAGCGTTATTAGGATAATCAACTCAAATATTTGGTCATTAATAATAGCGAAAATCGAGGAGGTAATTATAACCGTATAGCTGCGTTCACACTACACACGCAACCGCTCTCATTTATTGTTTTTCAGAAAAAAAAAGAAGAACCCCCAAAAAAACGCGAACAAAACCAACTGCTTTAAAATTTGAACCGAAATTAGAATTCAACCCCTTTATTTACAAACAAAATCGAAACCCAGACAAGAAAGGCTCTGCGACAGCGACGAAGAAATTGGACGAACCCAAGTTAGTAAATAAATCGAAAAATAAGAGTCGTTTCGTTCTTCTTTTTCTTATTTTCTTTGCATGGTTTGTTTTTTTTTTAAGCAGACGACATCGATAGTACTAAAGATCAATGTCGAGGAAATCGCCCTTAAAAAAAGATCAACCCCGAACTGATGCAAGAAAAAGAAAATAAATCCAGTCGAAAAAAATCAAAAGCAACAAAGGTATGTTTTTATGCCCAGATTCTAGTTTCATTCTCGATAATGGTAAAAAAACTTGAAAAAGTCGAGAATATTTGATTTAAATCTTAATAAATGTATTTGAAGAGTAGTGACCGCTTGGTTGTAAATAAAAGTGTTTTATGCTAAATTGTTAATATGTAAATGTTTTCTATAAATAAGTGGTTATTATAGTAGAAGTTATTGTAATTTGGGAAATAGAAACGAAATGGTATTAGGTCGAATGAAAATGGTTATGAAATTGGGGTCAATGGAAATACAGTTGATGATTTGTTAATATGTAAATAAATTCTGTGAAGCTTTTGTATACATAAAATTAGTGTAAAATAGTGTAAATGATGGTGATGTAAAATAATGTTGTCGCACGAAAATGAACAACTATTTAAAACCTCGGGCGGTTCGATCCAAGGCCGAACCAAGTGATCGCACCCGGGCCAAGAGTGTGAACTCGATAGTCTCGAGCTAGGGTTTTCTCCGATCAACCCGCCTCTCGGGAGAGGTAGGGGGTGAGGAGGAGGAGTGACCGTGCCTTGGTTGTCGGCTGCCTACGTACCCGTGCGTGGGATCAGGTCAGAACGTAGTTCAAGCGTGTAGGACGCTGTGTGAGGCGCGGAGCCTTGGTGGAGAAGCGTGCTCGACGAAGGAGACGGGGCGCGGGGAGTCCTCGACGGCGTCTCAGAACTTCGGAGATCGCGTAGGCGCGAGAGAGAATGTGTGTTTTCTCTCTTTTGGAGACGTGGAAGACTCTAAGTCAAGAGTTCCTTGTTGTGGCGGAGATTCCGGACGCGTAGGCGATTCCTAGTTGGAAATGCCGGACGCGTAGGTCGCGCGTGTGTCTAGTGTGTTAGACGCGCGAGGGGAACTCTAGTCGAGAACCCTAGGGGCGTGTTTGAGCACCGGAGAATGTTCGGTCAGAGGGAGCGACGTCCGGGAAGTCCCCGTGAGTGCTTCGGAACCTCTGAGAACGAGAGAGAGAGAGAGGAGAGAGACTACTTCAGGCCAAATATGGCATCCAGAGAAGTAGTTGTGAGTAAGAAATCGAGCGTGTCGATAGGAGATGAAAGGATTTATTTGGATGGCTTTCCCCTCAATGGGAGGGGGTATTTATAGGTGTTTGGGGGCCTTAGGAGGCTCCTTTTTCGTCCATGTGGGACTAGGAACGCGCGCGCCATCAAGTGGAGGCGCACGGCGCGCGCGGCGCACAACGCGCGGCGCGCGGCGCACGGCGCAGGGGGCGCGGAGCGCGGGTCATCTGGCGCGGCGCGCGGGTCTTTGGACGCGGCGCAGGATGCGCGGCGCGGGCGCGTCTTGGCGCGGCGCGCGGTCTGCCTGACGCGGCGCGCGGCCTGTCTGGCGCGGCGCGCAAGCTGCTGTGCTTGGTTGGCCGGCGCGGCTGCGCGCGCGGCGCACGGCCCGTTTCGTCGGGCTCTTGCGAGCCTTTGAATACCATTCTTGCCACATGAAATATGAAGGTTTCCATTTGACGAGAGTGACTCGACTCGAGGAGCAAAGCTCGACTCGAGGAGACTGACTCAAGGCTCAACTCGAGGAGCGAAGCTCCACTCGAGGAGACTGACTCAAGGCTCAACCCAAGGAGCGAAGCTCAACTCGGGGAGCCGACTCAAGTCTCAACTCGAGGGGCTAGGCTCGACTCAAAGAGTCAAGAGTTTGGGCGAAGGCTTGAAGACTTGCCGCTCTTCAGGACCTCCGGCCTGACCATCGGCCCTTTGAGCGACGTGCTTTCTTGGCGTCTCAGGTTTTCCGAAAACGACCGACAACATTAGCCCCCCAAGTTCATTGCTCGGGAGGCCCCGGGCGGTGAACTTTTAGTTGTTTTCGCCGGGTGTTTGAGGAAAATATGCTTCCCAGGGCTTCAGTGTTGCGAAGCCTTTGTGATTATAAAGAATACTCTCACAATTGTAAGTGCTCTTTCTCGCTTTTCCGTCTTTGTCGACACGAGTGTGTGATCGACACGTGGAGGAGGATCCAAGCGGATAGGAGACGTAGCTCGACGTGGGCGAGGCAAACGCGTTGGCGTCCGTCGCTCTAGCCCCGGAGCAATGGGGATATGCGTGCACAAGTAGGGCGTGCATTTATGTAGAGGCGTGCCGGCGTGTCGCGGCTTATTGATCTTTGGGCGAGGTCATGCCCAAGTCTATCTTCGATGGCGTTTTGTTTGATGATATCATCAACCCGGAGTCCATGGGACTCGACGGTGACTAGCAGGGTGACGATTGTGTAATCGTGACCTATTAGGGGAAGATCATGGCTTCCGTCTCGGCCAGCTTGGAAGGCGACTGCACTTTTGCATTTTGCAAAGGCGTGCTCATTCCGAGGTCTCGAAGACGGAGGTTGATGCTGCGGGCTGATGCTTCGAGAAGACGGAGCGGCACCTGGCGGAAGGCTCTGCCGCACCGGAGGGCTTCGACTGCTCGGGGATAAACGCTAAAAGTTTGACCACGCATCAAGCATAAGTCGGCCTCACGGGGCATCCGCCATTCCCGCCTTGGTGACGCTTCTTCGTCTGCGTTCGGAAGATCGGCCCTTATTCCCCAGGCGCGAGCGCGGGTCTCTTCCTTGGCTGACCTGTTCTTCAGGTCGCTCCAGGCGTTTGTTCGAGGAGTGGGACTCGACTCGAGGAGACTGACTCAAGGCTCGATTCGAGGAGCGAAGCTCGACTCGAGGAGACTGACTCAAGGCTCGACTCGAGGAGCGAAGCTCGACTTGAGGAGACTGAATCAAGTCTCAACTCAAGGAGCGAAGCTCAACTCGGGGAGCCGACTCGAGTCTCAACTCGAGGGGCTAGGCTCGACTCGGGGAGCCGACTCAAGTCTCAACTCGAGGGGCTAGACTCGACTCAAGGAGACTGGCTGGACATTAAGGAATATGACTCTACTCGAGGAGCGATGCTCGACTCGAGGTGTATGACTCAATTCGAGGAGCAAGACTCAACTCGGGGAGAATGACTTGATGAGAGGGGTGATGCTCGACTCGAGGGGGATGACTCGAGGAGAGTGACTCGACTCGAGGAGCATGGCTCGACTCGAGGAGGGCGTGACTCGACTTGAGGAGGATGTCCTGACTCGAGGAGCAAGGCTCGATTCAAGGAGAGCGGCTCGACTTTAAGGAGCGATGCTCGACTCAAGGAGAATGGCTCAACTCAAGGAGCGAAGCTCGACTCGAGGAGGATGACTCGTCTCGAGGAGCAGAGCTCGACTCGAGGAGAATGGCTCAACTCGAGGAGCGAAGCTCGACTCGAGGAGGATGACTCGTCTAGAGGAGCAGAGCTCGACTCGAGGAGAATGGCTCAACTCGAGGAGCGAAGTTCGACTCGAGGAGAATGGTTCGATTTGAGGAGCAAGGCTCGACTCGAGGAGAGTGACTCGACTCGGGGAGCGAGGCTCAACTCAAGGGGAATGACTCGACTCGAGGAGCGAAGCTTGACTCGAGGAGAATGACTCGACTCGAGGAGCGAAGTTTGACTCGAGGAGAATGGTGCGATTTGAGGAGCAAGGCTCGACTCGAGGAGAATGACTCAACTCAAGGGGCGAGGCTCGACTCAAAGGGAATTACTTGACTCGGGGAGCGAAGCTCGACTCGAGGAGAGTGACTTGACTCGAGGAGCATGACTCGACTCGAGGAGCGAAGTCTTAGCTGGTTCAGGCTGAGCGAGGTTCTTGCTAAGAGGCGGGGCTCGCGAGTTTTTGCGAGCAGCTTCAATTAACTCGCATGGAACGGGGATTATCCCACGGTGATCGTGTTTAGTTGGCGATGGCGAAGATGGCATGAACTGCGCCTCGTACGGCGGTTCAGGTGCGTTGCGATTTAGTCATCATTTGCAACACCTCGTGGCGACTCAGAGCGTGTTGCGAGAGACGGTTTTGTGCGTCGTTTAGGTGTCTTAGGCTGCGCAATGTAGGCGTCTTAAGTGCGCCATGTAGGTGTCTTAGGTTGCGCCATGTAGGCGTCTTACGTGCGCCATGTAGGCGTCTTAGGTTGCGCCATGTAGGCGTCTTAGGTTGCGCCATGTAGGCGTCTTACAGGCTGCGCCTTTACGCGTCTTACGTGCGCCATGTAGGCGTCTTAGGTTGCGCCATGTAGGCGTCTTACGGGCTGCGCCTTTACGCGTCTTACGTGCGCCATGTAGGCGTCTTTGGTGCGTCGCGAGGGACGGCTTTAGCCTGCATCTCGGGGATGTCTCTTGGGCGCGCCGCGGAGGCGTCTTTAGCCTGCATCTCGGGGATGTCTCTTGGGCGCGCCGCTGGGGCGTCTTTAGCCTGCATCTCGGGGATGTCTCTTGGGCGTGCCACGGGGGCGTCTTTAGCCTGCATCGCGGGGATGTCTCTTGGGCGCGCCGCGGGGGCGTCTTTAGCCTGCATCTCGGGGATGTCTCTTGGGCGTGCCGCGGGGGCATCTTTAGCCTGCATCTCGGGGATGTCTCTTGGGCGCGCCGCGGGGGCGTCTTTAGCCTGCATCTCGGGGATGGCTTATGGCGCGCCGCGAAGGCGTCTTTAGCCTGCATCTCGGGGATGTCTCTTGGGCGCGCCGCGGGGGCGTCTTTAGCCTGCATCTCGGGGATGTCTCTTGGGCGCGCCGCGGGGGCGTCTTTAGCCTGCATCTCGGGGATGGCTTATGGCGCGCCGCGAAGGCGTCTTTAGCCTGCATCTCGGGGATGTCTCTTGGGCGCGCCGCGGGGGCGTCTTTAGCCTGCATCTCGGGGATGTCTCTTGGGCGCGCCGCGGGGGCGTCTTTAGCCTGCATCTCTGGGATGGCTTATGGCGCGCCGCGGAGACGTCTTAGCCTGCATCTCGGGGATGGCTTACGGCGCGCCGCGGAGGCGTCTTTAGCCTGCATCTCGGGGATGGCTTATGGCGCGCCACAAAGGCGTCTTACGTGCACGCTTGTTCCCGTTTTGTGTTCGGGTGTTTTGCTTTGATGGAGCGTGCTTTCTTTTTGTGGAGCGTACTTTCTAGAGAATTTTGAGCGTACTTACCATTGCCTATGGCACTAGCCCCCCCGAGTTTTGGGTTTACAAGTGTAATCCTGATGATTAAAAATCTTTGATAAAGTGAATTTTAAAAGAAAAACATCGAACTTTATTAATATTGCAAAAAATTTAAAATCCTAAAACGTTGGCTCGTAGGCCTTATTGAATGTTTAGAAAGCAAAGAAATAAAATGGGGGGAGCGCTGGCTAGTGGTAGTACTCTCTTCAAGTGTTCCGCATTCCACAGGCGATAGATCGGTGTCTCGTCCATGTATGACCTGGTAGACTCTGTGGGGTCCCTAATGAGGACGCCGTTACCTTGCACTTGGGTGTCATGCATGTGTCTTTATGGACTTCGCGGAGGACCTTGGTCGACTCGACGCTATCTCTAAGTTGAGAGATCGTGTTAACCGCCTTTTTAGCGGTCTTTCCATCGATTCCTTGGATGTAACATATTCTGGCTTGGGATTGGTCTCCAGCCATGATGCCGATTCCATCCTTGGTAGGGAACTTCACCAGTAGGTGGTATGTAGAAGTAATAGCCCTTAGTCGGTTCAACGTGGGTCGCCCAATGATTACGTTGTAGGGGGACTCTTGGTTGACAACTAGGAATGAGACCATGTGAATGGCTTCAATGCCTCCGGGAGTTCCGAAGGTGACCGGTAGATCGATGATGCCTTCGGTCATGACTTTCTCCCCAGTGAACCCGAATAGAGGCGTTTGGGTCGGAGTTGGGCGTAGCCCCCCGAGCTTCATGCGCTCTAGGGTGGACTTGAAGATTATGTCGGCAGCACTGCCGTTGTCGATGTGAACTCTTTTCACCAAGTTATTAGCTACTTGGGCTTTGAGCACAATTGCATCATTGTGCGGATGCACAACTCGCTTGGCCTCTTTGTTGGTGAAATGCATCGTCTCGTGAGGCACGGACGGAGGTTCTTCATACGTGAGGTTGACGTGCATAGCAGCGTCTTCTTGAGCCACGGCCCTTAGGAATTTTTTTCGTTGTCGGGCCGAATCTCCATCTTGTGGACCTCCCAATATGGTGGTCACAACGTGGAGTTGTGGATTGGCATTGGCGGTAGCCGTGGTTC
This sequence comes from Urtica dioica subsp. dioica, assembly GCF_054948205.1. NCBI lineage: Eukaryota > Viridiplantae > Streptophyta > Magnoliopsida > Rosales > Urticaceae > Urtica > Urtica dioica. Next base: position 20,517,815 of record NC_142760.1, on the reverse strand, counting down.
GGTCGGCAGAAGCGGCTGTTCCTCCTCCCCTGCCAGACTGTGGTCTGTTCGAGGTGGGGCCCGCAACGCTAATCATGCGTAACACGAACTCTTTTAGCTCACCCCGTTGGATCAATGCCTCGATCTGCCTTTTAAGACTATAGCATTCAGAGGTCAAGTGACCGTATTCCTGATGGAACTCGCAATATTTAGATCTATCGCGAGCCGCGGGATCTTTGTTCATTGGAGCCGGGGGAGTGAACTTGTCACGCGCTAAAGCTAGGATTTGCTCCGGCGTTGTGTTCAACGGTGTGAACGACGAGTAGCCCTTAAAGTCTTCCGCTAGTCGCGGCTTCTGGGGCATCCGAGGTCGTCTATTAAAAGTCTGACCTCCTCTGTTTCGCCTTTTACGGGAGTTTCCTTGCTCGTTGCTAGGCTCGTCTCGGTGGTGAGGGCTTTGATCATTGCCCTTGCGACCATCGAGGTAATCTTCGACTCCCATGAAGGTCTTGGCTCGAGTCATTAACTCGGCCATGGTAGAAGGGACACGGCCGACGATGGACTTAAGGAAGTCACTTGTGCGCAAGCCTTCAGTGATGGCGGTGATTGCGTCTTTGTCGTCAAAGCGTTCGACCTTATTCGATTCTTCAGTGAATCGGGCGAGGTATCGTCTAAGAGACTCGCCATCCTCTTACCTAATTGACCACAGGTACATCTTGGTCTTCTTTTGGACCATAGACGTAGCGAACCGTGCTAGGAACATGTCCTTCAGGTCTTTGAATGAGCGGATGCTTCCCGGCCTTAAGTTCTTGAACCAATCGAAGCCGGGTCCGGCGAGGGTAAGACTAAAAGCTTGGCACATAGCGCCGGGAGTGACACCCTACATCGTCATCCAGGTTTCATAGTGCTGGATGTGGTAAGCAGGATCTGCTTTTCCATTATATGGAGCGAGGTTCGGGAGTTTGAAATTTCCTGTACATACCTCGGCCAATATCTGAGCCATGAAAGGCGAGGACTTCTCCTCAACGACCCCATAGGCACTTCCGCCTATTCCGTGTTCTCGGAGATCTCGTACTTCATTTCGAAGATTGTGGATCATTGTGATCACATCGAGACCGGTAGTCGGAGTAACTCCCTGTTCGGGAGGAGTCACCTGTTGTCTTTCATTTGACCCTTGACCCGTGCGGCGGTTCCCGTTAGTTGGGGCTGCTACGGGGACGTTTGGCCGAGAGCTTAGTCGCTCTCTTAAGTCATCGCCACGCTCAATGCGTTGGGCGGTGAGGTGATCCCTAAGATCGGGGCTGGACATACGGAGGCGCAGGCTTCGTCTGCGATGGCGCGCTCTCCGCGTGTCCTGACTCTCCGTAACATTCTCCCTTTGACCTAGTCGGTCGAAGGCCGAGCGTCGGGAGTTTCCCTCTTGAGAAGCAGCCAGTGCGTCGCCTTTCCGGGGTAGGGGATTCGAAGGACCGGCTTCAAACACGGCGGGGGGTTCCCCGTCCTTCGTGAGAGAAGTCTCGATACCCTCCGAATCGCCAGTACCCTCGTAATCAGGGTCGCGGTCACGGCTTTCCTCGTTGAGGTTCTCAGGATCCTCGTTGGGGGTCATTGCGTTATGCGCGGGTTTCTTCGCAGCCAGTCGGCTGTGGTACCTCGCGTTCTTTGCCTTTAGTTGGCGGACGTTCTCCTCCAACTCCATGATGCGGTGGTCCCTGCTATCTGGAGATGGAGATGGTGAGCGGGTCGAGCTCTCTTCATGGAGCGACTCTTCGTCACCATGCGCTCGGGAGCGCAAGAAGTATTTCTTGGTCCCAGTGACGTTTTCGGGGTTGTTCACGCCCTCAGAACGTACGGGTGGTTGAGTACTCATCTTTTCTCAAGTTCGAGAAAGTTGAGTTTGTAGAAGAAAAGAAGAAGATGAACAGAAGGGATTTCGGGCTGAACAGGTCGGGAAGTCCCCTCCTTCTAGCGCCAAAATGTTGTCGCACGAAAATGAACAACTATTTAAAACCTCGGGCGGTTCGATCCAAGGCCGGACCAAGTGATCGCACCCGGGCCAAGAGTGTGAACTCGATAGTCTCGAGCTAGGGTTTTCTCCGATCAACCCGCCTCTCGGGAGAGGTAGGGGGTGAGGAGGAGGAGTGACCGTGCCTTGGTTGTCGGCTGCCTACGTACCCGTGCGTGGGATCAGGTCAGAACGTAGTTCAAGCGTGTAGGACGCTGTGTGAGGCGCGGAGCCTTGGTGGAGAAGCGTGCTCGACGAAGGAGACGGGGCGCGGGGAGTCCTCGGCGGCGTCTCAGAACTTCGGAGATCGCGTAGGCGCGAGAGAGAATGTGTGTTTTCTCTCTTTTGGAGACGTGGAAGACTCTAAGTCAAGAGTTCCTTGTTGTGGCGGAGATTCCGGACGCGTAGGCGATTCCTAGTTGGAAATGCCGGACGCGTAGGTCGCGCGTGTGTCTAGTGTGTTAGACGCGCGAGGGGAACTCTAGTCGAGAACCCTAGGGGCGTGTTTGAGCACCGGAGAATGTTCGGTCAGAGGGAGCGACGTCCGGGAAGTCCCCGTGAGTGCTTCGGAACCTCTGAGAACGAGAGAGAGAGAGAGGAGAGAGACTACTTCAGGCCAAATATGGCATCCAGAGAAGTAGTTGTGAGTAAGAAATCGAGCGTGTCAATAGGAGATGAAAGGATTTATTTGGATGGCTTTCCCCTCAATGGGAGGGGGTATTTATAGGTGTTTGGGGGCCTTAGGAGGCTCCTTTTTCGTCCATGTGGGACTAGGAACGCGCGCGCCATCAAGTGGAGGCGCACGGCGCGCGCGGCGCACAACGCGCGGCGCGCGGCGCAGGGGGCGCGGAGCGCGGGTCATCTGGCGCGGCGCGCGGGTCTTTGGACGCGGCGCAGGATGCGCGGCGCATGGAGCGCGCGGCGCGGGCGCGTCTTGGCGCGGCGCGCGGTCTGCCTGACGCGGCGCGCAGCCTGTCTGGCGCGGCGCGCAAGCTGCTGTGCTTGGTTGGCCGGCGCGGCTGCGCGCGCGGCGCACGGCCCGTTTCGTCGGGCTCTTGCGAGCCTTTGAATACCATTCTTGCCACATGAAATATGAAGGTTTCCATTTGACGAGAGTGACTCGACTCGAGGAGCAAAGCTCGACTCGAGGAGACTGACTCAAGGCTCAACTCGAGGAGCGAAGCTCGACTCGAGGAGACTGACTCAAGGCTCAACCCAAGGAGCGAAGCTCAACTCGGGGAGCCGACTCAAGTCTCAACTTGAGGGGCTAGGCTCGACTCAAAGAATCAAGAGTTTGGGCGAAGGCTTGAAGACTTGCCGCTCTTCAGGACCTCCGTCCTGACCATCGGCCCTTTGAGCGACGTGCCTTCTTGGCGTCTCAGGTTTTCCGAAAACGACCGACAACAAATAAGTTTGTAAATGGTAGTGCTGTGTAAATAATTTTTAACTCTAAGCTATGCAATGAGAGCAGTTCGTATTTTTTTGATGATTTGTATTATACTGATTGTGTGTAGATAGGGGACATGATTGTTGAAAGGAAAAACTGGGATTTAAAACAAAGAATCATAGTTCATTCATCATTCAACGTCATTAGCAACCTCATGTCGCTCCTAGAAACCGAATACCAACAGGAGCTGTTCAGTCATGGCCCATTTGCTCATCTTCAACACCTACAAGGCCATGTATACCCCAAAAAACTGGCGCATTTACTAGTGCTCAGTCAAGTAGAGTCCGGGAATGTAGATGAGCTCCATTTCAATATAAGCGGAAACATATTGGTCTTCAATATGTATGACTTTGAGTTAATATCAGGTAAATAATTAACAGACCTTGTTGCTGACTATAGTAGGTATTATTTGTTAATTGATGAGTTATTTACAGTTTTAAGGAATGTTATTTACAGTGTTATCGGCCCGACGAGATCCAACGATGCGATCGACCTTTCGGGCGGCCGGACAAGCTCGCCCGGCCAATGGCCGGCCCATTTCACTCGGCCATTGGCCGGCCCAGGCAGTTCACTCGGCCAATGGCTGATTGAATCTCACCCGGCCCATCAAGTTCACTCGGCCAATGGCTGAGTGAACCCTCAGCCGACCCATCAAGTTCACTCGGCCAATGGCCGAGTGAATCCTCAGTCGGCCCATCAAGTTCACTCGGCCAATGGCCAAGTGAACCCTCGGCCAATGGCCAAGTGAACCCTCGGCCGACCCATCAAGTTCACTCGGCCAATGGCCGAGTAAAACCTCCAGCCGGCCAAACAATTCACTCGGCCAATGGCCGAGTGAATCTTCTCTTGGCCCAAGCATCTCACTCGACCATCGGCCGAGTGAAACTCATCCGGCGGCGTTCAGCTTTGATGTGATCCCACGTGCAAGGGAACAAAGGCGCTTCATCGAGCCTATCCCTAATTCAAGAGTACAAGACTTCAACAAAGAGTTTCATGGTTTGAACAAAGCTGAATGGAAGAAATATAAAGCTAGAGCCAAAAGCGACGCAAGAAGAAAACCCAACCACGAGGCCAAGGGCGGCGCAAATAAAGGAAAGCTTATTCACGACATTTTAAGCAGTTTGAGCTATTTATTTGTTATTTTCGTAGTTAAAAATAATAGATGAAATTAGAGTCTTTTTAAAGTGTTTTTGGGCTTTAGTTATGCTTAATGAAGCCCATATGTGTTAGGTATTAAGTTAGGCTTTTAATTTTAATGTTATCAGGCCTAAATAATGTTTTATATGCCCATTTAAACTAGGGCAATAATGTACTCCGAATTTGCTTTGTATTTTCCTATTTAAAGGAGGTTTCAAGCTGAATGAAAGGGATCCAGATTTTTATAAAAAAAAATGAGAGTCTTCTCTTGAGTTCTTATGAACTTTTATCGAACTTATCAAGACTAGTCTTGTGGCGTTCAAACCCAACTCACCAGACGGTCTTTCGCAACCGTTCGTGGGGTCATTCATTCCACCCCCGTTCCTCATTCGTAGAACGATCCGCCGCTGTGCTATTTTAGGATATTGGGTCTCAGAGCAAGTCGATCGAAGTTCGTATCAAGTGGTATCAGAGTTGTGCTCTACGTTTAGGTTTGCTTATCCAATTTTCTATTTTTTCATATTATTTGTATTCCTTTTTTTTTTTTGTTGAAGTACATTTTCTAGAAAAAAAAATCGAAAAAAAAGAAAAATAAAGAGACAGATAAAAAAAAAGGGGGGTCTGAACAAAAAAAAAAAAGAAAGAAAGAAGAATCCAAAAAAAAAAAAAAGAAGAAGAAGAAGATGGATTTTGATGAGTTTTTGAGTGTGGCAAAGGATATAATTTCGAAAGAAACAAAAAAAATTATGAAGAGATTGGATCGAATTGAAGAAAATCAACAATCCAAAATTGCTGTTGAAAAGAAAAGGGTAAAGGCCCTTGACAAGAAATGAGATGTTTTGACAGAAAATTTTTGTATCTGGTTTGAACACCAGACCTTCCAACAAAAGAAGAAGAAACATGCCCAACATGTCGAAGTTGTTGAAGAAAAGGAAATTCTTGTGGGAGAGGAGGTAGTGACTACGCTAATCGAGGAGTCTATTCCCATAAAATTAGAAATCCCGAATTTGGCAGTTCCTTATTTTGAGGATAACAAGAATATGGAGGACGAAGTAATTTCGTTTCAAACGAAGAAGGTCAAGATTTTCTCTCCCATCTCTGAATTCAACAACGTACAAGATTTGAGGACAAATCTTCTTCAAGAGAGAGAGAATGATGTGATCCCACGTACAAAGGAACAAAGGCGCTTCATCGAGCCTATTCCTAATTCAAGAGTACAAGACTTCAACAAAGAGTTTCATGGTTTGAGCAAAGCTGAATGGAAGAAATATAAAGCTAGAGCCAAAAGCGACGCAAGAAGAAAACCCAACCACGAGGCCAAGGGCGGCGCAAATAAAGGAAAGCTTATTCACGACATTTTAAGCAGTTTGAGCTATTTATTGGTTATTTTCGTAGTTAAAAATAATAGATGAAGTTAGAGTCTTTTTAAAGTGTTTTTGGGCTTTAGTTATGCTTAATGAAGCCCATATGTGTTAGGTATTAAGTTAGGCTTTTAATTTTAATGTTATCAGGCCTAAATAATGTTTTATATGCCCATTTAAACTAGGGCAATAATGTACTCCGAATTTGCTTTGTATTTTCCTATTTAAAGGAGGTTTCAAGCTGAATGAAAGGGATCCAGATTTTTATAAAAAAAATGAGAGTCTTCTCTTGAGTTCTTATGAACTTTTATCGAACTTATCAAGACTAGTCTTGTGGCGTTCAAACCCGACTCATCAGACGGTCTTTCGCAACCGTTCGTGGCGTCATTCATTCCACCCCTGTTCCTCATTCGTAGAATGATCCAGCGCTGTGCTATTTAGGATATTGGGTCTCGGAGCAAGTCGATCGAGGTTCGTATCAAGCTTCTCGCTCGGCCATCGGCCGATCGAATCTCACCCTGCCGATGGCCGACTTAACTTCACTCGGCCAAGGGGCCTCCAAAACGTCCCTTGGTCGCCTATAAATACGCGGCTCGACCCGTCGAGACAAGTAATCCATTTTTAAGTGCTGAAACGCTATAAAATTCGTACCTCACTCGTTTCGCTCATCTTTGGCCTCTAAACACCTAAACCCTCTATATTTCACCTCAATCCTACTAATGTTGAGCGTCGGAGAGGTAAACAGAGGTACCCCTCTGTTTTCCCTTTGTAGTTCACATTCCTTTTTCTGCTTTTCAGGTGTTTGGACGAGATAGACATCATCAACAGCTAAGGGAAGACTTGGGATACCAAGTCCGACACGCTCGAACCGGAGCGAGATCACTTGGTCCGGCCTTGGGTCTGACCGCTTTCGGTTTCTTAATCGTTGTCCGAAAACGAGCGACAATATTTTGGCGCTAGAAGGAGGGGATCTCCCGACCTTGGCGACGCTCTCCCTTCCAATCCTTTTTCTTACTACTTCTACTACTCTCGAGAGATGAGTCAAGTTCCCGCTACCTCCGCAGGCACTCGAGCGACGAGCTCGAGATACGGCCTCCGAAGCCTCGCGTGCCGTCTAGGAGGGCGTCCTCGTGACTACGAGAGCCAGCCCCAAGACCCGGCGAATGACCCCGAGGCCGTGCTCCGAGAGGGCACGGCTCGAAGGCTCGCCGAACTCCTAGATCGTCCCGGCGTCGACAGCACACTCATCGCCGACCTTCTCGGCTACGACGTCGAGGATAGGTCCGCCCGAGACAACTCCGACCCCGACTATGTGGGGGAGTCGAGGACCGACGAGGTAACCCCTAGCCTCGCCCAATCACGGTCCGAAAGGACGAATGGCCCCTTGGCCGGACCGTCGCACCCGGCGGGACAACAGGCACGGTCACACTCCGGAGGACTCGCCCCCGGTTTCAAGAGGCGGCCGGACATGGCCCCTCGTCGAGGAGAGAGCGGCCCTAGGGGACGATGGGGCCGATAGCCGGAGTGCTCGCCGGACAATTCGGCCAAGGGCGACCTCGCCCTGCCAAGCGCCAAGCGTGGACCTGAGAGAGTGCCTAAGCAGAGAAACTCCCAAGGGGAGGATCTCCGCCAAAGGCTCAACTCCCGGAGGGACGCACTGCCCGCTACAACTCTTGGCCGACCTCCGGCCAATGCCGGGAATCAAGCGTCCAACGAGTGCCAACAGGCAACTCCCGCGGTCCCGGCGGTCAGCCCTGCTAACGGGCTCGACATGGTAACGATGATTCAGAGCCGATGGAGGAAAAGGCCTTATGGAGGGATCGAGGAGTCATACTCTCCCTTCGCCGCTCAAATCCTCGCGGAGCCTTGCGTGGGGAATTTCAAACTACCGTCCATCCCTCCCTACGACGTGCAGACAGACCCGAACTTCCACATCCAACACTATGAGACGTGGATGACGATGTAGGGACAGTCAGACGCCACCCTAGTGTTGTCAATGGTGCCCACAAGAAGAGTTGTAGTCTTTATTTTATACATTTGACGTAATAAAGTCTCACAAAGACTCTTGCTTGTAATTGCTTATTCATTAATAAAAAGTTGAAACGTTCATTCAATCTTCATTGTCTGAAGCTTTATGATAAAACACTAGTCTTTAGTCCATAAACAAACTTAACAACTTACGAAGAGACAAATGTAGATTTGCATGAACAAACTCTTCGTAGTTTGCTTAAAACGATATATTCGCAATCTAAGGGTCAAAGGACTATTGACCTCAGTATGATTGTTAGAAGAATCTATGGTGTAGATATCCCACAAACAGGCACAATTCTGACCTACTAGCCAACTTGCTAGTCTTTTGCCTTAGCACATGTGCAGGGCAACCCCAAATTCGGATGTGGCCCAGATTTACTTTACGGCCAGTCCATCTTTCATAAGGAGTACCAGGAACCGTTTTGGACGGAACATGGTTCAGAATGTAAGCGGCTGTTTCGAGGGCATATCCCCAAAAGGAAAGAGGGAGTGATGACTAACTCATCATTGATCTAACCATCTCCATTAGAGTTCGGTTTCTTCTCTCTGACACTCCGTTTTGTTGAGGTGTGCCAGGTGCGGTAAGCTGAGAAGCGATGCCTTCTTCTTTAAGAAAGTCATCGAACTCTCCAGACATATACTTACCACCTCGATCAGATCAAAGTGTTTTGATCACTTTGCCAGTTTGCTTTTCCACTAAAGCCCTAAAGACCTTAAATACGTTAAAGGTCTCGGATTTGTGTTTGAGCAAATAGACAAAACCATATCACGAGTAATCATCGGTGAAGGTAATGAAGTATTCGTATCCTCCACATGCCTGTTGGCTGAGCGGACCACATACATCAGAATGTACTAGCTCCAGCAACTCAGTGGCTCTTCGACCCTTATTGGAGAAAGGTCGCTTAGTCATTTTTCCTTCTATGCAGGATTCACAAGTAGGTAGTGAACCTATTGCAGAGGCTTGAGTGGACCGTCCCTCACAAGTCTCTTAATCCTATCTAGACTGATATGACCGAGTCTTAAGTGCCATAGGTGTGTTGATTTTGTTAGATCGGAGGATTCAGAAAGTTTGATCCTCTTTGGCTCCCTAATTAGATCATTATCTATTTCGGTGTCTAAAAGACAAGGTTGAGTGGGATAGATGTAGAAAAGAGCATTCTTCATACATGCATCAGTGACAAAAGAATTATCAGGAAACGAAATACGAATTCCATTCTTAATGAACTTTAAACAATAATCTTGCTCAAGAAGACGAGCAACGGATATTAAGTTCTTCCCCAAGGTAGGAACAAAATAAACATTATTCAACTTTAAAGTGCGGTCTTCAAAAGACAGCGTCACGGATCCCACAGCCTTCGCAGACACCAGGCTCCTATCACCCCATTTGAAACAGAACTCGCCTTCCTCTAAGCTTTTGGTTTTCTTGAAACCATTCAAGGAACAACAAATATGGTTAGTAGCAGCGGAGTCAAGAATCCACATGATACATTATCAGCTACTAAACATGCTTCGGTAACTAGTACAATACTATGTTCCTTTGCTTTGAGATAGGCATGACAGTTCCTTTTATCGGCCTTGTGAGGTCTCTTCTTAGTTCCAGAGGCGGAGGCTTTTTGCTCAGTAGTATGTGCCTTTCCTTGATTCCTCTTTCTCTTAGTGAGACCTACAGCAGTGTGAAGTTCCTTCATAAGCTTGGCAACAGTGTACTCTAGCTTGTTTATGGAGTAGTACATCTTGGAGGTATAAAGAGATGCAGGGAGAGTTTCTAAGATCATATCTATGACATTCTTCCCATCAATCTCAGATCCTAGGATTTCCATTTTATTCAGAAAACTAATGATCAGTATCAGAAAGTCTCCAACAGGAGTCCTAGCCTTCATATTGTCGTTCATAAACTGTCGGACTGCTTGTTGCCTTGCTTGACGCCTTTGCCCTCCAAACATTTCATGGAGATTGTTGGGCATGACGGGCAGTCTCGATGTCACGATGTTGTTGTTGCAACACATTGTTCATTGATGCTAAGATATAGCATCTCGCAATCTCATCAGATCGAAGCCAGGCCGCCAAGGCGTCTTTGCCCTCTTGAGTCGAATCATCATTCGTCAGAGGAGGACACGGGGTGATGAGTATCCATTTGTTCTTGTTAATGGTAAGGATGATATCGAAGTTATGTTTCGATTCTATGTAGTTTTCGTTTTCGAGTTTGTTTGAGGAAAGGATGAAAGAGAGAGAGAGAGTTGGGAGACATTTTGCCTATAAAAGTTTATGATTAGTCTTTTGGTTTAGGATTTAAGTTTCTTTAAGACTTGATAAAATCCAAAGGTGTTATAAACCAAACGATAATTTACTCCTTCGAGGGAAGGCCGCAAAAAATCTCCATTTATAAGTAAATGACGGATCGTTAATGCTTAGCCAAGATGCCAATACACCAATTTTGACCAGCCACCTTTTAAATTGGTTTGATCACTCACATCCTTTCGCAGAGCCTCGAGGGAGGATTACTAGGGATTGAGTCTAAGTGTGTAACCAACCACTTAGTCCAAAAGATCGACTTTGAAAAAAAATCCGCCGAGGGGAGGTCTTGTCTCATTGTCTCACTCTCGGACTTATCTCATTGAGCAATGATCAGTGCAAAGCGCCCTTGAGTACTCTCATTTAAGAGAGGGCCACGAGGGTGACTCTTAGTCTGGCGACAATTGCAATTTTCATTAGTGTTGGGGATCGTGGGTTACAAACAACAAATATAACCCTCCCACTTAGTTTTTGGAGTTGGTACATCGACTCTTATAAGTTCGGAAACGGTTTTCCTAGTTATACAGCGACAGAGCGGACAACTAGAAAAGAATCCTAGATCTTCATGTTCAGAGCAGTGTTAGTGCATAAAGGCACAAGGGACATACTCGGATCTTTTCCTATTTTATATTTCGGGAAAGTGCATGAGGGAAGTGTGAACTTCAACTCACTCGAACACTTGGAAGTTTGAGATTACACATCTTTTTATTTTTCGGCTTGTCTTCAAGGAGACCTCCCACTCAAATTTTCAAGAGCATATAGATTTTGAACATATGTGATATAGATATAGTTTTGAATTTTTTTTGAAAACTTATGATGTGATCCCACATGAAAAGAAACAAAGGCGTTTCAAGGAGCCAATTCCAAATTCAAGAGTTGAATACTTCAATGAAGAGTTTCATGGCTTAAGCAAAGATGAATGGAAGAAATACAAAGACGAGAGCAAGGAAAATGAGAATCGAAGAAGATGAGAGCTTATTCACGTCATTCAAGCTGTTATTGAAGAAGACTCATTTTAGTTATCATTGTTTGAGTTATTTATTTGTTATTTTCGTAGCAAAAAAACAATGGGTTAAGTTGGAGTCTTTTTAAAGTGTGTTTGGGCTTTATTTATGTTAAATGAAGCCCAGATGTGTTAGATATTAAGTTAGCCTTTTAATTTTAATGTTATTAGGCCTAAATAATGTCTTCTAGGCCCATTTAAGCTAGGGCAACAAGGAGCTCCGAATTTGCTTTGTATTTTCCTTATTTAAGGAGGTTTCATGAATGAGAAAGGCAGACTATGTTTTTTATTAAAAAAGTGAGAGAATTCTCTTTGTTTCTTGAAGAAACTTCTGAACTTATCAAGGTATTCCTTGTGGCGTTCATCCTCGACTTATCAAGCGAACTTACACATTCGTTTGTGGCGTCCTCATTATTCCAAGGTTCGCGTCTCTCTAGGCGTTAGGTCGCGGAGTCATCGAACTTGAGATCCTGGTTTGCGAAGGCACCAACATTGGTTCCTGGTCACCGTCACATTGTTGGCGTGGTTCGTATCAACTTATTTTATTTGGATGACAAAATATTTTCAAGTTTGAAAATGAAAACGGTTTTTCAAAATTCAAACTAGTTTTGTAAAAACTCAATTTCAAGTAATCTTTCAAAAATCAAACCATTTTAATCTTACACATCATGTTTATAATCTTATGAAAAACATTTTTTCTCAAGAAATTTTTCTCATTAGAGTTCTATAACTCATGGTAGTGGGGCTGAGAATCCGGATTTAAAAAAAACTGGACTTTCGGGACAGCCGCGCACCTCGGAGTAAAATCGCCATAACTAGCGCCTCCGATGTCCTTTTGACCCAAACCCGGTGGCATTGGAAAGAGGACAGACAGATCTTTAATTTGATTTAAGAATCATTAAATTTAGATTTCTGAGCAGAGAGTTATAACACTTTTACTACAGGTTTTACTCCAGCTCGAAGAAAAAGAAATAATTAAAGTTCGGTCATTTTAAGTGCGAAAAAGAATCGAGTGTAACGGAACGTTTTAGGAAGTTGTTAAAGCTTTTATTTGTATTTTATTAGCAAGGTAATAACATGATATAAAATAAATAACAACAAGCATAAAACGATTCAAGTAAATAAAAGAAACTAGTAGGACAAGAAAACTAGTCACAAAATTTACTCGAAATTTTCTCAAACTCTTAAAACACGTTTTTCAATATAAAAAATTAAAAACTTTTAGAACTGATTCTAATGTGTTTTAACAACATCCCAAAATCATAGGAAAAACAACATGATTTTTAATTTAGAGGCAAGAGCAATAAATTAAAAAAAAAGTCTTAGAAAACAATTCTAACTGGTCACAAAATTAGTAAACTTTCGAAAACGATTTTCAAGCTCATAATTTTAAATACATATACATGCATATCTTTGACCATAGCTCTGATACCATTTGTTGGAATTGATCTAGGGTTTAAGAAAAAGTTTAACGCTTAGGTAAGCGGCGGAATTTTAAAAATTTTCTTTTTCAATTAAAACAGTTTTTACTAACCTAGACAAAGAGCAAGCACATGTAAATAAAAACTATTATGAGCATAAATAATTTACTAACCTTTTAGACGCTTGAACGTTTATGAGCCTTCGGAAGGATGAAAACGTTCATCTCCCTCGCAGAACGTCTCTCTTCTTTTCTCGCCAACTCGAGCAACCACAAAAGTTTCTATCACAAGAATCACTCGAGAAAGAAAGGAATTAGTGTGTGGGCACTTTTAAACACGACAACTCAAGAACAAGTCTTAGAGTCGAAGAGCTAAAACACTAGGTCAAACGTGGACCTAGGTGCCAAAAAAAAACCGAAAATAACTAGTGAGAGAGAGAGAGGATCGGCCACAAGGTCTAGAGAGAGAAGCTCTCAATCTCTAATTTATGTGGAATGACTAGAATGAGAGGAATGAGGTCTCTATTTATAGGGGAGGCATGAGCAAATCTTATTTCCTCTTTTCTACCCATGTTGGACGTTCATGATATGTCATGCAAGTCCTTGGATTTGTTTCCTCATTTGTTATCTCTTAGTTGGCCGAAAATGCACTTTCCTTCTAGAGGAAATTTGTTTCCTCTTTTTCTTTTGGCAAGTATCTTCATACATTAATGCACAAAATAAACTCTCTTTCCCACTGTGGCATGAACGAAATTCAGCCTTATTTTCCTTGGGTTGGACAAAATTTGAGCTTCTAGAAGGAGCTTCTTAATGTTTCTTCATTTGTTCATGACAACATAAGAAAAGCCCATTAAGAATTTTCAAGTAAAATTCTATGAAATGAAATTAATCCTCAAGGCCCAAATTCTTTAAGTTGGCCGTGTGATTTAAATTTCATTTGTCATCATATGACAATGTCAAAAAATTTATTGACATTCATTTCGTCCTATGTCTAAAAAGACAAAAATACCCTTTAGACAGTTTTCACAAAACCTGTCTCGTTCTTATTTTGACTTAGCTGCTAGTTTAACTATTCCTACTCGATATGATTTGTGACAGTGACCTCATGGATCCAAATGAACAAAGCTTGAGCTAAACACTTGGACTCAAAAGTTCACAAACCTTTTCCAAGTTTAGCTTAATGTCAACTGACTCCACTAAAGAGTTGACACTGAAAATCTCTCGGTTCAAATGAATTTATTTTCTACTCAAGAATTCAACCAAATTATGATGAATGGATCCACTGAATATTATCTATGCTTACCCTTCATGAATGTCATCAGCTAGTCGGGATTTACAAAATTACCATTTTACCCTTATAGCTGTTATTTCGTCAACTCCTTTGTCGCTTGTGAATAAGTTAGAAACAATGTATTTGACGAGGAGCTAACAAGTCACATTGTTTCATCCAAAAGAGTCAGGACTCAATTTGGACACTGGCCAGTTCATTTATTCACATTCCAAGGAACAAAGCATGAGGTGATATACATTGCATTTCAGCAATCTTGTACATGAATTCCATATCTATGAGAACTTCACAAAGTTACTCATGACATCTTCACAACTTAGTACTTCACCAATAGGCCATGTTCAGAATCACATAGTGAGTCCGAACTCTGACTTTCTCAAATGAGAATACGTAAGCTGTGAAATGGCATGTCTCATTTCAGGATTAAGGTAAACACGATGCAATTCATACGTAGTGACTTCGAGACATAAGAGGTTAAATGGTTTGTTCTTATTTTGTCTCTAGAAGTGCACTGGTCAATGCAGTACCTTCGAAAGATACCTAGAAGAACTATAGAGTCTCCAACTCTCAATGCCCCATAAAAAGACATCATAGATTCTCCTAACAATCGTACTGAGGTCAATAGTCCTTTGACCCTTAGATTGCGAATATATCGTTTTAAGCAGACTACGAAGAGTTTGTTCAAGCAAATCTACATTTGTCTCTTCGTAAGTTGTTAAGTTTGTTTATGGACTAAAGACTAATGCTTTATCATAAAGCTTCAAACAGACAAGGAAGAATGAATGAACGTTTCAAATTTTTATTAATGAATAAGCAATTGCAAGCAAGAGTCTTCGTGAGATTTTATTACATCAAATGTATAAAATAAAGACTACAACTCTTCTTGTAGGCACCATTGACAACAGGAGTATGCTCTCCAAACAATAGAAATGCTCAAGAAGCATGTCGAAGAGGCGCATGAGAAGTACGACGCCTTATTGGATGTATTTCAAGTGTACATCCAAAAACATTACGATGATACAACACTGCAACAACCAAGAAAAGAAACGATATTATTTTTATTTTATTTTTCCAATTAACAAAAAACTAACCATTATTATACAGGGCTCAAGTGCTACAATGCATACTAAGACAGTTGAAAATCCACATCAAACTCCAATAGATGTTCATGTACGCTATAACCATTCCGTGTAAATAAGTTTCACCATCACACTGAAAATATGTGTTTAACTACGCCTACCATTTTGTCTAATAGGATACAACACCTGTCAATCAACTCGAAGAAACTACACCTGTGCAAATCCAAAAAAAAAAAGAGGTAAACAATACCGATTACATTAGTTAATATGTATTATAATGTCGTCATGTGGTTATCAATTTACAGGTCCCAGGGGTGAGGAATGTAACAAAACTAAAGCCCACTCAAGTGACACTAACAAACATGGTATTATGTTGAGCTTATTCCTGACATATAGCATTTGTTAACAGAAATCTTATTTACATGGTATTTACAATGATATTTGTTATTATATTATGTTAATATAATTCTTATTTACCAATTATTTACAGTATACAAACTAAAAGTATTTTGACACTAATGATAATGCCAACCCATTTACAGATGCTCTGAAAAAGAACTTTAAAAGTAGAGCCAACAATCCCTGATTCTGTTTCCATGGTACAAAATATAACTTATTTGAATTTCCAGACATTGTCCTATTTAATTTATTAACCCATCATTTACGACTATCTCTATGGTAGGATATTTCACCACTGCTTGGAATGGAAAAGGTAGCACATTATAGTCCGGTAAGTCAAATAAATATAACTAATTAATAAGGTGATGTTAGATTAAGACTAACAATGACTTATCACAGGACGATTTGCAGAAGCTGCAAGATGATTGGGTTTTTACCGTAAATCATGTGTTGAACAGCATTCCTAACAAGTACGAATTTGAACAACTTCCACAGGTTGTTCAAGAGAATGTGGCACAGCCAAAAGTTCTAAACAAGCAAGTATACAAATGCTTGAGAAAGAACGGCCAACCAGTTCCAAAGCGAACCATGACGAATGCTATACCGTGTAATACGCTGCCCAAAACAGCCAACTCCAATAGTGACCGAAAATAACCAAACCCAAAATGTTGGCGCACACAACCCGCAGGTAATATTATACCTATTCTAGAAAATAATGTAAAAAAATGGAATATTAATAGTTGTTAATTTATCAGATTGTCATTAATTGTAAATGGACAGGTAGTTGACAAGGTCACAGATGATCATGGACAGCAAAAAAAGATAGCAAGGACGTTGCCAAATCCACATCCTATCACACAACGTCCAAAACGAACATGTAGGAAGTCGGTGTTTACTACCTCCCCATACGTCACCGAAAATAAAAGTAAGAGGACTGAAGATAGTGGACCTACCAAAGAACCCGACGGCGAAGAAACAGATAACACCGCTAATGAAGAAAGCAGCCAACCATCTTTTGATATAGGAATTTGAGTATCTGTTATTTACTAAAAATCTAGTATAATTGTTCCTAAGTTATCTTTTGAAAAACATAGCTATTATGTGACTGAGTGCTAATTCATGAATGTTAGTTAGCACATCACACTCATTTTGGGTCTTAAGGTCGTTGGAACATCCAGTATTATAAATTAAACTACTATATTTTGGGTATTAGCTACTATGTTAACAGATTTTAACGTAACAAATTTGTTAATAGACATCTTATTTACCAATTATTTACAGTAATATTTCTTTTATAATTATGTTAATGTACTTCTTATTTACCATCTACTTACATTATAAAAACAAAAGTTATTAAGTCTGTTGTTTGTAAATTTTTTAATAAAATAGTTATTAACAAAATAAAATAACGTCAGAACTACATATTCAAACCATACATGTCTGTAAAACACTTTTATTACAGGAATACAATACATCTCATGTACTCAAGTTTAACAATAGGAATAAAACATCAAATGTTCGACCAATAAACAAATAATTATTCAAAAACTCCAAAAAAGTAAACAACACAAACTTAAAACCAGTTAAAAACATAAATTATTAAAAACATCCCAATAACCAACTAATTTTGGAAACCCCTTTCGTTATGACAAATTTGGCCATATTTGCCACATCTATGATTGTACGGCTGGAATTTTTCATGCTTCGATCTATACCTCTTCTCTTTCGGTCGCCCAGCTTGACGTTTATGAATGGGAGGCTTAATAACTTGAGCATCAATAGGCAGCTCCCAATCGCCTTCATGAGAAATAGGGAAAACATCTTTCTCATACGTGGCAGTAAAGTATTCTTGAGTATAATATGATGGCACAAAATCAATAGGACGTAAATGTTTCCTATATAAAGCCGCACACGCATGAGAAAATGGAAAGTCTTCAAGCTTCCAATAACAACATGTGCAAGTCCTAAGAGAAACATCAACAACTCGATGAATTGCATCATCAACAACTTCAAACTCATTGTCATTGATGGCATTAACCTGCAATTGCGTGTAAATAACATGACGTTCAATGATGTTGTAAATAGGTTGTAAATAATAATGCAATTAACAAAAACTATAATAGATTATAACTTACATTCATTGATCGAGCAACCTCCTGCAAATCAAAAAGCATCTTGAACCCAGTTCCTGTAAGACCTGAATGTATCTTTGGAATTAGCTCTCTCTTCTTGTTGATCCAATTTTGAATTAGACTTCTATAACTCAAAACAAGACATGCAACCAGCCACCCTCTAGCTTCTCACAAAACAGCATTCAAACACTCATAAATGTTTGTGGTCATTACATCAAACCTCTTCCCGGGAAACTTGCTCCTAGCCCAAAGCTCTGGATTAGCTTTGAGAAGATACTTTTTGATTTTTACTTTGTTGTTGGAGAGTATATTAAGCCAATATTCAAACTCTCTTACTGAATACGCTTTAGCACATCTATAAAAAAGTGGCTGAATGTATGTTTTCCGAAATTTGGCCTTCACATTACCCCAAAGATGTTGCATGCATATAGCAAATTTCGCCTCCGGAAAAACGTTGCTGACCGCCTTGTTAATTGACTTGTGCCTATCCGAAACAAAAACCAATTCTTTTCGAACACCATACACAATTCGAAGATGCATCATAAACCAAGACCAAGATTTGTCATTTTCAGAATCCACAATACTAAAGGCTAATGGGAACAAATGATTATCACCATTGTTGTCGGCCCGTCTAGGGCCGACGAGGAAAAATACATTACTTCGACCCGCGCGACCGGCGCGAGGCCTTTGACGGCGGAGCCTTGCCTCAGCCATTGGCCGGCCCAAACCAAAGGCCGGCCCAAGTTCCAGCCGGCCAATGGCCGGCCATATGCTCAGCCGGCCCATGGCCGGCCCAAGGGTGTCACTCGGCCATTGGCCGAGTCAAAGCCTCAGCAGGCTAATGGCCGGCCCAGTCCACTCGGCCATTGGCCGAGGCAAAGTTTCAGTCGGCCAATGGCCGACCCAAAGGTCTCACTCGGCCATTGGCCGAGGCAAAGTTTCACTCGGCCATTGGCCGAGGCAAGGCTTCAGCCGGCCAATGGCCGGCCCAGTTCACTCGGCCATTGGCCGAGGCAAAGTTTCACTCGGCCATTGGCCGAGGCAAAGTTTCAGCCGGCCAATGGCCGGCCCAGTCCACTCGGCCATTGGCCGAGGCAAAGTTTCACTCGGCCATTGGCCGAGGCAAAGCTTCAGCCGGCCAATGGCCGGCCCAGTCCACTCGGCCATTGGCCGAGGCAAAGTTTCACTCGGCCATTGGCCGAGGCAAAGCTTCAGCCGGCCAATGGCCGGCCCAGTTCACTCGGCCATTGGCCGAGGCAAAGCTTCAGTCGGCCAATGGCCGACCCAAGGGTCTCACTCGGCCATTGGCCGAGGCAAAGCTTCAGCCGGCCAATGGCCGGCCCAGTTCACTCGGCCATTGGCCGAGGCAAAGCTTCAGTCGGCCAATGGCCGACCCAACCTTGCTCACTCGGCCAAGGGGTCTTCAAACCACCCCTTGGCTGCCTATAAATACAAGGGTCCCTCCCTTGACCCAGGTAATCCATTTTTGAGTCCCGAAACGCTGCCGAACTCGTACTTCGCTCGTTTCGCTCATCTTTGGCCTCTAAACACCCCTAAAACCTCTACACTCCACCTCAATCCCACTAATGTTGAGCGTCGGAGAGGTAAACAGGGGCACCCCCCCTGTTTCCCCTTTGTAGTTCACGTGTTCTCTACTCCTTTTCAGGCACTCTGACGAACTCAAGGGACATCCACAGCTAAGGGACGACTCGGGATACCGGGTCCGACACGCTCGAGTCAAGACGAGACCACTTGGTCTGGCCTTGGGTCTAACCGTCTTTGGCTCCTAAATAGTTGTCCGAAAAACAGCGACAACATTTTGGCGCTAGAAGGAGGGGATCTCTCGACCTTGACGACGCATTCCCTCTACCAGTTTTCTCCCTTCGTTCTCACGACTCTCGAGAGATGAGTCATCTACCCACTACCTCCGCGGGTACCCGAGCGACGAGCTCGAGGTACGACCTCCGAAACCTCGCGCACCGTCTTGAAGGGCAACCTCGCGATAGCGAGAGCCAGCCCCAAGACCCGGTGAACGACCCCGAGGCCGAGCTCCGAGAGGACACGGCCCGGCGGCTCGCGGAACTCCTTGACCGTCCCGGCGTTGACAGCTCCCTCATCGCCGGTCTCCTCGGCTACGACGTCGAGGATCGATCAGCTCAAGAGTACTCCGACCCCGAGTACGTGGAGGAGTCGAGGACCGACGAGGCCACCCCTAGCCTCGCTCAAGCGCGACCCGAGAAGGCCAACGATGCGTTGGCCGATCCTTTGTGCCCGGCGCGACAACAGGCACGGTCACAGTCCCGGGGACTCGCCCCCTCGGTCTCAAGAGGTGGCCGGACACGGCCCCTCGCCGAGGAGAGAGCGACTCTGGTCGACGATGGAGCCGATAGCCGAAGCGCTCGCCGGACGACCCGGCCAAGGGCGACCTCGCCTCGTCACGCACCAAGCGTGGACCTTAGAGAGCGCTTGACGGCGCAGAGAAACTCCCGAGGGGAGGATCTCCGCCAAAGGCTAAATTCTCGAAGGGACGCGCTCCCCGCCGCAACTCTTGGCCGACCTCAGGCCAATGTCGTGGACCAAGCGTCCAATGAACGCCGACCGGTGACCCCAGTGGCCCCGACGATTGGCCCTGCCAACGGGCTTGATATGGTCACAATGATCCAGAGCCTCCAAAACCAAATCATCGAGATGAGGGAATCAGGGAGGCAAAGGCCGTACGGAGGGATCGAGGAATCATACTCTCCCTTCGCCGCACAGGTCCTCGCGCAGCCATGCGTGGGAAACTTTAAGTTACCGTCCATTCCCCCCTATGATGGACGCACGGACCCCCACTACCACGTCCAACACTATGAGACGTGGATGACGATGCAGGGGCAGACGGACGCCACCCTCTGCCAAGCCTTCAGCCTGACCCTCACAGGGTCAGGCTTTGAGTGGTTCCAAAGTTTGAGGCCTGGAAGCATCCCGTCCTTCCGAGCCTTGCGAGAGGCTTTCCTCGCTCGCTTTGCCACGCTTGTGGCACAAAAGAAACCGAAGACCCACCTCCTCTCCATTCGACAAGGGAGAGATGAGACGTTGAGACAATACCTCGCCCGCTTCACCGAGGAGTCTCACAAAGTCGAGGGCTTCGACGACAGGGACGCCATCACGGCGATTACCGAGGGAGTTCGCACGAGCGACTTCCTCAAGTCCATTGTCGGGCAAGTCCCGCGAGACATGGCGGAGCTGATGACGAGAGCCCGCACACATATGGGAATCGAGGACTATCTCGATGGCCGCGATGGCCGGAAGTCAGGAGGACAAGGTGGTCGCCACCGCGAAGAACGGGACGAAGATCGCCCCGACCCTCAAAGCAAGAGGAGCAAGGGAGGCCGGGCCCCTAACGGTCGCCCCCTCTCCGGTCCAAGATCGTCGCACGTTGATAACCTCCAAGCGTTATCAACGTACACCCCGCTGAACACTCCGCAAGAGCGGATCCTAGCTCTGCATCGCGACAAGCTAGGAAGTCCGGCTCCTCTAGCGAAGGATCCCGCGAAGAGGGATCGGAACAAGTTCTGTGAGTACCACCAGGATCACGGGCATCTGACGTCCGAGTGCTATCATCTTAGGCGTCAGATCGAGGCCCTAATTCAAGTCGGGAAATTAAAAGAGTATGTCCTAAGAACGGTTGGGGCGGCCACGGTGCACGAAGGCCGTCCACGGCGGGGAAGGAAGGGTCCGGCGACAGTGACTGACATGAACCAGGCAACGATCGAACAACCGGAGAGCTCACAGCTGCATGTCGTGGGCTAAGCCCGCCCCCTCTTTTCATTATGTCATTTTATTTCCAGTTTTAAGACAATCTCGAATTTCAATAAGGCCAATGGCCCAGGGATGTAATTTTTTACTATTTCCGTATGGTGATTAGATTACATTTCACCTTGTTGCATTATAATTTCTAGTCTCCTCTACGAGTACACGAGAAACTCGGGGGGCTAATGGGAAACAATGCTCAACGAAACTAAAGCTCACTCGTTCAAAAAAAAAAAAAAAAAAAAAAAAAAAAAAAAAAAAAACAACAAAGACGTGCTAATCGATTATGCCTTCGTTGGCAAATCGAGAACATAAGACGCGCACCATACGACGAAGACGTGCTAATCGATTATGCCTTCATTGGCAAATCGAGAACATAAGACGCGCACTAAACAACAAAGACGTGCTAATCGATTATGCCTTCGTTGGCAAATCGAGAACATAAGACGCGCACCATACGACGAAGACGTGCTAATCGATTATGCCTTCGTTGGCAAATCGAGAACATAAGACGCGCACAACACAAAAAAGACGTGCAAATCGATTATGCCTTCGTTGGCAGGTCGAGAACATAAGACGCGCACCAAACGACGAAGACGTGCTAATCGATTATGCCTTCATTGGCAAATCGAGAACATAAGACGCGCACAACACAAAAAAGACGTGCTAATCGATTATGCCTTCATTGGCAAATCGAGAACATAAGACGCGCACTAAACAACAAAGACGTGCTAATCGATTATGCCTTCGTTGGCAAATCGAGAACATAAGACGCGCACCATACGACGAAGACGTGCTAATCGATTATGCCTTCATTGGCAAATCGAGAACATAAGACGCGCACAACACAAAAAAGACGTGCTAATCGATTATGCCTTCGTTGGCAGGTCGAGAACATAAGACGCGCACCAAACGACGAAGACGTGCTAATCGATTATGCCTTCGTTGGCAAATCGAGAAAAGTAAGACGCGCACTACACAAAAAAGACGTGCAAATCGATTACGCCTTCGTTGGCGAGTCGAGAAAAGTAAGACGCGCACCACACAGAGAAGACGCGCAAATCGATTATGCCCTCATTGGCAAGTCGAGAAAACAAGACGCGCACAACACAATAAAGACGTGCTAACCGGTCACGCCCTCATTGGTAGATCAAGAAAATGAGCCACGCACGATCAACCCGAAACAAAAAGTCGTCCCTCGCGACGCACAAAGGCCGTCCCTCGCGACACGAGAAGGCCATTACTCGTGACGCAAACCCGAGAGCGTTCATCCCGCATCCGTATAAAAGCGCAGATTTTGAATTTCCACTCGATCTACGCTCGACCGGAAACTCGGGGGGCTAATGTTGTCGGCCCGTCTAGGGCCGACGAGGAAAAAGACATTACTTCGACCCGCGCGACCGGCGCGAGGCCTTTGACGGCGGAGCCTTGCCTCAGCCATTGGCCGGCCCAAACCAATGGCCGGCCCAAGTTCCAGCCGGCCAATGGCCGGCCATATGCTCAGCCGGCCCATGGCCGGCCCAAGGGTGTCACTCGGCCATTGGCCGAGTCAAAGCCTCAGCAGGCTAATGGCCGGCCCAGTCCACTCGGCCATTGGCCGAGGCAAAGTTTCAGTCGGCCAATGGCCGACCCAAAGGTCTCACTCGGCCATTGGCCGAGGCAAAGTTTCACTCGGCCATTGGCCGAGGCAAAGCTTCAGCCGGCCAATGGCCGGCCCAGTTCACTCGGCCATTGGCCGAGGCAAAGTTTCACTCGGCCATTGGCCGAGGCAAAGTTTCAGCCGGCCAATGGCCGGCCCAGTCCACTCGGCCATTGGCCGAGGCAAAGTTTCACTCGGCCATTGGCCGAGGCAAAGCTTCAGCCGGCCAATGGCCGGCCCAGTCCACTCGGCCATTGGCCGAGGCAAAGTTTCACTCGGCCATTGGCCGAGGCAAAGCTTCAGCCGGCCAATGGCCGGCCCAGTTCACTCGGCCATTGGCCGAGGCAAAGCTTCAGTCGGCCAATGGCCGACCCAAGGGTCTCACTCGGCCATTGGCCGAGGCAAAGCTTCAGCCGGCCAATGGCCGGCCCAGTTCACTCGGCCATTGGCCGAGGCAAAGCTTCAGTCGGCCAATGGCCGACCCAACCTTGCTCACTCGGCCAAGGGGTCTTCAAACCACCCCTTGGCTGCCTATAAATACAAGGGTCCCTCCCTTGACCCAGGTAATCCATTTTTGAGTCCCGAAACGCTGCCGAACTCGTACTTCGCTCGTTTCGCTCATCTTTGGCCTCTAAACACCCCTAAAACCTCTACACTCCACCTCAATCCCACTAATGTTGAGCGTCGGAGAGGTAAACAGGGGCACCCCCCCTGTTTCCCCTTTGTAGTTCACGTGTTCTCTACTCCTTTTCAGGCACTCTGACGAACTCAAGGGACATCCACAGCTAAGGGACGACTCGGGATACCGGGTCCGACACGCTCGAGTCAAGACGAGACCACTTGGTCTGGCCTTGGGTCTAACCGTCTTTGGCTCCTAAATAGTTGTCCGAAAAACAGCGACAACAACCATCTTGAGCAGTAGCCAAAAGTAATGTACCATGAGATTTTCCTTTCAAGAAAGTACCATCAACAGATATTACCGGGCGGCAAAATGTCCCATCAGGTTCGATCTCGGTCACAGTATAAGACCCTACAACATAACATTAAATAGCTGTAAATAAATCATTAATTTACAACAAATTTAGTAAATAACAAAAGAAAACTGAATCGATAGTGTAAATGTATATAATATTTACAGACTTCAATTATTGTAAATAAGCTATAAATAAAAACCTGGATTTTTCTCTTTGATCATTTCACCAACTAGTGGTAAATGACTATATGACCTTCAAAATCACCACAAAGATCCCTCAAAGCTTCTTTACGACCCTTCCATGCCCGAAAATATGTTACCTCCACATTAAATCGTGTCCTCATAATTTCAGCAACACCGGAAGGCGTAATTTGATTTGCCAATGAACCCCGAAAATCATCTTTGACACATTTGCTAATAAGAACAGAAGATGCATGTTTATTCTTGTGCCCAATAGATTTACCATAACAAGTATGGTCTTTAACATATGACCTTATGACCCATAATCCAGATTTCTTACAAACCGACGCATTTAACTTCCAAGAACACTGCATATCCGAACAACCAATACTATAACGCGTTTTACTGGATCTCAACACCTTGAATTCAAAATTGTTGAGAACTGCAGTCATGCCAATAGCCATTTGAAGTACATCTTTGCATCTAAATACGTTATTAACATTAATTTCAAAATTCATAGGAAAATTCCTCAAATCCGGTTCATCATACAAAACAATTTCCGCCGGGGGGTCTTCATGACTAGAATGAGGCAATAAAGCTTTCGACGATCCATGGCATTGTTGCTCAAATAAATTCACTGGAGAAAATGGGTAAACTTAGCATGAGGAAACAATTATCAAAACTGCATAAAATGATAAGAAAACATATACCTGAATCAATTAGAGAAAAGGACGACCATTCATCCATGCTTTGGGACGGTTATGATTTCTGGGAATAAAATTTCTAACATTGAATCCTGAAAACTATAAAATTTGAACAACTATTGGCGGCCAAAATCTATTTGAATAAATATCAACTATAAATATTTTCAATAAATGGAATTATTATTAACAGATTTCAATAAATACTGTAACAAAATTAGAAACTAATAACCTAAAAATATGCGCTCATATTAACTAACTCCACGTATTCAAAATTAAATTTTTGAATCAAAATTTTCAAAAATCTCGCACAATTTGAATTCTATTTAAATTAATACTTGCCGAAATCTTTTTCAAATTTCAAACAAAAAAGCTGTCTAAAAAAGAAGTTACTAATCCGATTATACAAGGGCAAATCTGTAAAAAAAATCCTTCATAAATGAGCTGCCACGTAAGCAACTAGGCTATTTACGGATTATTAACAAAACGTTGGCCAATTTTAAACTGCTACACATTCCGTGGCTTAAGCAGCCAATTTTTTTGTTTATTTTATTCCTAGTTTTTGTACTAAAACATAAATATTATTTGTCAATGAATGAAAATGTTATTATTATTTCTTCTGATGGAAGAATTGTATGTGATGCTCATTTATACAATGGTTTATATGTGATATCCCTTGATAATAGATTGGCTTTTAATGTTGAGATATTTAAGGTAGCTAAATCCACATCTAAAAAAGAATAAAGGTTATGGAACTTAAGACTTGGCCACATTAATATAAACAGGCTAGAGAGGCTTTCAAGGCTTGGGCCATTGAAATACCTTAAAGTGGGAACTCTACCTATTTGTGAGTCCTGCATTGAAGGAAAGATGACCAAGAGATCTTTCTCTGGCAAAGGACTAAGGGCCACCGAAACTCCTAGTTCACTCTGACGTCTGTGGACCAATGAGTGAAGCTGCAAGAGGCGGTTATGAATACTTTGTCACTTCCACTGATGATTACTCTAGATATGGTTTCATTTACCTAATGCATCAAAAATCTGAAACTTTTGGCAAGTTCAAAGAATTTTCTGCTTGTGTTGAAAACCAATTAGGTAAAACTATTAAGACCTTTCAATCTGATCGGGGAGGCGAGTTCTTGGGTACTGAGTTTATCGATTATTTTGTTGAACATGAGATTGTGTCGCAATTATCGGCTGTTGGTAACCCACAACAAAAATGGAGTTGCTGAAAGGAGAAACCAAACTCTATTAGACATGGTAAGATTCAAAACCCCATTGGAATTATGGAACATAGCTAACCCTAGCTTGTGTAACTTCCGTATATATGGGGTTGTCCCGGTCACGTCTTGAAAAAGAAGGCGAGTAAACTGGAACAAAAAACAAACTTATGTTTCTTTGTTGGATATCCAGAAAATACTAGAGGAGGTTGTTGGAATTGATCTAGGGTTTAAGAAAAAGTTTAACGCTTCGTTAAGCGGCAGAATTTTAAAAATTTTCTTTTTCAAGTAAAACAGTTTTTACTAACCTAGACAAAGAGCAAGCACATGTAAATAAAACTATTATGAGCATAGAAGTAACACTAACCTTTTTAGACGCTTGAACGTTGAGAAGCATTTGGAAAAAGGTTGCAACGTTCGTCTCCCCTCGCAGCACGTCTCTCTTTCTTTCCTCGGCACCTCGAACAACCACGAAAGTTTCTATCACTAAATCACTCGAGAGAAAAGGAATTAGTGAGTGAGCACTTTTAAACACTACGACTTAAGAACGAGTCTTGAAGTCGCAGAGCTAAACACTAGGTCAAATGAGGACCAAGGTGCCAAAACAATAAAACGAAATTGACTAGAGAGAGAGAGGAGAGGGGCGGCCAAGGTTCTAGAGAGAGAGTCTCTCAAATCTCTTAAACTTGGATGAATGAAATGAGAAGAATAAGGCTCCTATTTATAGGAGAGGCTTCACCTTCAATAAGGTAGTTTCCTCTTCTATAGAATATCACATATTCATGAGCAAATATTCCTTATTTCCTTTTCTCATTTGGGCGAGAAGCAAAATTGTTTCCTATTTTACTTGCCTTGGCCGCCCATGTCATTTCCTCCTAGAGGAAATTTGTTTCCTCTTTTTCTTAATGGCAAGTATCTTCATACATTAATGCACAAAATAATCTCTCTTTCACACTAAGGGCTGCACGAAATTTGGTCTCCCATTCACTTGGGTTGGACGGCCAAAAGCCTTCTAGAAAGGCTTTCTAGGTTTTTCTTTAATTGTTCATGACAACACAAGAAAAGCCCATTTAGAATTTTCAAGTAAAATTCTATGAAATGAAATTAATTCACAAGGCCCAATAAACATGTTATGGCCGTGTGATATAATATGTCATCATATGACATTGTCAAAAAATTTATTGACATTCATTTCATGCCATGTCCAAAAAGACAAAATTACCCTTTCGACAATTTTCGTTCTTGTTTTGACTTAGCTTCTAGTTTAACTATTCATACTCGATGTGATTCGTGATAGTGACCTCATGGATCCAAATGAACAAAGCTTGAGCTAAATACTTGGACTCAAAAGTTCACAAACCTTTTCCAAGTTTAGCTTAATCTCTCGGTTAAAATGAATTTATTTTCTACTCAAGAATTCAACCTAATTGTAATGAGCGGATCCACAGAATATTATCAGTGTTTACCCTTCATGAATATCATCAGCTAGTCGGGATTTACAAAATTACCATTTTACCATTCTAGCTGTTATTTCCTCAACTCCTTTGTCGCTTGTTGTCGTTGTTTTTCGGACAACGATTTAGGAGACAAAGGCGGTTAGACCCAAGGCCAGACCAAGTGGTCTCGCCTCGACTCGAGCGTGTCGGACTTGGTATCCCAAGTCGTCCCTTAGCTGTTGGTGTCCCTTGAGTTCGTCCAAGCACATGAAAAGGAAGAGAGAACACGTGAACTACAAAGGGGAAACAGAGGGGGTGCCTCTGTTTACCTCTCCGACGCTCAACATTAGTGGGATTGAGGTGGAGTATAGAGGTTTTAGAGGTGGTGAGAACCCTTTATGAGCGAAACGAGCGAGGTACGAGTTCGACAGCGTTTCGGGACTAAAAAATGGATTACCTGGACCAGGGGAGGGATCCTGGTACTTATAGGCGACCAAGGGGCATTTTGGGCAACCCCTTGGCCGAGGATAGCCTTGGCTCGGCCATTGGCCGAGGCTGACCCTTGGGCCATTGGCCGAGGCTGGCTCTAGGGCCGGCCAATGGCCGAGGATAGCCCAGGCTCGGCCATTGGCCGAGGATGGCCGATGGCCGAGGATAGCCCAGGCTCGGCCATTATCCGAGGATGGCCGATGGCCGAGGATAGCCCAGGCTCGGCCATTGGCCGAGGATGGCCGATGGCCGAGGATAGCCGAGCTCGGCCTTTGACCGAGGTCGAGCTCATGAGCTCGCAGGTCGGCCATAGAGCTGGAGGCCGGGCTCATGAGGCCGGAGGTCGGCCATGGAGCTAGAGGCCGAGCTCATGAGGCCGGAGGTCGGCCATGGAGCTAGAGGCCGAGCTCATGAGGCCGGAGGTCGGCCATGGAGCTGGAGGCCGAGCTCATGCGGCCGGAGGTCGGCCATGGAGCTGGAGGCCGAGCTGATGAGGCCGGAGGTCGACCACGGAGTTGGAGGCCGAGCTCATGAGGCCGGAGGTCGGGCATGGAGCTGGAGGCTGAGCTCATGAGGCCGGAGGTCGGCCATGGAGCTGGAGGCCGAGCTCATGAGGCCGGAGGTCGGCCATGGAGCTGGAGGCCGAGCTCATGAGGCCGGAGGTCGGCCATGGAGCTGGAGGCCGAGCTCATGAGGCCGGAGGTCAGCCATGGAGCTGGAGGCCGAGCTCATGAGGCCGGAGGTTGGCCATGGAGTTGATGGCCGAGCTCATGAGGCCGGAGGTCGGCCATGCGTCGGGGGAGTCCCGGGGTGGTCGCTATCACGGCCGTCGCTGCTCTACCGAGCCAAGATGGACCGGTAACATTAGCCCCCCGAGTTTGCGGTCGAGCGTAGGTCGAGTGGAAACTCAATGCTTACGCCGGCGCGTGGACGCGGGACGAATGCTCTCGGGTTTGCGAGCGTGCCGCAAAAGGGCTTTTAATGCATCGCGAGGGAAAACCTCTGTGCGTCACGAGGGACGGCCTTTGTGCGTCGCGAGGGACGGCTTTATCGCGTCGTGGGGGACGGCTTTGATGCGTCGCGAGGGACGGCGTTGATATGTCGCGAGGGACTGCGTTGATGCGTCGCGAGGGACGGCTTTCGTTCCGGGTCAATCGTGCGTGGCTTATTTTCTCGACCTACCAATGAAGGCGTGATCGATTTGCACGGCTTTACTGTGCGTGGCTTATTTTCTCGACCTACCAGTGAAGGCGTGATCAATTAGCACGACTTTATTGTGCGTGGCTTATTTTCTCGACCTACCAATGAAGGCGTGATCGATTAGCACGACTTTATTTTGCGTGGCTTATTTTCTCGACCTACCAATGAAGGTGTGATCGATTTGCACGACTTTATTGTGCGTGGCTTATTTTCTCGATCTACCAATGAAGGCGTGATCGATTAGCACGACTTTATTGTGCGTGGCTTATTTTCTCGACCTACCAATGAAGGCGTGATCGATTAGCACGACTTTATTGTGCGTGGCTTATTTTCTCGACCTACCAGTGAAGGCGTGATCGATTTGCACGGCTTGGGCCTCGGGGGGCCTCGGTGTCACGTTTGTGTGACCGGGTTTTCTGTGGACGCTGGCTAGACCAGGTACGTCCGGCGGACGCAAGCCTTTGAAACCCATTTGTGACTCGCTGTCTTTCGGCTCACGAGCTGGGCGGCGAACGTGGTGCCACATTTGTGTGGCTGTTCCACCTCACGAGCGTGGCACCCTTGGGTGCGCGTGTCGTGTGATAGGCGGGGTTAGGTGTAGACTTGATCCCCCGGCGAGTGTGGCACCTTAGTGCACTGGTCGCGTTTTCGGGTTGAGTCTCTTGGGTTGAGTCTTGTGCCCTTGTGAATGCGACGCCATGGTGCGCGCGTCACGCCTGGGGACTCAATTGGCCCATTCTTTCTCTCACGAGAGCGTCGTGGAGCGAATTTTGGTTTACCGTTTAGGGGCGATCTCTGTTGCTTGTGTGAGAGCATTTAGATTTATCATTGAATCTTGTGAGTCTATCGTCGACTGGTGACTCAGGAAGTTGTAGATTTTGGACACGAGGACTTTTGAGTTGATTCGTGGGTTTTGGGACTCAACTTGAGGAATAGACTCGACTCGAGGAGTTACACGTAAGGTCGGCTCGAGGGCCAGTAAGGTGTAGAGCTGGCATGGAGACTTATCAGTCGGCTTGTGGACCCGGACCTATTCTCGAGGAGTGATCTCAACTCGAGGAGTCGTGTAGCGTCGACACGAGGAGTAGCTTGTCGACTCGTGGACTCGGTACTCGACTCGAGGAGCGTACTCAACTCGAGGAGAAATATAGAGCCGGCACGAGGAGTAGCTAGTCGACTCGTGGACTCGGTACTCGACTCGAGGAATGAACTCAACTCGAGGAGAAATGTAGAGTCGGCACGAAGAGTAGCTTGTCGACCCGTGGACTCGGTACTCGACTCGAGGAGTGAACTCAACTCGAGGAGAAATGTGTATACCGTCTCTCTTTGGGACCTCCGGCCTAACCATCGGCCCCTTGAGATTTCGTTATACTTTTATTATTATTTTGTTTTTTTGTTGTGTGAGTGAGTTTTAGTTTCGTTGAGCATTGTTTCCCATTAGCCCCCCGAGTTTCTCATGTACTCGTAGAGGAGACTAGAAATTATAATGCAACAAGATAAAGGCTTCGAGGCGAAATGTAATCTAATTATCATGCCGAAATAGTAAAAAATTACATTCCCAGGCCATTGGCCTTATTGAAATTTGAAATTGTCTTAAAACCGGAAATAAAACGACATAATGAGAACGGGAGCGGACTTCTACTGTAGTACCGGCTTCCGCAGCTTGACCGAGCTAGAGGATGGTGCTCACCATCTTTTCCTTCCCTTTCCCGTCCACGCCTTGGATGTAGCACATCCTCGCCATCGACTGGTCTCCCAACATGATGGCAGTCCCCTTCTCAGTCGGGAACTTCATCATCAGGTGATAGGTGGACGTTATGGCCTTCAACCGGTTGAGAGTCGGGCGGCCGATGATGATGTTGTATGCCGAGGGTTGGTCCACGACCAGGAATGATACGATGCGAGTGACCTCGAGCCCCCCTGCCGTCCCGAAGGTGACCGGGAGGTCGATAGTGCCCTCCGTCATGACCCTCTCCCCGGAGAAGCCAAAGAGTGGGGTCGGTCTCAGTCCGGTCAGCTTCATCCTGTCCAATGCTGATTTGAAGATGATGTCGGCAGAGCTGCCGTTATCAATCAGGATTCTTCGGATGAGATTGTTGGCGACCGGGGCCGAGACGAGTATTGCGTCATTGTGCGGGTGGAGAACTCGTGCCGCCTCTTGGCCGGTGAAGAACATGGATTCGAACGGGGCCGGGGGAGGAGCCTCGCATGTGAGGTTGATGTAGTGCGCTACCTTCCCCTGGGAGACTTCTCGTACGTACTTCTTCCTTTGCGTGCTCGAGTCCCCGAACTCTGGGCCGCCCATGATTGAGCCCACGACGTGCAGTTGTGAGCTCTCCGGTCCTTGGTTCGCCACTTGGTCTGTGACGGTCACCGTCGCCGGACCCTTCCTTTCTTGCCGTGGGCGCTCTCCGTGCGCCGCGGCCGTCCCGACCGTTCTCAGGACATACTCTTTTAATTTCCCGTCTTGAATCAGGGCCTCTATCTGACGCCTGAGTTGATAACATTCGGACGTCAGATGCCCGTGATCTTGGTGGTACTCACAGAACTTGTTTCGATCCCTCTTAGCGGGATCCTTTTCGAGAGGAGTCGGACTTCCTAGCTTGTCGCGGTACAGAGCTAGGATCCGCTCTTGTGGGGTGTTCAGAGGGGTGAACGTCGATAACGCTCGGAAGCTATCAACGTGTGACGATCTCGGCCCGGGGAGGGAGCGACCGTTAGGGCCCTGGCCTCCCTTGTTCCTCTTCCTTCGAGGGCCGGGACGATCTTCGTCTTGGTCGTCGCGGCCGTGACTGCCTTGTCCCCCTGACTTCCGGCCGTCGCGGCCATCTAGATAGTCCTTGATCCCCATATACGTGCGGGCCCTCGACATTAGCTCCGCCATGTCTCGCGGGACTTTTCCGACGATAGACTTGAGGAAGTCGCTCGTGTGAACTCCCTCGGTGATTGCCGTGATGGCATCCTTGTCATCGAACCCCTCGACCTTGTGAGACTCCTCGGTGAAGCGAGCGAGGTATTGTCTCAACGTTTCGTCTCTCCCCTGCCGGATGGAGAGGAGGTGGGTCTTTGACTTCTTTTATGCCACAAGGGTGGCGAATCGAGCCAGGAAAGCCTCTCGTAAGGCCCGGAAAGACGAGATGCTTCCCGGCCTCAGACTTCGGAACCACTCAAACCCCGACCCCGTGAGGGTCAGGCTGAAAGCTTGACAGAGAGTGGCATCCGCCTGTCCTTGCATCGTCATCCACGTCTCGTAGTGTTGGATGTGGAAGTTTGGGTCCGTCCGTCCGTCATAGGGAGGGATGGATGGCAATTTGAAGTCCCCCCCGCAAGGCTGCGCGAGGATTTGAGCGGCGAAGGGAGAGTATGACTCCTCGATTCCCCAGTAAGGCTTTTGCCTCCCTGACTCCCTCGTCTCGATGATTTGGTTTTGGAGGCTCTGAATCATCGTGACCTTGTCAAGCCCGTTAGCAGGGCTGACCACCAGGGCCACGGGAGTCGCCGGCTGGCGCTCGTTGGACGCTTGGTCCACGATATTGGCCTGAGGTTGGCCGAGCGTTGCGGCGGGGAGCGCGTCCCTCCGAGAGTTGAGCCTTTGGCGGAGATCCTCCCCTCGGGAGTTTCTCTGCGCCGTCAAGCGCTCTCTAAGGTCCACGCTCGGAGCGTGGCGGGGCGAGTTCGCCCTTGGTCGGGCTGTGCGGCGAGCGCTTCGACTATCGGCCCCATCATCGCCTAAAGTCGCTCTCTCCTCGGCGAGGGGCCGTGTCCGGCCGCCTCTTGAAACCGAGGGGGCGAGTCCCCGGGAATGTGACCGTGCCTGTCGTCGCACCGGACGCGACGGACCGGCCAAAGCACCATTGGGCCTCTCGGGCCGCGAATGGGCGAGGCTAGGAGTCGCCTCGTTGGTCCTTGACTCCCCCACATAGTCGGGGTCGGAGTCGTCACGGGCGGATCGATCCTCGACGTCGTAGCCGAGGAGATCGGCAATGAGCGAGCCGTCGACGCCGGGACGGTCTAGAACCTCTGCGAGCCGCCGAGTCGTGTCCTCTCGGAGCGCGGCCTCGGGGTCGTTTGTCGGGTCTTGAGGCTGGGTCTCGTTATCACGAGGTTGCCCTTCAAGACGGTGAGCGAGGATTCGGAGACCGTACCTTGAGCTCATCGCTCGAGTGCCGGCGGAGGTCGCGGGAATGTGACTCATCTCTCGAGAGTCGTAGACGTATTGTGGGTGAGGAATGGAAGGGAGAGCGTGCTAAGGCCGGTGGTCCCCTCTTTCTAGCGCCAAAATGTTGTCGCTGTTTTTCGGATAACGATTTAGGAGTCAAAGGCGGTTAGACCCAAGGCCGGACCAAGTGGTCTCGCCTCGACTCGAGCGTGTCGGACTTGGTATCCCAAGTCATCCCTTAGCTGTTGGTGTCCCTTGAGTTCGTCCAGGCACCTGAAAAGGAAGAGAGAACACGTGAACTACAAAGGGGAAACAGAGGGGGTGCCTCTGTTTACCTCTCCGACGCTCAACATTAGTGAGATTGAGGTGGAGTATAGAGGTTTTAGAGATGGTGAGAAGCCAAAGATGAGCGAAACGAGCGAGGTACGAGTTCAACAACGTTTCGGGACTCAAAAATGGATTACTTGGACCAAGGGAAGGATCCCGGTACTTATAGGCGACCAAGGGGCATTTTGGGCAACCCCTTGGCCGAGGATAGCGTTGGCTCGGCCATTGGCCGAGGCTGACCCTTGGGCCGGCCAATGGCCGAGGCTATTTGAGCCGGCCATTGGCCGAGGCTGGCTCTAGGGACGGCCAATGGCCGAGGATAGCGCAGGTTCGGCCATTGGTCGAGGATAGCCCAGGCTCGGCCATTGGCCGAGGATGGCCGATGGCCGAGGATAGCCCAGGCTCGGCCATTGGCCAAGGATGGCCGATGGCCAAGGATAGCCCAGGCTCGGCCATTGGCCGAGGATGGCCGATGGCCGAGGATAGCCAAGCTCGGCCTTTGGCCGAGGTCGAGCTCATGAGCTCGCAGGTCGGCCATGGAGCTGGAGGCCGGGCTCATGAGGCCGGAGGTCGGCCATGGAGCTGGAGGCCGAGCTCGTGAGGCCGGAGGTCGGCCATGGAGCTGGAGAGCGAGCTCATGAGGCCAGAGGTCGGCCATGGAGCTGGAGGCCGAGCTCATGCGGCCGGAGGTCGGCCATGGAGCTAGAGGCCGAGCTGATGAGGCCGGAGGTCGACCATGGAGCTGGAGGCCGAGCTCATGAGGCCGGAGGTCGGCCATGGAGCTGGAGGCCAAGCTCATGAGGCCGGAGGTCGGCCATGGAGCTGGAGGCCGAGCTCATGAGGCCGGAGGTTGGCCATGGAGCTGGAGGCCGAGCTCATGAGGCCGGAGGTCGGCCATGCATCGGGGGAGTCCCCGGGTGGTCGCTATCGCGGCCGTCGCTGCTCTACCGGGCCGAGATGGACCGGTAACATCGCATGTGAATAAGTTAGAAACAATGTATTGACGAGGAGCTAACAAGTCACATTGTTTCATCCAAAAGAGTCAAGACTCAATTTGGACACTGGCCAGTTCATTTATTCACACTCCAAGGAACAAAGCATGAGGTGATATACATTGCATTTAAGCAATCTTGTACATGAATTCCATATCTATGAGAACTTCACAAAGTTACTCATGACATTCTCACAACTTAGTATTTCACCAATAGGCCTTGTTCGGAATCACATAGTGAGTCCGAACTCTGACTTTCTCAAATGAGAATACTAAGGTGTGAAATGACATGTCTCATTTCAGGATTAAGGTAAGCACGATGCAATTCATACGTAGTGACTTCGAGACATAAGAGATTAAAAGGATTGTTCTTATCTTGTCTCTAGTAGTGCACTGGTCAATTCAGTACCTTCGGAAGATACCTAGAAGAACTATAGAGTCTCCAACTCTCAATGCCTCATAACCAGACATCATAGATTCTTCTAACAATCATACTGAGGTCAATAGTCCTTTGACCCTTAGATTGCGAATATATCGTTTTAAGAAAACTACGAAGAGTTTGTTCATACAAATCTACATTTGTCTCTTCGTAAGTTGTTTAGTTTGTTTATGGACTAAAGACTAAGGTTTTATCATAAAGCTTCAGACAAGAAGATTGAATGAACGTTTCAACTTTTTATTAATGAATAAGCAGTTACAAGCAAGAGTCTTCATGAGACTTTATTACATCAAATGTACAAAATAAAGACTACAACTCTTCTTGTGGTCACCATTGACCAAGTCTTTTCCACTAAAGCCCTAAAGACCTTAAATATGTTAAAGGTCTCGGATTTGTGTTTTAGCAAATAGACAAAACCATATCGCGAGTAATCATCGGTGAAGGTAACGAAGTATTCGTATCCACCACGTGCCTGTTGATTGAGCGGACCACATACATCAGAATGTACTAGTCATTTTTCCTTCTATGCAGGATTCACAAGTAGGTAGTGAACCTATTGCAGAGGCTTGGAGTGGACCGTCCCTCACAAGTCTCTTAATCCTTTCTAGACTGATATGACCAAGTCTTAAGTGCCATAGGTGTGTTGATTTTGTTAGATCGGAGGATTCAGAAAGTTTGATCCTCTTTGGCTCCCTAATTAGATCATTATCTATTTCGGTGTCTAAAAGACAAGGTTGAGTGAGATAGATGTAGAAAAGAGCATTCTTCATACATGCATCAGTGACAAAAGAATTATCAGGAAACGAAATACGAATTCCATTCTTAATGAACTTTAAACAATAATCTTGCTCACGAAGACGAGCAACGGAACATTAATCAAGTTTAAAGTGCGGTCTTCAAAAGACAGCGTCACGGATCCCACAGCCTTCGCAGACACTAGGCTCTAATCACCCCATTTGAAACAGAACTCGCCTTCCTCTAAGCTTTTGGTTTTCTTGAAACCATTCAAGGAACAACAAATATGGTTAGTAGCAGCGGAGTCAAGAATCCACGCTGATATATTATCAGCTACTAAGCATGCTTCGGTAACTAGTACAATACTATGTTCCTTTGCCTTGAGATAGGTAGGACAGTTCTTTTTATCCGCCTTTAAGGTCTCTTCTTAGTTCTAGAGGCGGAGGCCTTTTGCTCAGTGGCATGTACCTCTCCTTGTTTCCTCTTTCTCTTAGTGAGACCTATAGCAGTGTGAAGTTCCTTCATAAGCTTGGTATCAGTGTCTTCTAGCTTGTTTATGGAGTAGTTCATCTTGGAGGTATCAAGAGATGCATGGAGAGTTTCTAAGATCATATCTATGACATTCTTCCCATCAATCTCAGATCGGCCGGATTTCCATTTTATTTAGATAACTAATGATCAGTATCATAAAGTCTCCAACAGGAGTCCTAGCCTTCATGTGACAGTTCATAAACTGTCGAACTGCTTTTTGCCTTGCTTGACGCCTTTGCCCTTCAAACATCTCAGGGAGATTGTAGAGCATGTCGGCGGCAGTCTCGATGTCACGATTTTGTTTTTGCAACACATTATTCATTGATGCTAAAATATAGCACCTCACAATCTCATCAGAGCAGAACCAGGCCGCTAAGGCGTCATTGTCCTCTTGAGTCGAATCATCATTCGTCAGAGGAGGACACGGGGTGGTGAGTACCCATTTGTGCTTCTTAACGGTAACGATGATGTTGAGGTTACGTTTCGAATCTACGTAGTTTTTGTTTTCGAGTTTGTTCGAGGAAAGGATGATCGAGAGAAGGTTGAGAGACATATTGCCTATATAAGTTGAAAGAAGTTTATGATGTCAAGGTTATGCCCATTTGTGCTTGTTAAAGGAAAGGATGCCCATTTGTGCTTGTTAAAGGTAGGTATTATGTCGAGGTTATGTTTCCAATTAACGTAGTTTTCGTTTTCGAGTTTGTTCGAGGAAAGGATGAAGGAGAGAGAGTTGGGAGACATATTGCCTATAAAAGTTGAAACAAGTTTATGATTAGTCTTTGGTTTAGGATTTAAGTTTGTTTAAGACTTTGATAAAATCCAAAGGTGTAATAAACCAAACAATAATTTACTCCTTCGAGGGAAGGCCGCAAAAAATCTCCATTTATAAGTAAATGACACATCATTAATGCTTAGCCAAGATGTCAATACACCAATTTTGACCAGCCACCTTTTAAATTGGTTTGATCACTCACATCCTTTCGCAGGGCCTCGAGGGAGGATTACTAGGGATTGAGTCTAAGTGTGTAACCAACCACTTAGTCCAAAAGATTAACTTTGAAAAACAATCCGCCGATGGGAGGTCTTGTCTCATTGTCTCACTTTCGTATTTAGCTCATTGAGCAATGATTAGTGCAAAGCGCCCTTGATTACTCTAATTTAAGAGAGGGCCACGAGGGTGACTCTTAGTCTGGCGACACTTGCACTTTTCATTAGTGTTGGAGATCGTGGGTTACAAACAACAAGTATAACCCTCCCACTTAGTTTTTGGAGTTGGTACATCGACTCTTATAAGTTCGGAAACATATTTCCTAGTTAGAGAGCGACAGAGCGGACAACTAGAAAAGAATCCTAGATCGTCATGTTCAGAGCAGTATTAGTGCATAAAGGCACAAGGTACATACTCGATCTTTTCCTATTTTATATTTCGGGAAAGTGCGTGAGGGAAGTGTGAACTTCAACTCACTCGAACACTTGAAACTTTGAGATTACACATCTTTTTATTTTTTGGCTTGTCTACAAGGAGACCTCCCACTCAAATTTTCAAGAGCATATAGATTTTGAACATATGTGATGTTGTTGGCCCGTCTAGGGCCAACGGGAACAAGGGCATCTCTTCGACCCACATGGCTAGTACGAGGTCTTGGGCGACGGAACCCTGACTCAACCAGGAGCCGGCCCAAACCAATGGCCAAGTCAAAGCCCAGCCATGGGCCGAGTCAATGGCTCACTCGGCCATTGGCTGGGTCAAATGGCTCACTCGGCCATTGGACAGTTCACTCAGCCAATGGCCGAGTGAACCCCTCAGCCATCAAGGCAGTTCACTCGGCCATTGGCCGAGTGAACCTCCCAGCAGTTCACTCGGCCAATGGCCGAGTGAACCCTTCAGCGGCCAAGGCAGTTCACTCGGCCATTGGCCGAGTGAACCTTCCAGCAGTTCACTCGGCCAATGGCCGAGTGAACCCTTCAGCCGCCAAGACAGTTCACTCGGCCATTGGCCGAGTGAACCCTCCAACAGTTCACTTGGCCAATGGCCGAGTGAACCTCCCTGCTGCCTCAGCAGTTCACTCGGCCATTGGCCGAGTGAACCTCAGCCGGCCCAAGACCTTCACTCGGCCAATGGCCGAGTGAACTTCACCACCATGTTCACTCGGCCATTGGCCGACCCAACTTCCTCCAATGCCGACCCAAGCATTCTCACTCGGCCAAGGGGTCTTCAAACCACCCCTTGGCTGCCTATAAATACCAAGGCACCCCCCTTGGTTCAGGTAATCCATTCTTGAGCACTGAAACGCTGCCGAACTCGTACCTCGCTCGTTTCTCTCAAGCTTTGGCCTCTAAACACCCCTAAAACCTCTATATTCCACCTCAATCACACTAATGTTGAGCGTCGGAGAGGTAAACAGGGGCACCCCCCCTGTTTCCCCTTTGTAGTTCACGTGTTCTCTACTCCTTTTCAGGTACTTCGACGAACTCAAGGGACATCCACAGCTAAGGGACGACCCGGGACACCGGGTCCGACACGCTCGAGTCAAGACGAGACCACTTGGTCCGGCCTTGGGTCTAACCGTCTTTGGCTCCTAAATAGTTGTCCGAAAAACAGCGACAACATTTTGGCGCTAGAAGGAGGGCATCTCTCGACCTTGGCAACAGTCCCCTCTACCAGTCTTCTTCTCACTTCTACGACTCTCGAGAGATGAGCCGTAGCCCCGCCACCTCCGTGGGCGCCCGAGCGACTAGCTCGAGGCGCGACCTCCAAAGCTCCGCGCACCGTCTCGAAGGGCAACCTCATGATAATGAGAGCCAGCCCCGAGACCCGGCGAATGACCCCGAGGCCGCAGTCCGAGAGGACACGGCTCGAAGGCTCGCCGAACTCCTAGACCGCCCCGGCGTCACCGGCGCGCTCATCGCCGACCTCCTCGACTCCAAAAACGTCGGCAACATCAACCACGAGACCAACCTCGACCTCGCTATTCACGAAAGTGGACACGCGCGCACGCCTCCAAGGGGACACCCTCGGGCGGCCGCGTCAAAATGTCAACTTTCTGGTGAGCACGCACACACGCCCTCGAGGGGACACCCTCGGGCGACCACGTCAAGGCGTCAAAGCTCGCACAATGCCCGAGGACGCTCGACCTCGAGGTCCCGAAAGGGACGCTCCAAGCTCACCATCCGCGTCCGAAACCCTTGTGAGGGTGACGACGTCGATGGTCTCGGCCTCTGCCAAAGGCGTCGCCTGAGTGATGCGCCCTTAACAAGGGTGATAGGGACGGCCTCCGGAGACTTGAGAGACCGCCTCAACTCTCAAAGAAAGGATCCCGAGTTCGACTTGAGAGAAAAGCTCAACGCCCGACGCGAGACCGCGATCATCTTGGGGCAGCAACCACCCAACATTGATCGAGCACTCGATCAAGAGCGCGCAGCCACGCTTGTGATGCCGGCCGCTGGTCCCGAGTCACGAAGGAAAAGGCGCCGGAAAGGTCACGTCCCTAACGACCACCCTTCTCCAGCCCCGAAGCGATCCTTCGTCCCGCTCAACACAACGCCCGACCGGATCCTGCGCTTACGCCGCGATGAGCTGGGAAGCCCCGCTCCACTCACAAAGGACCCCGCGAAGCGAGATCGAAGTCGGTTCTGCGAATACCACAAAGATCACGGGCACGCGACGGTCGAATGCAAGCAGCTCAAGAAGCGAATTGATTCCCTAATTCGAGTTGGGAATCTCAGGGAATTCGTCGCGTCTACTGGCAAGCCATGATGGTCGCGACTTCGACATTCACACCCGAACTCGATCGGCTTCGTGGTCACTTTCATTTCAAAAGTGTAATTTCCTTTTTTCAAAGAAGGCCAAGTGCCATGACAAGCTGTAATGACCCCCTTATTGCAATAAAGAGTTATTTCACACATGAAAAAATGCTGTTGTATACCTCTAACGCGAGAGTTTCTCAACCTTTGTCTCACAAACGCAAGAAACTCGGGGGGCTAACAGGGACCAACGCTCAATCAAATCGCTCAATCAAAAAACAATTCAACAACAACTCAAAAAATAAAAATAAGAGAGACTCTTCGCATGTCTCCTCGAGATGAATTCATTCCTCGAGTCGAGCTACGAGTCCGCGAGTCGACCGATACTCCTCGTGATAACTCTTCACAAAACTCCTCGTGCAAGCTCTACGTGAGTCCTCGAGTCGAGTTCGAGTCCACGAGTCGACCAATACTCCTCGTGCTAACTCTTCACATGTCTCCTCGAGATGAATTCGCTCCTCGAGTCGAGCTCCGAGTCCGCGAGTCGACCGATACTCCTCGCGACAACTCTTCACGAAACTCCTCGTGCAGACTCTACAAGAGCCCTCGAGTTGAGTCCCAAGTCCACAAGTCGACTAACTATTCCTCGTGCAGGCTCTACATGAGCCCTCGAGTTGAGTCTTGAGACCGCGCTCGCCGCCCAGCTCGTCGGCCGAAAGGCAACGAGTTACAAATGGGTTCAAGGCTTGCGTCCGCCAGGGCGTATCTGGTCAAGCCAGCGTCCACGGGAAACCTCGCCACACAAATGTGGCATCGCGCTCGCCGCCCAGCTCGTCGGCCGAAAGGCAACGAGTTACAAATGGGTTCAAGGCTTGCGTCCGCCAGGGCGTATCTGGTCCAGCCAGCGTCCACGGGAAACCTCGCCACACAAATGTGGCATCGCGCTCGCCGCCCAGCTCGTCGGCCGAAAGGCAACGAGTTACAAATGGGTTCAAGGCTTGCGTCCGCCAGGGCGTATCTGGTCAAGCCAGCGTCCACGGGAAACCTCACCACACAAATGTGGCATCGCGCTCGCCGCCCAGCTCGTCGGCCGAAAGGCAACGAGTTACAAATGGGTTCAAGGCTTGCGTCCGCCAGGGCGTATCTGGTCAAGCCAGCGCCCACGGGAAACCTCGCCACACAAATGTGGCATCGCGCTCGCCGCCCAGCTCGTCGGCCGACAGGCAACGAGTTACAAATGGGTTCAAGGTCTGCGTCCGAACAAAGACGCGCAAATCGATTATGCCTTCGTTGGCAAATCGAGAAAAGTAAGACGCGCACAAAACGACAAAGACGTGCAAATCGATTATGCCTTCGTTGGCAAATCGAGAAAAGTAAGACGCGCACAAAACGACAAAGACGTGCAAATCGATTATGCCTTCGTTGGCAAATCGAGAAAAGTAAGACGCGCACAAAACAAAAAAGACGTGCAAATCGATTATGCCTTCGTTGGCAAATCGAGAAAAGTAAGACGCGCACAAAACAAAAAAGACGTGCAAATCGATTATGCCTTCGCTGGCAAATCGAGAAAACAAGACGCGCAGAAAACAACGAAGACGCGCTAATCGATTATGCCTTCGTTGGCAAATCGAGAACATAAGACGCGCACAATACAACAAAGACGTGCTAATCGATTATGCCTTCGTTGGCAAATCGAGAACATAAGACGCGCACCATACGACGAAGACGTGCTAATCGATTATGCCTTCGTTGGCAAATCGAGAAAAGTAAGACGCGCACTAAACAACAAAGACGCGCTAATCGATTATGCCTTCGTTGGCAAATCGAGAACATAAGACGCGCACCATACGACGAAGACGTGCTAATCGATTATGCCTTCGTTGGCAAATCGAGAAAAGTAAGACGCGCACTAAACAACAAAGACGTGCTAATCGATTATGCCTTCGTTGGCAAATCGAGAACATAAGACGCGCACCATACGACGAAGACGTGCTAATCGATTATGCCTTCGTTGGCAAATCGAGAAAAGTAAGACGCGCACTAAACAACAAAGACGTGCTAATCGATTATGCCTTCGTTGGCAAATCGAGAACATAAGACGCGCACCATACGACGAAGACGTGCTAATCGATTATGCCTTCGTTGGCAAATCGAGAAAAGTAAGACGCGCACTAAACAACAAAGACGTGCTAATCGATTATGCCTTCATTGGCAAATCGAGAACATAAGACGCGCACCATACGACAAAGACGTGCTAATCGATTATGCCTTCGTTGGCAAACCGAGAACATAAGACGCGCACCATACGACGAAGACGTGCTAATCGATTATGCCTTCGTTGGCAAATCGAGAAAAGTAAGACGCGCACTAAACAACAAAGACGTGCTAATCGATTATGCCTTCGGTGGCAAATCGAGAAAAGTAAGACGCGCACAAAAACGACAAAGACGTGCAAATCGATTATGCCTTCGTTGGCAAGTCGAGAAAAGTAAGACGCGCACAAAACCAAAAAGACGTGCAAATCGATTATGCCTTCGTTGGCGAGTCGAGAAAAAGTAAGACGCGCACCACACAAAGAAGACGCGCAAATCGATTATGCCCTCATTGGCAAGTCGAGAAAACAAGACGCGCACAACACAATAAAGCCGTGCTAACCGATCACGCCCTCATTGGTAGATCGAGAAAATGAGCCACGCACGATCAACCCGAAACAAAAAGTCGTCCCTCGCGACGCACAAAGGCCGTCCCTCGCGACGCGCGAAGGCCATTCCTCATGGCACGGACCCGAGAGCGTTCATCCCGCATCCGTATAAAAGCGTAGATTTTGAGTTTCCACTCGATCTACGCTCGACCGGAAACTCGGGGGGCTAATGTTGTTGGCCCGTCTAGGGCCAACGGGAACAAGGGCATCTCTTCGACCCACATGGCTAGTACGAGGTCTTGGGCGACGGAACCCTGACTCAACCAGGAGCCGGCCCAAACCAATGGCCAAGTCAAAGCCCAGCCATGGGCCGAGTCAATGGCTCACTCGGCCATTGGCTGGGTCAAATGGCTCACTCGGCCATTGGACAGTTCACTCAGCCAATGGCCGAGTGAACTCCTCAGCCATCAAGGCAGTTCACTCGGCCATTGGCCGAGTGAACCTCCCAGCAGTTCACTCGGCCAATGGCCGAGTGAACCCTTCAGCGGCCAAGGCAGTTCACTCGGCCATTGGCCGAGTGAACCTCCCTGCTGCCTCAGCAGTTCACTCGGCCATTGGCCGAGTGAACCTCAGCCGGCCCAAGACCTTCACTCGGCCAATGGCCGAGTGAACTTCACCACCATGTTCACTCGGCCATTGGCCGACCCAACCTCCTCCAATGCCGACCCAAGCATTCTCACTCGGCCAAGGGGTCTTCAAACCACCCCTTGGCTGCCTATAAATACCAAGGCACCCCCCTTGGTTCAGGTAATCCATTCTTGAGCACTGAAACGCTGCCGAACTCGTACCTCGCTCGTTTCTCTCAAGCTTTGGCCTCTAAACACCCCTAAAACCTCTATATTCCACCTCAATCACACTAATGTTGAGCGTCGGAGAGGTAAACAGGGGCACCCCCCCTGTTTCCCCTTTGTAGTTCACGTGTTCTCTACTCCTTTTCAGGTACTTCGACGAACTCAAGGGACATCCACAGCTAAGGGACGACCCGGGACACCGGGTCCGACACGCTCGAGTCAAGACGAGACCACTTGGTCCGGCCTTGGGTCTAACCGTCTTTGGCTCCTAAATAGTTGTCCGAAAAACAGCGACAACATGTGATATAGATATAGTTTTGAAAACATTTTGAAAATTTATTTGATTTGGATGACAAAATATTTTTCAAGTTTGAAAGTGAAAACGGTTTTTCAAAATTCTAACTAGTTTTGTAAAATTCAATTTCAATTAAACTTTCAAAAATCAAAACATTTTAATCTTACACATCATGTTTATAATCTTATAAAAAACATTTTTGCTCAAGAAATTTTTCTCATTAGAGTTCTATAACTCATGGTAGTGGGGCTGAAAATTCGGAATTCTAAAAAAACTGGAGTTTCGGAACAGCCGCGCACCTCAGAGTAAAATCGCCATAACTGGCGGGTCCGATGTCCTTTTGAACTAAAACCGGTGGCATTGGACAGAGGACAGACAGAGCTTTAATTTTATTTAAGAATCATTAAATTCCAATTTCTGAGCAGAGAGTTATGCCACTTTTACTGCGGGTTTTACTCCAGCTCGAAGAAAAAGAAATAATTAAAGCTTGGTCCTTTTTAGGTGCGAAAAAGAATCGAGTGTAACGGAACATTTTAGGAAGTTGTTAAAGCTTTTATTTGTGTTTTATTAGCAAGGTAATAACATGGTATAAAAGAAATAATAACATGCATAAAACGATTCAAGTAAATAAAAGAAACTAGCAAGACAATATAACTAGTCACAAAATTTTACTCGAAATTTCTCAAACCTTTAAAACACATTTTTCAATATAAAAAATTAAAAACTTTTAGAACTGATTCTAATGTGTTTTAAAAACTTCCCAAACTCATAGAAAATCAACATGATATTTAATTTAAAGGCAAGAGCAATAAATTAAAAAAAATCTAAGAAAACAATTCTAACTTGTCACAAAATTAGTAAACTTTCGAAAACGATTTTCAAGCTCATAATTATAAACACATGTACATGCATATCTTTGACCATAGCTCTGATACCATTTGTTGGACATATAGGGTTTAAGAAAAAGTTTAACGCTTCGTTAAGCGGCGGAATTTTAAAAATTTTATTTTTCAAGTAAAACAGTTTTTACTAACCTAGACAAAGAGCAAGCACATGTAAATAAAACT
The DNA here is from genome assembly GCF_054948205.1 of Urtica dioica subsp. dioica. Lineage (NCBI taxonomy): Eukaryota > Viridiplantae > Streptophyta > Magnoliopsida > Rosales > Urticaceae > Urtica > Urtica dioica. The sequence continues at coordinate 20,472,833 of NC_142760.1, read as the reverse complement.
ATTATGAGCATAGAAGTTTACTAACCTTTTTAGACGCTTGAACGTTGAGAAGCTTTTGGAAAAAGGTTGCAACGTTCGTCTCCCCTCACAACACGTCTCTCTTTCTTTCCTCGGCACCTCGAGCAACCACGAAAGTTTTTATCACTAAATCACTCGAGAGAAAAGGAATTAGTGAGTGAGCACTTTTAAACACTACAACTTAAGAACGAGTCTTGAAGTCACAGAGCTAAACACTAGGTCAAATGAGGACCTAGGTGCCAAAACAATAAAACGAAATTGACTAGAGAGAGAGGAGTGGGGCGGCCAAGGTTCTAGAGAGAGAGTCTCTAAAATCTCTTAAACTTGGATGAATGAAATGAGAAGAATGTTGTTACAGTTTTTCGGACAACTATTTAGGAGTCAAAGGCGATTAGACCCAAGGCCGGACCAAGTGGTCTCGCCTTGACTCAAACGTGTCGGACTTGGTATCCCAAGTCGTCCCTTAGCTGCCAGTAGTTTCTATCTCGTCCAAGCACTTGAAAAGCAACCAGAGATGTGTGAACTACAAAGGGGAAACAGAGGGGTTGCCTCTGTTTACCTCTCCGACGCTCAACATTAGTAGGATTGAGGTGGATATAGAGGGTTTAGGTGTTTAGAGGCCGAGACTTGAGAGAAACGAGAGAGGTACGAGTTCGACAGCGTTTCAGTACTCAAATTCGGATTACCTGGACCGAGGGAGGGACCCTCGTATTTATAGGTGACCAAGGGACGTTTTGAAAGTCCCTTGGCCGAGTGAGGTTGAGTCGGCCATCGGCCGAGTGAGGCTTGGTCGGCCGATGGCCGAGTGAAGTTAGGCCGCCGAGTGAGATTCACTCGGCCATTGGCCGAGTGAACGCTGGATGAGGTTCACTCGGCCATTGGCCGAGTTAATGCCGGACGCCAAGTGAGATTCACTCGGCCATTGGCCGAGTGAACGCTGGATGAGGTTCACTCGGCCATTGGTCGAGTGAATCCCGGACGCCGAGTGAGATTCACTCGGCCATTGGCCGAGTGAATGCCGGACGCCGAGTGAAAAGCCTGGGCCGAGAGGGGACTCACTCGGCCATTGGCCGAGTGACCTGTTGGGCCGGCAGGGAACTCACTCGGCCATTGGCCGAGTGAACTTGGTGGGCCGGCTGAGGGTTCACTCAGCCATTGGCCGAGTGAGCATGATGGGCCGGCCGTGGGCTCACTCAGCCACTGGCCGAGTGAATTGGTTGGGTCGGCCAATGGCCGAGTGAATTGTTGTCAATGGTGCCCACAAGAAGAGTAGTAGTGTCTATTTATGTACATTTGATGTCATATAGTCTTACGAAGACTCTTGCTTGTAATTGCTTATTCATTAATAAAAAGTTGAAACGTTCATTCATTCTTCCGTGTCTGTTTGAAGCTTTATGATAAAACATTAGTCTTTAGTCCATAAACAAACTAAACAACTTACGAAGAGACAAATGAAGATTTGCATTAACAAACTCTTCGTAGTTTGCTTAAAACGATATATTCGCAATATTCTAAGGGTCAAAGGACTATTGACCCCAGTATGATTGTTAGAAGAATCTATGATGTCTGGTTATGAGGCATTGAGAGTTGGAGACTCTATAGTTCTTCTAGGCATCTTCCGAAGGTACTGAATTGACCAGTGCACTTCTAGAGACAAGATAAGAACAAACCATATAACCTCTTATGTCTCGAAGTCACTACGTATGAATTCCATCGTGCTTACCTTAATCCTGAAATGAGACATGTCATTTCACACCTTAGTATTCTCATTTGAGAAAGTCAGAGTTCGGACTCACTATGTGATTACGAACAAGGCCTATTGGTGAAGTACTAAGTTGTGAGTATGTCATGAGTAACTTTGTGAAGTTCTCATAGATATGGAATTCATGTACAAGATTGCTGAAATGCAATATATATCACCTCATGCTTTGTTCCTTGGAGTGTGAATAAATGAACTGGCCAGTGTCCAAATTGAGTCCTGACTCTTTTGGATGAAATAATGTGACTTGTTAGCTCCTCGTCAATACATTGTTTCTAACTTATTCACAAGCGACAAAGGAGTTGAGGAAATAACAGCTAGAAGGGTAAAATGGTAATTTAGTAAATCCCGACTAGCTGATGACATTCATGAAGGGTAAACATAGATAATATTCAGTGGATCCGCTCATCATAATTAGGTCGAATTCTTGAGTAGAAAATAAATTCATTTGAACCGAGAGATTTTCAGTGTCAGCTCTTTAGTGGAGTCAGTTGGCATTAAGCTAAACTTGGAAAAGGTTTGTGAACTTTTGAGTCCAAGTGTTTAGCTCAAGCTTTGTTCATTTGGGTCCATGAGGTCACTGTCACGAATCACATCGATAGGAATAGTTAAACTGGAAGCTAAGCCAAAACAAGAACGAAAATAGTTAAAAGGGTATTTTTGTCTTTTGAGACAAAGGATGAAATGAATGTCAATAAATTTTTTGACAAGGTCATTTTGTGACATGTTTCACTCGGCCATGACTTGATCATTGGGCCTTGTGAATTAATTTCATTTCATAAGAATTTTATTGAAAATTCTAAATGGGCCTTTTCTTATGTTGTCTTGAACAAGTGAAGAAAATTCTAGAAGCCTTTTTCTAGACATGTTGGGCGCCCATAATACCCAAGAAAGAGAAATTATTTTGTGCATAAATGTATTTAGATACTTGCCAAAAGAAAAAGAGGAAACAAATTTGCATATTAGATGCACAAGGGAATCGGCCAAGAGACTAATAGGCAAGCCAAGGAACAAAAAAGGAAACAAATCCTAGCCTTCTAGAAGGCTGCCTTGGGCGCCTAAGAGGAATGGGAAATAAGGGTTATTTTGCTCATGAATATGTGATATTCTATAGAAGAGGAAACTACCTTATTGAAGGTGAGACCTCTCCTATAAATAGGAGCCTCATTCTACTCATTTTCATTCATCCAAGTTTAAGAGATTTGAGAGACTCTCTCTCTAGAACTTGGCCGAAAATCCTCTCTCTCTCTCTCTAGTTTATTTTCGATTATTTCTTGTCTTGGCACCTAGGTCCTCACTCGACCTAGTGTTTAGCTCTGCGACTTCGAGACTCGTTCTCAAGTCGTAGTGTTTAAAAGTGCCCACTCACTGATTCCTTCTTTTCGAGTGATTTAGTGATAGAAACTTTCGTGGTTGCTCGAGGTGCCGAGGAAAGAAAGAGAGACGTGCTGCGAGGGGAGACGAGCGTTGCAACTTTCCAAAAGCTTCTACAAGGTTCAAGCTTCAAGAAAGGTTAGTGAACTTCATAGCTCATATTGGTTTTTAATTACATGTACTTGCACTTGTCTAGGTTAGTAAAAACTGTTTTACTTGTAAAAGAAAATTTTTAAAATTCCGCCGCTTAACGAAGCGTTAAACTTTTCCTTAAACCCTAGATCGATTCCAACAAATGGTATCAGAGCTATGGTCAAAGGAATGCATGTGCATGTTTTTAAATTATGAGCTTGAAAATCGTTTTCGAAAGTTTACTAATTTTGTGACAAGTTAGAATTGTAATCTAAGTTTTTTTTTTAATTTATTGCTCTTGTCTCTAAATTAAAAACCATGTTGATTTTCTATGAGTTTGGGATGATGTTAAAACACATTAGAATCAGTTCTAAAAGTTTTTAATTTTTTATATTGAAAAACGTGTTTTAATGGTTTGAGAATTTTCGAGTAAAATTTTGTGACTAGTTTTGTTAACTTGCTAGTTTCTTATTTTTACTTGAATCGTTTTATGCTTGTTGTTATTTCTTTTATGCCTTGTTATTACCTTGCTAATAAAACACAAATAAAAGCTTTAAACAACATCTTAAAACGTTCCGTTACACTTGATTCTTTTTCGCACCTAAATAGGACCAAACTTTAATTTATTTCTTTTTCTTCGAGCTGGAGTAAACCCGCATTAAAAGTGGCATAACTCTCTGCTCAGAAATCTAAATTTAATGATTCTTGAATCAAATTAAAGCTCTGTCTTTCTTCTGTCCAATGCCACCAGTTTCGGCTGAAAAGGACATCGGAGCCGCCAGATATGGCGATTTTACTCCGAGGTGCGCGGCTGTCTGAAACTCCAGTTTTTTAGAAATCCGGATTTTCAAACCCCACTACCATGAGTTATAGAACTCTAATGAGAAAATTTTCTTGAGCAAAAATGTTTTTCATATGATTATAAACATGATGTGTAAGATTAAAATGTTTTGATTTTTGAAAGTTTAATTGAAATTGAATCTTTACAAAACTAGTTTGAATTTTGAAAAACCGTTTTCACTTTCAAACTTGAAAATATTTTGTCATCCAAATCAAATAAATTTTCAAAATGTTTTCAAAACTATATCTATATCACATATGTTCAAAATCTATATGCTCTTGAAAATTTGAGTGGGAGGTCTCCTTGTAGACAAGCCGAAAAATAAAAGGATGTGTAATCTCAAACTTTCAAGTGTTCGAGTGAGTTGAAGTTCACACTTCCCTCACGCACTTTCCCGAAATAGAAAATAGGAAAAGATCGAGTATGTACCTTGTGCCTTTATGCACTAATACTGCTCTGAACATGTCGATCTAGGATTCTCTTCTAGTTGTCCGCTCTGTCGCTCTCTAACTAGGAAATTTGTTTCCGAACTTATAAGAGTCGATGAACCAACTCCAAAAACTAAGTGGGAGGGTTATATTCGTTGTTTGTAACCCACGATCCCCAACACTAATGAAAGATGCAATAACGTGGGACTAAGAGCCGCTCTTGCGACCCTCACTTAAATGTGAGTACTCCAAGGCGTTATTGCTTCGATCATTGCTCAATGAGCTACGTCTGAGAGTGATGCAATGATGGCAAGGCCTCCCCTTGGGGGATTGTTTTTCAAAGCTGATCTTTTGGACCAAGTGGTTGGTTGCACGCTTAGGCTCAATCCCTAGTATCCTCCCTTGAGGCTCTGCGAAAGGATGTGAGTGATCAAACCAATTTACAAGGTGGCTAGTCAAAATAGATGTATTGACATCTTGGCTTAGCATTAATGATGTGTCATTTACTTATAAATGGAGATTTTTTGCGGCCTTCTCTTGAGGGAGTAAATTATCGTTTGGTTTATAACACCTTTGGATTTTACAAAAGTCTTAATGAAACTTAAATCCTAAACCAAAGACTAATCATAAACTTGTTTCAACTTAAATAAGCAACATGTCTCTCAACCATCTCTCAATCTTTCTTTCCTCGATCAAACTCGAAAACGAAAACTACGTAGATTCGAAACGTAACCTCGACATAATACCTACCGTTAACAAGCACAAATGGGTACTCACCACCCCGTGTCCCCCTCTGGCGAATGATGATTCAACTCAAGAGGACAATGACGCCTTAGCGGCCTGGCTTCGATCCGATGAGATTGTGAGGTGCTATATCTTGGCATCTATGAACAATGTGCTGAAAGAGCAACATCGTGACATCGAGACTGTCGCTGACGTGCTCTACAATCTCCTTGAGATGTTTGGAGGGCAAAGGCGTCAAACAAGGCAACAAGCAGTCCGACAGTTTATGAACTGTCATATGAAGGCTAGGACTCCTGTTAGAGACTTTATGATACTGATCATTAGTTTTCTGAATAAAATGGAAATCCTAGGATCTGAGACTGATGGGAAGAATGTCATAGATATGATCTTAGAAACTCTCCCCGCGTCTCTTGATACCTCCAAGATGAACTACTCCATTAACAAGCTAGAGTACACTGTTACCAAGCTTATGGAGGAACTTCACACTGCTGTAGGTCTCACTAAGAAAAAAGAGGAATCAAGGAGAGGCACATGCTACTGAGCAAAGAGCCTCCGCCTCTGGAACTAAGAAGAGACTTTACAAGGTCGATAAAAAGAACTGTCCTGCCTATCTCAAAGCAAAGGAACATAGTATTGTACTAGTTACCGAAGCATGCTTAGTAGCTGATAATGTACCAACGTGGATTCTTGACTCCGCTGCTACTAACCATATTTGTTGTTCCTTGAATGGTTTCAAGAAAACCAAAAGCTTAGAGGAAGGCGAGTTCTGTTTCAAATGGGGTGATGGGAGCCTGGTGTCTGCGAAGGCTGTGGGATCCGTGACGCTGTCTTTTGAAGACCGCACTTTAAACTTGAATAATGATTATTTTGTTCCTACCTTTGGGAAGAACTTAATATCCGTTGCTCGTCTTCTTGAGCAAGATTATTGTTTAAAGTTCATTAAGAATGGAATTCGTATTTCATTTCCTGATAATTCTTTTGTCACTGATGCATGTATGAAGAATGGTCTTTTCTACATCTATCCCACTAAACCTTCTCTTTTAGACACCGAAATAGATAACAATCTAATAAGGGAGCCAAAGAGGATCAAACTTTCTAAATCCTCCGATCTAACAAAATCAACATACCTCTGGCACTTGAGACTTGGTCATATCAGTCTAGATAGGATTAAGAGACTTGTGAGGGACGGTCCACTCCAAGACTCTGCAATAGGTTCACTACCTACTTGTGAATCCTGCATAGAAGGAAAAATGACTAAGCGACCTTTCTCCGATAAGGGTCGAAGAGCCACTGAGTTGCTGGAACTAATACATTCTGATGTATGTGGTCCGCTCAACCAACAGGCACGTGGAGGATACGAATACTTCGTTACCTTCACTGATGATTACTCAAGATATGGGTTTGTCTATTTGCTTAAACACAAATCCGAGACCTTTAACGTATTTAAGGTCTTTAGGGCTTTAGTGGAAAAGCAAACTGGCAAAGTGATAAAAACCCTTCGATCTGATCGAGGTGGTGAGTATATGTCTGGAGAGTTCGATGACTTTCTTAAAGAAGAAGGTATCGCTTCTCAGCTTACCGCACCTGGCACACCTCAACAAAACGGAGTGTCAGAGAGAAGAAACCGAACTCTTATGGAGATGGTTAGATCGATGATGAGTTACTCATCACTCCCGCTTTCCTTTTGGGGATATGCCCTCGAAGCAGCCGCCTACATTCTGAACCAAGTTCCGTCTAAAACGGTTCCTGGTACTCCTTATGAGAGATGGACTGGCCGTAAAGTGAATCTTGGCCGCATCCGAATTTGGGGTTGCCCTGCACACGTGCTGAGGCAAAAGACTAGCAAGTTGGCTAGTAGGTCAGAATTGTGCCTGTTTGTAGGATATCCGAAGGAAACCAAAGGTTTTACTTTCTATAGTCCCGAGGACGATAAGACTTTCGTTAGCACGAATGCTCGTTTCCTTGAGGAGGACTTTATGAAGGATGCGAAACCTAGAAGCAAAATTGTGCTTGAAGAAAAGTTGGGTGAGGAAGCTTCTACCTCATCTGTAAGAACTGTTCTTACCCCAACTGAAACACAACCTAACTCATCAGAATCTCGTCAAGTAGTACTTAGACGTAGTGGGAGGGCTACTCAAAAGCCTGACAGGTACATGTCTTATGGAGACTCTCTTGTAGCCGTCTCCGACATGGATGACCCTGTTTCCTATAGCCAAGCGATGGCTTGTTCTGAATCAAACCTTTGGCTTGACGCCATGAAAGTTGAAATGCACTCGATGTATGTCAACAAAGTCTGGAAACTTGTAGACCTTCCTGAAGGGATTAAACCCGTAGGGTGTAAGTGGATATACAAGAAGAAAAGGGGTCCTGATGGGAACGTCGAGACGTTCAAAGCACGACTTGTGGCGAAGGGTTATACCCAACAAGAAGGGATTTACTATGAAGAAACCTTCTCGCCAGTCGCGATGCTTAAATCCATCCGCATACTCCTATCCATAGCTGCAGCTCTCGACTATGAGATCTGGCAAATGGATGTCAAGACAGCCTTTCTGAATGGAAATCTTGACGAGCGCATTTACATGGCTCAACCAGACGGTTTCGTGGATAAAGGTCAAGAGACCAAGGTTTGTGAGTTGCTTAAATCCATTTATGGACTAAAGCAAGCATCTAGGTCATGGAATATTAGATTCGATGAAACTGTAAAGAGCTTCGGCTTTGAACAGTCAATAGATGAGCCTTGTGTTTACAAGTTAATACACGAAGGCAAAGTTGTGTTTCTGGTACTATATGTCGATGATAAACTACTCATTGGTAATGACGTGGGTAAGTTATCTGAGGTTAAGGTCTGGCTGGCAAAGCAATTCGATATGAAGGATCTAGGAGAAGCTGCATACATTCTGGGAATCCAAATCTTTCGAGATAGGAAAAACCGGACCCTGTCGCTCTCTCAAGCATCTTATATTGATAAGGTGATGGATCGCTTCTCGATGCAAGACTGCAAGAGGGGTCAAACGCCCTTTAGGCATGGAGTTTCACTCTCTAAGGACCAGTCTCCCAAGACTGCACAAGAGATTGAAGACATGAGGAAAATTCCTTACGCCTCTGCCGTAGGAAGCCTCATGTATGCTATGCTTTGCACCCGACCTGATATATGTTTCACCGTTGGCGTAGTTAGTCGTTTCCAATCCAACCCTGGACCCGAGCACTGGATTGCTGTTAAGCATGTTCTTAAGTATCTTCGAAGAACTAGGAACTTGATGCTTACATACTCAGGTACTGACCTAACTATGACGGGATATACCGACTCCGATTTTCAAGCGGATAAGGATTCCAGGAAATCCACTTCGGGATCTGTGTTCATCCTTAATGGTGGAGCTGTTGTGTGGAGAAGTATTAAGCAATCTTGCATTGCTGACTCCACAATGGAAGCAGAATATGTGGCTGCTTGTGAAGCATCCAAAGAGGCTGTATGGCTTAGAAAATTCCTTAAGTATTTGGAAGTTGTTCCAGACGTCGACAAGCCCATGACCCTTTATTGTGATAATAGTGGGGCTGTCGCTAACTCAAAGGAACCTAGAAGCCATAAGCGCTCTAAACATATTGAGAGGAAATACCATTTGATTCGAGAGATCGCGCAACGCGGAGACGTGGAAGTGAAGTAGATCTCTGGCAGATCCATTCACCAAGGCCCTAGCGAACATGGTCTTCGACCAACTTCTAGAGGGATTAGGCATGTAGGACTACTCACATCTTCTTTGAGTCAAGTGGGAGTTTGTTGTCAATGGTGCCCACAAGAAGAGTAGTAGTGTCTATTTATGTACATTTGATGTCATATAGTCTTACGAAGACTCTTGCTTGTAATTGCTTATTCATTAATAAAAAGTTGAAACGTTCATTCAATCTTCCTTGTCTGAAGCTTTATGATAAAACCCTGGTCTTTTAGTCCATAAACAAACCTAACAACTTACGAAGAGACAAATGTAGATTTGCATGAACAAACTCTTCGTAGTTTGCTTAAAACGATATATTCGCAATCTTAGGGTCAAAGGACTATTGACCTCAGTATGATTGTTAGAAGAATCTATGATGTCTGGTTATGAGGCATTGAGAGTTGGAGACTCTATAGTTCTTCTAGGTATCTTCCGAAGGTACTGAATTGACCAGTGCACTTCTAGAGACAATATAAGAACAAACCATTTAACCTCTTATGTCTCGAAGTCACTATGTATGAATTGCATCATGCTTACCTTAATCCTAAAATGAGACATGCCATTTCACACCTTAGTATTCTCATTTGAGAAAGTCAGAGTTCGGACTCACTATGTCATTCCGAACAGGGCCTATTGGTGAAATACTAAGTTGTGAGTATGTCATGAGTAACTTTGTGAAGTTCTCATAGATATGGAATTCATGTACAAGATTGCTGAAATGCAATGTATGTCACCTCATGCTTTGTTCCTTGGAGTGTGAATAAATGAACTGGCCAGTGTCCAAATTGAGTCCTGACTCTTTTGGATGAAACAATGTGACTTGTTAGCTCCTCGTCAATACATTGTTTCTAACTTATTCACAAGCGACAAAGGAGTTGAGGAAATAACAGCTAGAAGGGTAAAATGGTAATTTAGTAAATCCCGACTAGCTGATGACATTCATGAAGGGTAAACATAGATAATATTCAGTGGATCCGCTCATCATAATTAGGTCGAATTCTTGAGTAGAAAATAAATTCATTTGAACCGAGAGATTTTCAGTTTCAGCTCTTTAGTGGAGTCAGTTGGCATTAAGCTAAACTTGGAAAAGGTTTGTGAACTTTTGAGTCCAAGTGTTTAGCTCAAGCTTTGTTCATTTGGGTCCATGAGGTCACTATCACGAATCACATCGATAGGAATAGTTAAACTGGAAGCTAAGCCAAAACAAGAACGAAAATAGTTAAAAGGGTATTTTTGTCTTTTGAGACAAAGGATGAAATGAATGTCAATAAATTTTTTGACAAGGTCATTTTGTGACATGTTTCACTCGGCCATGACTTGATCATTGGGCCTTGTGAATTAATTTCATTTCATAAGAATTTTATTGAAAATTCTAAATGGGCCTTTTCTTATGTTGTCTTGAACAAGTGAAGAAAATTCTAGAAGCCTTTTTCTAGACATGTTGGGCGCCCATAATACCCAAGAAAGAGAAATTATTTTGTGCATAAATGTATTTAGATACTTGTCAAAAGAAAAAGAGGAAACAAATTTGCATATTAGATGCACAAGGGAATCGGCCAAGAGACTAATAGGCAAGCCAAGGAACAAAAAAGGAAACAAATCCTAGCCTTCTAGAAGGCTGCCTTGGGCGCCTAAGAGGAATGGGAAATAAGGGTTATTTTGCTCATGAATATGTGATATTCTATAGAAGAGGAAACTACCTTATTGAAGGTGAGACCTCTCCTATAAATAGGAGCCTCATTCTACTCATTTTCATTCATCCAAGTTTAAGAGATTTGAGAGACTCTCTCTCTAGAACTTGGCCGAAAATCCTCTCTCTCTCTCTCTAGTTTATTTTTGATTATTTCTTGTCTTGGCACCTAGGTCCTCACTCGACCTAGTGTTTAGCTCTGCGACTTCGAGACTCGTTCTCAAGTCGTAGTGTTTAAAAGTGCCCACTCACTGATTCCTTCTTTTCGAGTGATTTAGTGATAGAAACTTTCGTGGTTGCTCGAGGTGCCGAGGAAAGAAAGAGAGACGTGCTGCGAGGGGAGACGAGCGTTGCAACTTTCCAAAAGCTTCTACAAGGTTCAAGCTTCAAGAAAGGTTAGTGAACTTCATAGCTCATATTGGTTTTTAATTACATGTACTTGCACTTGTCTAGGTTAGTAAAAACTGTTTTACTTGTAAAAGAAAATTTTTAAAATTCCGCCGCTTAACGAAGCGTTAAACTTTTTCTTAAACCCTAGATCGATTCCAACATGAATTGGGCCGGCCATCGGCCGGGTGAGCTCGTCCGGCCGCACGATATGTCGATCCCGTCGTCGGACCTCGTCGGGCCGATAACATTAGCCCCCCGAGTTTGGCACCGGATGTAGCTCGTGTGGTAAACTCAAGCAAATCCCGACCTTCGTCGCCTTGTTGGGCCGCCTCGTCGCTAAGTGCTAAGCTTCCTTCTCTTTAATATTATTTTATTGTTTTCCGATGTCATCACTCGCTCGCACGTGCTCATGGATCCCACCAACCACCTGTCGGGGTGTGGGTCCGTTGATGACGACCTTTCTCTCCTCCTCGGGAACCAAAATGTGGATTTGGAAGACTTTTGGACGCAATTTTCGTCTCCTTCGACCACCTATAACGCCTCGTCCTCGTTCTTCCCAAGCAAGAACGCGATAGACATGGCGGGGGGTGACTTTTCTTCCATAGAAGCGTGGTTGGCCGACGGTGACGATGACACCCGCGCCGGAGATGGCCCAAGCCGCCAGGGGGACGCCGACCCGGTGGCGCCGGGCGTCGGGGAAAGCCGAGGCGACCAGTACAGGGCCGGCCTAGCTGATGGACACGCCGCGGAGGCCGTGCGCGCAGGGGGAGCCACCCAGGAGGCTGCCGAGGAGCCACCCAGCGCCGGGGGGGCTGTTTCCGGAGAAATTGGAGCCGAGGGTGACGGGCCGGCCATGGGTGGCGTCGTGCAGGCTGTCGCCGGCGTCGGGGGAGCCGCGCCCGGCTGGGTCGGCGCCGTCTGGGCCGAGCCCAACCCCGGAGGAGCGCCTGCTGGGCCGCGCGCGACTAGCCTGGCCGGGGCGCACGTCAAAGACGCTGAGGGGGCCGCGCCCGACCGGGGCGGCGCTGGTGCCGGGGAGTTCGGCGCTGACGCGGAGGGAGCCGCGCCCAACCGGGGCGGCGCGAGCGACGCCGCTGGGCGGGGCGCCGGCGCCGGAGACGAAGGGTGCCGGCCGGGCGACGCCGGTCGGGGGGCGGCGGCCGAGGCACTGATCGTCCTAGCCCTAGGGGCTAGCGGGCTAGGGCTGCGCGCGGGGAGCCCATCCGGTCGGGGGCCAGGCCGCGCTGCTGGGCCGGACGCGCGTGTCATCGGGCCGGGCGCGAGCCTAGGTTGCCCAGGGGACCCGAGCGCGCGGGGAGGTGCCCCACCTGGGCCGGGTGAAGGTGGTTCCGGCCCAATGGCTGTGCTGCAGGTGGTCGGCGGCCGTGGGAGCCCAAGTGGACCAGCCCTAGCCGGGCTGGGGCGCGCATGGTGGGGGAGCGCCGCCGGCGGCGGCCGGCGCTGCAGGTGGGGGCGCCGGTGCCGGAGACGAGGTGCGCCGGCCGCCAATTGCCGGAGAGGAAGAGGCGGCCAACCTGGCTCCCTTGCAAACCCTAGGGCCCGTTGGGACGGGCCTAGGTGGAGGAGGTTTGACTCTCCTTGGGCCGGACCATATGTTCGGGCCGGACACACAACACGAGGGCCTTATGGCCGACCCATCGTCCCCGGGCGTGAGGGGGACATGCTTGGGCCGGCCCTTGGCAAGATTGACCCCCGGCCTCGAGCGTCTGATGCGCGTCACGGGCCCACGACAGGGCCGGACGCGCCGACAGGGCCGCCTCCCGCGGTCAACACACGGGAAATGTGCACTAATGGGCCGAGCGCGCATACCACGGCTCGAGCGACCCATTCTAGCGAACATCATGAGGGACTCCCTGGGCCGAGGGCTGCTCCCAACACCGAGGGCTTGGGCGAGACGTCGAGTCGCCGTGCCCTGTCGACCGCCCCAATCAGCTTGACCGCGCAGGAAGAGGAATGTGCCTCGTCATTCCCTTCAGGGAAACAGCGATTCGAGACGGCTTCGACTGCTCCGGTGTTGACTTCCCGAGTTCTCTATCATTCGCCAGCTTCAGGGGTTTGAGAAAGTGGTTTCGCATTCCGCCAGCCGTATCGTTATTGCGACCGTTGCCCGATGATCTTCCGACTCGCCCTCGGAAGGGGTACGCCGCCGTTCACGAGGCGAGTCTCCGCGGGGGGCTGCGATTGCCTTTCCAGCCTGTGATCCAGGATCTCCTGGTCCTTCTCAACGTCCACGCGGCCCAGATGTCTCTATCCTTCTACCGCACGGTGGCCGCCTGCCACATGATGCTGCACCGGGCGAAGGGCCGGGCCGCGACGGCCGATGATATCAGAAACCTCGTGTCCGTCTTCGACGTCCCTGGGAAATCTGGCTTCTACAAGGTCCAACATCGGAAGCGGTTTCCCATCCTCACCAAGCTAACTTCCAAACACCGTTACCCTTGGGTGTGGGTGTCCGAATCAGCCTTTGGGACGTCGCCTCTCACCTTCAGACCCGTGGCCGATTTCCCGGCCGATCACGGTATCGAGAGTTCTGAGCTCGCGCTCGTGGTCGGATCGATACCGGATTCGAGGCGACATGGATCGCACTTCAAGTCCCCGGATGTCATGGCGACTACCGGGTGGTTTGGCGCGGAGGTTACGGAGGATCCTGTATCAGAGGCGGGGGTTCGTCCGCCCCTCCCCTCGACGCGGGGGGTACTAGCCGTGCTTATGCTTTCGCGTTATCGCACTTTTCATTGTATTATGCTTATTGTTACGTTCTAACCGACTGATGCCCTTTCTCCTTTTCAGATACCATGACCAGACGACATCGACCGCGCACACAAGTGCCGAGAGTGGCACCTACCGTCGAAGCTACGACTGCGGCTCGTCCCCGAGCTGAGGCTCGCCACGGGGGGTCGCCACCACGAGCGAGGAACAAGGCGATCTCTTCCAACAAGCGACCATCGTCGTCGACTTCCTTCGGGTCACCTTCCGGCCACAAGCGTGCCCATACGTCGACGGTGCCAGATAACATGGATTCGATGCTCCTAGCGGAGGCGGCGGAGCTGAGGGATCAGTGTTCCCGGGGGATCCTTGAAACCTCTCTACGGGACTTCAAGGGTCTGCTGACGACAAGCGATCTTGAGCATTTCCAGAATGGGATCGGCGACGCCCGAAAGGTACGTTTCGTTTGCCCGTCTTATGTGTAATCACCGTGCTTATTCCGATTATGCGTATATCACTTGTTCCCACAGATGCTCGCACGACAAGCGCGAAGTGACCGCATTCTCTGGGACCTGCTGCGGCGCATGCAAATCATGGAGCAGGACAAGGAGAACACGGCGGCCGCCCATGCTGCCGCTTTGGTGGGGGTCCGCCCCGCCCGAGAGTTTCAAGCACTCGAGGAGGAGCTGAAGCGAGCTCCCGAGGAGTTGGCGGCCGAGAAATCGCTTCGCATGACGGAGCAGGCGTCCCGAGAGAAGGCGGAGCAGGTGGCCGACACCTTCTTAGGGGAGACGAAGAAGCTCCAGGCGGCCCTCTCGAGCCGGGATGAGGAGCTGAGCATCGTCCACGCTCGACTATCGGCGAGCGAGATCTCTAGGGTCAAGGTCGAGAGGGAGAGGGATTCTTTGTGGGCGGAGGTACAGACCCTCGTCGAGGAGAAGGACGATGCCGTACGATCCAAGACGGACTTGGAGGACGACTGGGACCTCGCGCTGGAGGTGGCTCATTATGAGGCGGCCATACGGGTCCGAGACGCGACCGCGAAGGAGAATGCTCACGCGGGACCACGTTTTCCTTCTTCGACGCCATGTTCCCTCCTTTGGACGATGAGCCACCGGCGGATGACCCGCTCTCTCGGGTTCCCGCGGAGGCGGCTCAGTCGACGAACCGCCTGTTTGACGGAGAGGCGACCGACGGGTCGGGAGCCCCCCATCCTGAGGACGACGAGGAGCAGATCGACTTTGGCTCAGAGTAGCCAACTTCGCGCATTTGTTTAGCGCTCGCATTATGTTTCCTTTCGGATATTTGTTATGTTTCTTTTGCTTGACATTCGGTGTGTTTTCTTGTTGGGTTGTTTATGTGACATTGTTCGCTTTGGTTAAAGCTTTTCTTATCTGTTATGCGTCTTATTTTCTCGACTTGCTATGCCTTTAGCGTAATCGATTCGCGTAATCCAATTAGTGCGTGTCTTGCGAACTCGGCTTACTATATCTAGCGTAACCGGTTTGCACGGCTTAGTGCTGCACCTGGCGGCGAGGTTTTCCACGGACGCTGGCTAGACCAGTTTCGTCAAGCGGATGCAAATTTTCGTCATTCATTCGTGACTCGCAGCCTATCGGCGTGTGTGAGCTGAACGACTATCGTGCCCAAATGCCGGTGCGTATGCTACCTATCGGCGTGCATGTCGTGCGCCGGAACGGGTTTGAGGCGAGCGCGATTCCCAGCGAGTGTGGTACTTGTTGGTACGCACATCGCGTGATGGGTGGGCTGCCAAGATCAACGATCCGGTGCGCTGATGTGATCAACCGATGCCGGAATGCGAGGCGTTGAATCGCGCAGCAGCGCCGCGCGGGATACATGCAGAGTCGGAGGTCCAGAGCGCGGATCCGACTTGTCGACATTTCGCTACCTCTCGGTGCGTGAAACGTCAGTTCGTGCATGCAAGGTCGGAGGTCCGGTGCGCG
Organism: Urtica dioica subsp. dioica; assembly: GCF_054948205.1. Classification (NCBI taxonomy): domain Eukaryota; kingdom Viridiplantae; phylum Streptophyta; class Magnoliopsida; order Rosales; family Urticaceae; genus Urtica; species Urtica dioica. Next base: position 20,457,056 of record NC_142760.1, on the reverse strand, counting down.
GATCTGACTTGCCGACACTTCGTTACCTCTCGGTGCGCGAAACGTCGGTTCGTGCATGCAAGGTCGGAGGTCCGGTGCGCGGATCCGACTTGCCGACACTTCGTTACCTCTCGGTGCGCAAAGCGTCGATCGGTGCGAAGGCGTCGCACGAGGGATGTGTGGGATCGGAGGTCCGGTGCGCGGATCCAATTTGTTGATGTTTCGCTACCTATCAGTGCGGGGAACACGGAGTCGTGCGAGTGCGTCGCGCGAAAAAGGTAAATGTTCCTCTTATCCTCATTAGCCCCCCGAGTTTCTTGGGTACTCGTAGAGGAGACTAGAAATTATAATATCGTAGGACAAAATGCTTTGAGATGAAATGTAATTCAATTATCACGTAGAAATAGTTTAAAAAATTACATTCCCCAGCCATTGGCTTTACTTGAAACTGAAAATTGTTTGTTGCTAAACTTGAAAACAAGGCAAGCGGGAGCGGACTTCTATTGGTAGTATTGCCGTAGGTGCTCCGCGTTCCACGGGTGTGTGAACACGATTCCCTCCAAGTTCTCGAGCTCGTACGTGCCATTGTGGATGGCTCGGCGCACGCGGTACGGACCTTCCCAAGTGGGGCCCAAGACTCCCGCCCCTTGCACTTTGGTGTTTTGGAACACCCTTCTAAGGACGAGGCTTCCGTTAGCGAACTTCCGCAGCTTGATCTTGGAGTTGTAGTACTTCTCGACCTTCCTCTTTTGTGCAGCAAGGCGGGTGGGTGCGTCCGCCCTCTTCTCGTCTATGAGGTCTAGCTCTAGTCTGATTGCGTCGTCGTTGGCGGCCTCCTCATACTCCTTGATGCGCAAGGTTGGTAGCTTGGTCTCGACGGGTACCACGGCTTCGATGACGAACGCGAGAGCAAAAGGGGTTTCGCCGGTCGTATTTCGGGCGGTGGTTCGGTATGCCCACAAGACCACGGGAAGCACGTCGGCCCAAGCCCCCTTTCTTTCTTCCAGCTTCTTCTTCATGTTTTCTTTGATCATTTTGTTGACCGCCTCGACTTGGCCGTTGGCTTGTGGATGGCGGGGAGAAGAGAAAGTCTTGCTAATGCCCAATTGTTCGCACATCTCTCGGAGGCGCGCGTTGTCAAATTGCTTTCCGTTGTCGGTCACAATCGACGCGGGGATGATGTCGGCGAGGGCTTGGCCTTTGATGGCGGTTCTCGGTTGGAACTCGACCCCGTATTCGCCCAGCTCTTGGGGCCATATAGCCATTCGAGAGGAGGTCCCTTTTTGCAGGGCCTTCTCGATGGGATGTCCTGTGCGTACCACGATGGGGTGCGCTTGGAAGTAGGGCCGAAATTTCCTCGCGCTCACGAGAAGGGCGAGGGACAATCTCTCGATTTCCGGGTATCGGGTCTCGGCGTCGAGGAGCACCTTGCTAACGTAGTAGATCGGCCATTGCACCTTGTCTTCTTCGCATATGAGAACTGCGCTCACGGCCCTATCGGACACCGCGAGGTAGACATACAAGGTCTCACCGTCTTTTGGTTTTGCGAGTAACAGGGGGGGAGGTGAAATAGGCTTTCATTTCGCGGAACGCTTCCTCGCACTCCTCCGTCCATACAAACCCGTCGGTCTTCTTCAGTGCCTTGAAAAACGGTTGGCACCTATCGGTGGCTTTGGAAACGAATCGCGTCAGGGCGGCGATCCATCCCTTCAAGCTCTGAACTTCTTTCACTTTTTGTGGCGACCTCATATCTAAGATCGCCCTAATCTTCTCGGGTTAGCCTCGATCCCGCGGCGGCTAACCATGTAACCCAAGAATTTTCCGGACTCGACCCCAAAAGCGCACTTATTGGGGTTGAGTTTCATCCTGTAGCTTCGCAGGATCGTGAACATATCTCTTAGGTCTCGAACGTGGTCGTGGGCCTTGAGGCTTTTGACGAGCATATCGTCCACGTAGACCTCCATAGTTTTGCCAATTTGATTGGCGAACATTCGGTTCACCAACCTTTGATACGTCGCTCCCGCGTTTTTGAGGCCAAAGGGCATGACCTTGTAACAGTAGAGTCCGCGGTTCGTAACAAAGGTGGTCTTGATCTGATCCGGCTCGTGCATGCGGATCTGATTGTAGCCCGAGTAAGCGTCTATGAAACTCAACAACTCGTGGCCCACCGTGGCGTGCACAAGTTGCTCGATCCTCGGGAGAGGGAAGCTGTCCTTCGGGCAGGCTTTGTTGAGATCTTTGTAGTCGATACAGATCCGCCACTTCCCGTTTGGCTTCTTGACCATCACCACATTGGACACCCACTTGGGGTGCTCCGCCTCCCAGATGAAGTCGGCGGCGAGAAGTTTGTCAACCTCTTCACCAATGGCTTGGTACCTCTCTCCGCTGAACGCCCGTCGCGGCTGAACGTGCTCAGCCACACTCTTGTCGTCGTTGAGACGGTGAACCATTATCTCGGGGTCGATCCCCGGCAAGTCGGCGTGTGTCCACGCAAAGACGTCTTTGTGCTCGCGGAGGAAGGTGGCGAGCTGGGTTCGGATTTCGGACAGGAGTTGGGCGCCTACCTCTACTTGGTCAGGCTTGGCGTCGTCCAACACGACAAGAACGAGGTCATCCGGTGTCTCCACCTTTCGACGCTCGACATCGTCCCTTTGGTCCAGTTCTCAGAAGGTACCTCCTTCCTCTATCTTGCATGGGAGTTTGTCCCCGAGTTGGAAGACGGTGCTCACCATCTTCCCGTTTTCTTTCCCGTCCACACCTTGGATGTAGCACATTCTTGCCATCGACTGGTGTCCCAACATCATGGCTATTCCCTTGTCAGTCGGGAATTTCATCATCAAGTGGTAAGTGGACGTGATGGCCTTCAACCGATTGAGGGTCGGGCGGCCGACTATGATGTTGTACGCAGAGGGTTGGTCCACGACCAGGAATGACACGATATGGGTGACCTCGAGCCCCCCCGGTGTCCCGAAGGTGACCGGGAGGTCGATGGTTCCCTCCGTCATGACCCTCTCCCCGGAGAAGCCGAAGAGTGGAGTCGAGATCGGGGTCGGTCTTATCCCGGATAGCTTCATCTTGTCCAGCGCTGACTTGAAGATTATATCGGCGGAGCTTCCATTGTCGATTAGGATTCTCCGGACGAGGTTATTGGTGACCGGGGCTGAGACGACTATCGCGTCGTTGTGTGGGTGGAGGACTCGCGCCGCCTCTTGGCCAGTGAAGAACATGGAGTCGAATGGGGCCGGAGGAGGAGCCTCGTACGTATGGTTGATGTAGTGCGCTATTTTCCCTTGGGAAACTTCACGCATGTACTTCTTCCTTTGCGTGGACGAGTCCCCAAACTTCGGGCCGCCCATGATCGAGCCCACGACGTGCAGTTGTGAGCTCTCCAGTTCTTCAATCACTGCTCGGTCCGTGACGGTCACCGTCGTCGGACCCTTCCTTTCCTGCCGCGGACGCTCACCGTGCGCCGTGGCCGTCCCGATTGTTCTAAGGACGTATTCCTTTAGTTTCCCGTCTTGAATCGGGGCCTCGATCTGACGCTTGAGTTGATAGCATTCGGACGTCAGATGCCCATGATCTTGGTGGTATTCACAGAACTTGTTTCGATCCCTCTTGGCGGGATCCTTCGTGAGAGGAGTTGGACTTCCCAGTTTGTCACGGTGCAGAGCCAAAATCCGCTCTGGCGGAGTGTTCAGGGGGGGTGAACGTCGAGAACTTTCGGAAGCTATCGACGTGTGACGGTCTCAGCCTAGGGAGGGAGCGACCGTTAGGGGCCTGGCCTCCCTTGTTCCTCCTCTTTCGAGGGTCGGGACGATCTCCGTCTTGGTCGTCGCGGCGGCGACTACTCTGTCCCCCTGACTTCCGGCCATCTCGGCCATCGAGATAGTCCTCGATCCCCATATATGTGCGGGCTCTTGTCATCAGCTCCGCCATGTCTCGCGGGACCTTTCCAACAATAGATTTGAGGAAGTCGCTCGTGCGAACTCCCTCGGTTATTGCCGTGATGGCGTCTTTGTCGTCGAACCCTTCGACCTTGTGAGACTCCTCGGTGAACCGAGCGAGGTATTGTCTCAGCGTCTCGTCCCTCCCCTGCCGGATGGAGAGGAGATGGGTCTTCGACTTCTTCTGCGCCACGAGGGTGGTGAATCGAGCAAGGAAAGTCTCTCGCAAGGCCCGGAAAGACGAGATCCTTCCCGGCCTCAGGCTTCGGAACCACTCAAACCCCGACCCCGTGAGGGTCAGGCTGAAAGCTTGACAGAGAGTGGCGTCCGTCTGCCCTTGCATTGTCATCCACGTCTCGTAGTGTTGGATGTGGAAGTTTGGGTCCGTCCGTCCGTCATAGGGAGGGATGGACGGTAGTTTGAAGTTCCCTACGCAAGGTTGCGCGAGGATTTGCGCGGCGAAGGGAGAGTATGATTCCTCGATCCCTCCATACGGCCTTTGCCTCCCCGATTCCCTCATATCGATGATTTGGTTTTGGAGGATCTGAATCATCGTGACCATATCAAGCCCGTTAGAAGGGCGGTCAGGGCTGACCGCCGGGGCCACGGGAGTCGCCGGTTGGCGCTCGTTGGACGCTTGGTCCACGACATTGGCCTGAGGTCGGTCGAGAGTTGCGGCGGGGAGCGCGTCCCTCCGAGAGTTGAGTCTTTGGCGGAGATCCTCCCCTCGGGAGTTTCTCTGCGCCGTCAAGCGCTCTCTAAGGTCCACACTCGGTGCGTGGCGGGGCAAGGTCGCCCTTGGTTGGACCGTCCGGCGAGCGCTTCGGCTATCGGCCCCATCATCCACTTGAGTCGCTCTCTCCTCGGCGAGGGGCCGTGTCCGACCACCTCTTGAAACCGAGGGGGCGAGTCCCTGGGAATGTGACCGTGCTTGTCATCGTGCCGGGTGCGAAGGATCGGCCAAAGCACCATTGGACCTCTCGGGCCGTGAATGGGCGAGGCTAGGAGTCACCTCATCGGTCCTTGACTTCCCCACGTAGTTGGGGTCGGAGTCGTCTCGGGCGGACCGATCCTCGACGTCGTAGCCAAGGAGATTGGCGATGAGCGAGCCGTCGACACCGGGACGGTCTAGAAGCTCCGCGAGCCGCCGAGCTGTGTCCTCTCGGAGCGCGGCCTGGGGCTGGCTCTCGTTATCACGAGGTTGCCCTTCAAGACGGTGTGCGAGGCATCGGAGACCGTATCTCGAGCTCGTCGCTCGAATGCCCACGGAGGTCGTGGGAGTGTGACTCATCTCTCGAGAGTCGTAAGTGTAATGAAAGTGAGGAAATGGAAGGGAGAGAGTGCTAAGGTCGGTGGTGCCCTCCTTCTAGCGCCAAAATGTTGTCGCAGTTTTTCGGACAACTATTTAGTAGTCAAAGGCGGTTAGACCCAAGGCCGGACCAAGTGCTCTCGCCTTGACTCGAGCGTGTCGGACTTGGTATCCCAAGTCATCCCTTAGCTGCCGGTAGTTTCTATCTCGTCCAAGCACCTGAAAAGCAACCAGAGAGGTGTGAACTACAAAGGGGAAACAGAGGGGTTGCCTCTGTTTACCTCTCCGACGCTCAACATTAGTAGGATTGAGGTGGATATAGAGGGTTTAGGTGTTTAGAGGCCGAGACTTGAGAGAAACGAGCGAGGTACGAGTTCGACAGCGTTTCAATACTCAAATTCGGATTACCTGGACCGAGGGAGGGAGGGACCCTCATATTTATAGGCGACCAAGGGACGTTTTGAAAGTCCCTTGGCCGAGTGAGGCTGAGTCGGCCATCAGCCGAGTGTGGCTTGGTCGGCCGATGGCCGAGTGAAGTTAGGCGGCCGAGTGAGATTCACTCGGCCATTGGCCGAGTGATCGCTGGATGAGGTTCACTCGGCCATTGGCCGAGTGAATGCCGGACGCCGAGTGAGATTCACTCGACCATTGGCCAAGTGAACGCTGGATGAGGTTCACTCGACCATTGGCCGAGTGAATGCCGGACGCCGAGTGAGATTCACTCGGCCATTGGCAGAGTGAACGCTGGATGAGGTTCACTCGGCCATTGGCCGAGTGAATGCCGGACGCCGAGTGAAAAGCCTGGGCCGAGAGAGGACTAACTCGGCCATTGGCCGAGTGAGCTGTTGGGCCGGCAGGGAACTCACTCGGCCATTGGCCGAGTGAACTTGGTGGGCCGGCTGAGGGTTCACTCGGCCATTGGCCGAGTGAGCATGATGGGCCGGCTGTGGGCTCACTCAGCCATTGGCCGAGTGAATTGCTTTGGTCGGCAAATGGCCGAGTGAACTGGGCCGGCCATCGGCCGGGTGAGCTCGTCTGGCCGCCCGAAATGTCGATCCCGTCGTCGGACCTCGTCGAGCCGATAACAAAGAATAAGGCTCCTATTTATAGGAGATGCTTCACCTTCAATAAGGTAGTTTCCTCTTCTATAGAATATCACATATTCATGAGCAAATATTCCTTATTTCCTTTTCTCATTTGGGCGTGTGAGCCTTGGCTTCTAGAAGCAAAATTGTTTCCTATTTTACTTGCCTTGGCCGCCCATGTCATTTCCTCCTAGAGGAAATTTGTTTCCTCTTTTTCTTTTGGCAAGTATCTTCATACATTAATGCACAAAATAATCTCTCTTTCACACTAAGGGCTGCACGAAATTTGGTCTCCCATTCACTTGGGTTGGACGGCCAAAAGCCTTCTAGAAAGGCTTTCTAGGTTTTTCTTTAATTGTTTATGACAACACAAGAAAAGCCCATTAAGAATTTTCAAGTAAAATTCTATGAAATGAAATTAATTCACAAGGCCCAATAAACATGTTATGGCCGTGTGATATAATATGTCATCATATGACATTGTCAAAAAATTTATTGACATTCATTTCATGCCATCTCCAAAAAGACAAAATTACCCTTTCGACAATTTTCGTTCTTGTTTTGACTTAGCTTCCAGTTTAACTATTCCTACTCGATGTGATTCGTGATAGTGACCTCATGGATCCAAATGAACAAAGCTTGAGCTAAATACTTGGACTCTAAAGTTCACAAACCTTTTCTAAGTTTAGCTTAATGTCAACTGACTCCACTAAAGAGTTGACACTGAAAATCTCTCGGTTCAAATGAATTTATTTTCTACTCAAGAATTCAACCTAATTGTAATGAGCGGATCCATAGAATATTATCAGTGTTTACCCTTCATGAATATCATCAGCTAGTCGGGATTTACAAAATTACCATTTTACCCTTCTAGCTGTTATTTCCTCAACTCCTTTGTCGCTTGTGAATAAGTTAGAAACAATGTATTGACAAGGAGCTAACAAGTCGCATTGTTCCATCCAAAAGAGTCAAGACTCAATTTGGACACTGGCCAGTTCATTTATTCACACTCCAAGGAACAAAGCATGAGGTGATATACATTGCATTTCAACAATCTTGTACATGAATTCCATATCTATGAGAACTTCACAAAGTTACTCATGACATTCTCACAACTTAGTATTTCACCAATAGGCCTTGTTCGGAATCACATAGTGAGTCGGAACTCTGACTTTCTCAAATGAGAATAGTAAGGTGTGAAATGACTGTTGGAATTGATCTAGGGTTTAAGAAAAAGTTTAACGCTTCGCAAAGCGGCGGAATTTTAAAAATTTTCTTTTCAAGTAAAAACAGTTTTTTACTAACCTAGACAAAAAGTATATATAAATAAAACTAATATGAGCTAATTAAATTTACTAACCTCTTTAGAAGCTTGAACGTTGATGAGCCTTCGGAAGGTTGAAAACGTTCGTCTACTCGCAGCACGTCTCTCTTTCTTTCCTCGGCGACTCGAGCAATCACGAAAGTTTCTATCACTAAATCACTCGAAATAAAAGGAATCAGTGAGTGGGCACTTTTAAACACTACGGCTTAAGAACGAGTCTTGAAATCGCAGAGCTAAACTCTAGGTCAAATGAGGACCTAGGTGCCAAAACAATAAAACGAAATTGAATAGAGAGAGAGAGAGGAGAGGGGCGGCCAAAATGTCTAGAGAGAGAGTCTCTCAATCTCTAACTTGTGTGGAATGAGAAAAATGAGAAGAATGAGGCTCCTATTTATAGGAGAGGTCTTACCTTCAATAAGGTAGTTTCCTCTTCTATAGAATATCACATATTCATGAGCCAATTTCCTCTTTTCCTCTATGACATACTCGGCCAAGGTAGGCTTCATTAAGCCTTGGATTTGTTTTCTATTTTGTTCCATGCCTTGCCTTTTGTCTCTCTCTTGGGCGCCTACCTCATTTCCTCTTAGGGGAAATTTGTTTCCTCTTTTTCTTTTGGCAAGTATCTTCATACATTTATGCACAAAATATTTTCTCTTTCTCTTGGGTATGTTGGGCGCCTATCTCTTTAAAGAAAGGCCTTGTAGAAGCTTTTCCACTTGTTCATGACAACATGAAAAAGGCCCATTAAGAATTTTTAATAAAATTCTTATGAAATGAAATTAATTCACAAGGCCCAATTATTTTAATATGGCCGAGTGACATTAAGTCATCAAATGAACTTGTCAAAAAATTTATTGACATTCATTTCATCCTATGTCTCAAAAGACAAAAATACCCTTTTTACAATTTTCGTTCTTGTTTTGACTTAGCTTCCAGTTTAACTATTCCTATTCGATGTGATTCGTAACAGTGACCTCATGGATCCAAATGAACAAAGCTTGAGCTAAAATACTTGGACTCAAAAGTTCACAAACCTTTTCTAAGTTTAGCTTAATGTCAACCGACTCCACTAAAGAGTTGACACTGAAAATCTCTCGGTTCAAATGAATTTATTTTCTACTCAAGAATTCAAACTAATTGTAATGAGTGGATCCACATAATATTATCAGTGTTTACCCTTCATGAATATCATCAGCTAGTCGGGATTTACAAAATTACCATTTTACCCTTCTAGCTGTTATTTCCTCAACTCCTTTGTCGCTTGTGAATAAGTTAGAAATAATGTATTGACGAGGAGCTAACAAGTTACATTGTTTCATCCAAAAGAGTCAGGACTCAATTTGGACACTGGCCAGTTCATTTATTCACACTCCAAGGAACAAAGCATGAGGTGATATATATTGCATTTCAGCAATCTTGTACATGAATTCCATATCTATGAGAACTTCACAAAGTTACTCATGACATACTCACAACTTAGTACTTCACCAATAGGCCTTGTTCGTAATCACATAGTGAGTCCGAACTCTGACTTTCTCAAATGAGAATACTAAGGTGTGAAATGACATGTCTCATTTCAGGATTAAGGTAAGCACGATGGAATTCATACGTAGTGACTTCGAGACATAAGAGGTTATATGGTTTGTTCTTATCTTGTCTCTAGAAGTGCACTGGTCAATTCAGTACCTTCGAAAGATGCCTAGAAGAACTATAGAGTCTCCAACTCTCAATGCCTCATAACCAGACATCATAGATTCTTCTAACAATCATACTGGGGTCAATAGTCCTTTGACCCTTAGAATATTGCGAATATATCGTTTTAAGCAAACTACGAAGAGTTTGTTAATGCAAATCTTCATTTGTCTCTTCGTAAGTTGTTTAGTTTGTTTATGGACTAAAGACTAATGTTTTATCATAAAGCTTCAAACAGACACGGAAGAATGAATGAACGTTTCAACTTTTTATTAATGAATAAGCAATTACAAGCAAGAGTCTTCATGAGACTTTATTACATCAAATGCACAATATAAAGATTACAACTCTTCTTGTGGGCACCATTGACAACAATGACATGTCTCATTTCAGGATTAAGGTAAGGACAATGCAATTCATACGTAGTGACTTCGAGACATAAGAGATTAAATGGTTTGTTCTTATCTTGTCTCTAGATTGCACTGGTCAATTCAGTACCTTCGGAAGATACCTAGAAGAACTATAGAGTCTCCAACTCTCAATGCCTCATAACCAGACATTATAGATTCTTCTAACAATCATACTGAGGTCAATAGTCCTTTGACCCTTAGATTTCGAATATATCATTTTAAGCAAACTACGAAGAGTTTGTTCATGCAAATCTACGTTTGTCTCTTCGTAAGTTGTTTAGTTTGTTTATGGACTAAAGACTAAGGTTTTATCATAGATTGAATGAACGTTTCAACTTTTTATTAATGAATAAGCAGTTACAATCAAGAGTCTTCATGAGACTTTATTACATCAAATGTACAAAATAAAGACTACAACTCTTCTTGTGGGCACCATTGACAACAGAGGTATATTCTATGATCATATGGATAAGAAAACCTTGGTTTCTAGTCATGCTACTTTTCTTGAAGATGATTATGTTAAATCATACAAACCTCGTAGTACAATAATACTCGAGGAAACGGTTAGACCAACCCCAAAGACCAACGTCGGAGGGGAACCATCTCCTTCTACAACTGATGTGAGAGTGGGAGATAAAGAAGAAAACACAAATGTTGGTCCAAGTGCTACATTGCCTCGTCGTAGTGGGAGGGTCTCTAGAGAGCCTGACCGATATCTTGGCTTTGAAGCAAATTTCGTTGTATTGGATGCGAGCGACGATGACCCCGCATCATTTAATGATGTAATGGTCGACTAGGACAAAGATAAATTGCTAGAAGCCATGAATGAAGAGATAGAGTCTATGCACTCAAACTCAGTCTGGACTCTTGTAACAAATTAGACCGATTGGGTGCAAGTGGATCTATAAGAGAAAGAAATGAGCTGATGGACAAGTCGAAACCTATAAGGCTAGACTTGTGGCTAAGGATTTCACCTAAAGAGAAGGAATCGACTACGACAAAACCTTCTCTCATTTGGCCATGTTTAAATCTATCAGAGTTCTTCTAGCCATTGCCGCTCATTATGATTATGAGATCTAGAAAATGGACATAAAGACAACATTCTTGAATGGCTATCTGGAAGAAGAAATCTATATGGCTCAACCAGACGAATTCCTACAAAAGGGTCAAGAGCACAAGATTTGCAAATTATTGAAGTCCATTTACAGACTTAAGCAAGTGTCTATATCCTGGAACCAAAGGATTCATGAGGTTATCAAGACCTATGGTTTCAAACAAAACCTTTCCGAGCCTTGTGTTTACAAGTACTCAAAGGGAAAGGTAGTGATTTTCTTAGTGCTTTATGTAGATGATATCCTCCTTATATGAAGTGATATTGAGGTCATGTCTGACATAAAAGCATGGTTGACAAAGCAATTCCAAATGAAAGATTTGGGAAATGTGGCTTTTATTCTTGGAATCCAAATCATTCGTTATATGAAGAACAAATTGTTACCGGCCCATCCCGATCGTGGCCGAACAAAGGCGAGGCGGCACCGAACACGACCCGAAGGCTTGCCCCGGCCATTGGTTGGCCCAAGGGCCTGCCTCGGCCAATGGCCGGCCCTAGGATATCCTCGGCCATTGGCCGGCCCAAGGGCATGCCTCGGCCTAAACGCGACCACTTGGTCCGGCCTTGGGTCGAACCGTTTGGGGCTCCTAAATAGTTGTCCAAAAACGAGCGACAACATTTTCGCGCTAGAAGGAGGGGACCTTCCACCTTGGCGACGCTCTTCCTTCCAATCTCTTTTCTTTCAACCTTCGTGACTCTCGAGAGATGAGTCAAATCCCTACCACCTCCGCAAGCACTCGAGCGACGGGCTCGAGGTACAGCCTCAGGAACCTCGCGCATCGCCTAAGAGGGCAGCCTTGCGACAACGAGGGCCACCCCCAGGATTCGACGGCCGACCCCGAAGCCGTTCTCGGCGAGGATACGTCTCGGAGACTCGCCGAGCTCCTAGACCGCCCCGGCGTGGATAGCACACTCATTGCTGGCCTTCTCGGCTACGATGTCGAGGGTGGTCCTGCCCATAGCGACTCCGACCCCGACTACGAGGAGGAGTCTAGGACCGACGAGGCGACCCCTAGCCGCGTGCGCCCCCAGTCCGAGAGGACGAGGGATGCCACTGTCGGGCCAGCCCCGCCGGCGCGCCTGTGCTCGCGCTCCTATTCTCGGGGGTTTGCCCCCTCAGGCTCGAGAGGTGGCCGGACACAGACCCCCGCTGGGGAAAGAGATGCCCTCGGAGATGATGGGGCCGACAGCCAGGACGCCCGTCGAGCGACCCGACCTAGGGTTTCCTCGCTCCGCCAAGCATAAATCGGGGACCTGAGGGAGCGCTTGACGGCTCAGAGGAACTCCCGAGGCGAGGACCTTCGTCAAAGGCTCAACTCCCAGAGGGACACGCTCCCTGCCACCACTCTCGGCCGACCTCAGGCAAACGTCGTGGACCAAGCGTCCAATGAACGCCAACAGGCGACTCCTGCGGCCCCGAAAGTCAGCCCATCCAACAGGCTTGACATGGTGACGATGATCCAAAGCCTCCAAAATCAGATCATCGAGATGAGGGAGTCGGGAGGACAGAGGCCGTACGGCGGGATCGAGGAATCGTACTCTCCCTTCGCCGCTCAAATCCTTGCGCTGCCATGCGTAGGGAATTTTAAGCTACCATCCATCCCCCCTTACGACGGACGGACGGACCCGAACTTCCACATCCATCATTACGAGACGTGGATGACGATGCAGGGAGAGTCGGACGCCACCCTGTGCTAGGCTTTCAGCCTGACCCTCACCGGGTCGGGAATCGAGTGGTTCCGAAGCCTAAGGCCAGGGAGCATCTCGTCCTTCCGGGCCTTGCGAGAGGCCTTCCTTGCTCGGTTTGCCACTCTGGTGGCGTAGAAGAAATCAAAGACGTACCTCCTGTCCATCCGACAAGGGAGAGATGAGACCTTGAGGCAGTATCTGGCTCGCTTCACTGAAGTGTTGGAATTGATCTAGGGTTTAAGAAAAAGTTTAACGCTTAGGGTAAGCGGCGGCAATTTAAAATTTTCATTTGACAAGTAAAACAATTTTACTAACCTAGACAAAGAGCAAGTACACGTAAATAAAATCTATTATGAGCATTATAAATTTACTAACCTTTTTAGAAGCTTGAACGTTGAGAAGCTTTTGGAAAGTTGCAACGTTCGTCTCCCCTCGCAGCATGTCTCTCTTCTTTCCTCAGCAACACGAGCAACCACGACAGTTTCTATCACAAGAATCACTCGAGAGAAAAGGAATTAGTGAGTGGGCACTTTTAAACACGACGACTCGAGAACAAGTTTCAAAGCCGAAGAGCTAAAACACTTGGTCAAATGTGGACCTAGGTGCCAAAACAAAAACCGAAATAACTAGAGAGAGAGAGAGAGAGGATCGGCCACAATGTCTAGAGATAGAAGCTCTCAATCTCTAACTTATGTGGGATGAATGAAATGAGAAGAATAAGGCCTCTATTTATAGGGGAGGGATTACCTTCAATAAGGTAGTTTCCACTTCTATAGAATATCACATATTCATGAGGAAATATTCCTTATTTCCCTTTCTCATTTGGGCGTGTGACTTGAGGTTTCTAGAAGCAAAATTGTTTCCTCTTTTGCTTGCCTTGGCCGCCCATCATAGTTTCCTCCTAGAGGAAATTTGTTTCCTCTTTTTCTTTTGGCAAGTATCTTCATACATTAATGCACAAAATAAACTCTATTTCACACTATGGCATGAACGAAATTCAGCCTTCTTTTCCTAGGGTTGGACGTGCGGCTTCTAGAATAGGTTTCTAGATTTTTCTTTATTTGTTCTTGACAACATAAAAAAAGCCCATTAAGAATTTTCACGTAAAATTCCATGAAATGAAATTAATCCTCAAGGCCCAATAAACTCTTCATGGCCGAGTGTTTTAAGTTTCATTTGTCATCATATGACAATGTCAAAAAATTTATTGACATTCATTTCGTCTTATGTCTAAAAAGACAAAAATACCATCTAGACAATTTTCGTAAAACTTGTCTCGTTCTTGTTTTGACTTAGCTTCTAGTTTACCTATTCTTACTCGATATGATTTGTGACAGTGACTTCGTGGATCCAAATGAACAAAGCTTGAGCTAAATACTTGGACTCAAAAGTTCACAAACCTTTTCCAAGTTTAGCTTAATGTCAACTGACTCCACTAAAGAGTTGACACTGAAAATCTCTCGATTCAAATGAATTTATTTTCTACTCAAGAATTCAACCAAATTGTAATGAGTGGATCCACTGAATATTATCTATGTTTACCCTTCATGAATATCATCAGCTAGTCGGGATTTACAAAATTACCATTTTACCCTTCTAGCAGTTATTTCCTCAACTCCTTTGTCGCTTGTGAATAAGTTAGAAACAATGTATTGATGAGGAGCTATCAAGTCACATTGTTTCATCCAAAAGGGTCAAGACTCAATTCGGACACTGAGCAGTTCATTTATTCACATTCCAAGGAACAAAGCATTTGGTGATATACATTGCATTTCAGCAATCTTGTACATAAATTCCATATCTATGAGAACTTCACAAAGTTACTCATGACATCTTCATACTTAGTACTTCACCAATAGGCCTTGTTCAGAATCACATAGTGACTTTCTCAAATGAGAATACGTAAGCTGTGAAATGGCATGTCTCATTTTAGGATTAAGGTAAGCATGATGGAATTCATACGTAGTGACTTCGAGACATAAGAGGTTAAATGGTTTGTTCTTATCTTGTCTCTAGAAGTGCACTGGTCAATTCAGAACCTTCGGAAGATACCTAGAAGAACTATAGAGTCTCCAACTCTTAATGCCCCATAACCTGACATCATAGATTCTCCTAAAAATCGTACCGAGGTCAATAGTCCTTTGACCCTTAGATTGCAATATATCGTTTTAAGCAAACTACGAAGAGTTTGTTCATGCTAATCTATGTTGTCGCACGAAAATGAACAACTATTATATACCTCGGGCGGTTCGATCCAAGGCCGGACCAAGTGATCGCACCCGAGCCAAAAGTGTGGACTCGAAAGTCTCGAGCTAGGCTTTCTCCGATCAACCCACCTCTCAGAGGAGAGAAGGGGTGAGGAGGAGGAGTGACCGTGCCTTGGGTGTCGGCTGCCTACGTACCCGTCTGTGGGATCAGGTTGTTGTCGGTCGTTTTCTGGAAACTAGAAATCTAAAAACAATTTGAGACCGGCCGGGCATCGCCGGCCGGATCACCCAACGGGCCCCGGCCGCCTAGGCCCATGCGCGCCCCGCTCCCTGCCGGCCATGCGCGCGGCGTGCCCTACCAACCATGCGCGCCCCGAGCCCTGCCGGCCATGCGTGCCCGCGCCCTGGCGGACATGCGCGCCCCACGCCTTGCCGGCCATGCGCGCCCCGCGCCCTGCCGGCCATGCCCGCCCGCGCCCTGCCGGACATGCGCGCCCCGCTCCTTGCCCTTCCGTGGGCTTCCAAGTGGGTTGGCCCATGGCCTTCCCGACTCCTATAAATACCCCCTCTCGTTTGAGGGGAAGGACACAACTTTCTCTCAAGAGAATTTCCTAAAGAACATTTTCTCTACATCCTCTCCTCCGGCCTGCGCGTGCCCGACGCCGCCGGCCCGTGCGCGCCCTACGCCGCCGGCCGTGCGTGTTTCACGCCCCTAGCTGTGCGCCCCGGGCCACGCGCACCCTGCCTCCCGCGCAATCGGCTCCGGCCCACGTGCGCTCCTCGCGCCCTCACGCCTCCGGCCCGCGTGCGGTCCTCACGCCCCGGCCCTCCGGCCCGCGTGCGCTCCTGGCACCCCAGCCCTCCGGCCCACGTGCGCGTCTCACGCCCCTGGCTGTGCGCCCCGGGCCACGCGCGATCTGCCTCCCGCGCAGTCGGCCGCGCGCCCCCTCACGCCTCCGGCCCGTGTGCGCTTCTCGCGCCCCGGCCCTCCGGCCTGCGTGCGCTCCTCGTGCCCCGGCCCTCCGGCCCGCGTGCGTTCCTCGTGCCCCGGCCCATCCAGGTGACATGTCCCGCGCGCCCTGCGCCCTCTTGGGCGTGAAGCCTCGCGCGCCCCGCTCCCGGCCACCCGGTGGGCCTCAAGGGGTCGGCCCAAGGCCTCCTCCAAATGCTATAAATACCCCCCCCCCCTTAGGGGGAGGGAGAGAGACGCTGATTCAGCCCCAAACCCTTGATTACAACAACACTTCTCTTCCCTCGAGAATTCTCTCTCGTGCTCTTGTGATATTCCAAGAGCGCGCACTCCTCCTCCCTCGGCTCAGAAACTGGGACCCCCCCTCCACGAGAGGGAGCGCGCTCCTCTTCTGCAACCCCAACTTCCGCGGTACATACCGCTCTCCTGCTTCTTGGCCCTTGAGCTAGAACTCCGAGCTATGAGCACGCGACCCTTCTAAAGTATTCACTAGAAGCTACGAGCCGGGTCCTACTCTAAAGCCTTGGATTCCCAAAGCCTCTGAGCCAAAGATAGCCCCCGATACACAAATTGAACTACGTTCTGACCTGATCCCGACTAAAGGGTACGTAGGCAGCCAACCCTTGGCACGGTCACACCCCTCAAAACACACCTCAGGGTCTGGAGGGTGCAGCTCGGTCTACGAGCTCTCATTTTTGGCCCGGGCGCGATCACTTGGTCCGGCCTTGGATCGAACCGCCTGAGGTATTTAATCGTTGTTCATTTTCGTGCGACAACATTCGGCGTTAGAAGGAGGGCACTTCCTGACTTACACAGCCCAAAATCCCTTCTACAGCTCGACCCCTTTCTTCTCCACTCGAGAAAGACATGAGTAGTCAACCACCCGTTCGTTCTGAGGGCGTGAACAACCCCGAAAACGCAACTGCGGTGAAGAAATACTTCCTGCGCTCCCGGGCGCAAGGCGACGAGGAGTCTCTCAATGACGAGAGCCACACTCCCTCACCCCCTCCTCCTCAGGACAGTCGGGACGACCGCATCCTTGAAATGGAGGAGAAAATCCGCCAACTGAAGATAGCTAATGCAAGGTACCACTGCCAACTGGCGGGCAAGGCACCCGCACACGGTTCCCCCCACGGGGAATCTGAGGACCTCATGGACGAGGGACATGATTATGACCCCGACTATGAAGGCTTGGAAATTTCGGCGGACGTCGAGACTTCTCTCGCCAAAGACGGGGAACTCCCTGTTGAGATCGAAGCCGGTCCGTCGAAAACAAAGCAATACCGGTCTCTTCTCAAGAAGAGACCTCCCAACGTTCAGCCCATGACCGACTCGGTCGAAGAGGCAACGTCAGGGAAGGTACAACGACTCGGCGAGTGAGGCGTGTGGCTCGAAGCTCACGCCCCCATACCGCCGGGCCGGATCTTAGAGATCGACTTCCCGCCCAACGGAACGACCGTGGCGAAGACCTCCGGGAGAGGCTGAGCGCTCGTAAGGGTCACAACCCTACGGCCCCAATCAATGGGGACCCTCGCACGGCTCAAGGGTCGAACGAAAGGCGACAGGTGACTCCTCCTGAACAAGGAGTGACCCCCAACACTGGCCTCAACGTCGTCACCATGATTCACAACCTTCCTAATGAGGTGCGTGACCTGCGTGAAGGCGGCTTGGCCGGTGATACATACGGGGTCGCAGAAGAACATTCCTCTCCCGTCACCGCCCAAGTCCTTGCTGAGGTGTGCACGGGAAACTTCAAACTCCCGAATCTCCCTCCATACAATGGGAAAACTGATCCCACGTATCACATCCAACATTACGAAACTTGGATGACAATGCAGGGCGTTTCACCTGGGGCTCTATGCCAAGCTTTTAGTCTTACCCTCACCGGACCCGGTTTCGAGTGGTTTAAGAATTTAAGACCAGGGAGCGTCCACTCATTCAAAGACCTGAAGGACATGTTCCTAGCACGATTTGCTACATCCATGGTCCAAAAGAAGACCAAGATGTACTTATGGTCAATCTGGCAAGAGAGTAACGAGTCCTTGAGACAGTATCTCACCCGATTCACCGCAGAATCAAATAAGGTTGACCGCTTTGACGACAGTGACGCAATTACAGCCATCATCGAGGGCTTGCGCACCAGAGACTTCTTAAAGTCCGTCGTCGGTAGAGTCCCTTCTACGATGGCCGAGTTAATGAACCAAGCCAAAACCTTTATGGGGGTAGAAGATTACCTCGACGGCCGCAGGAGCAACAACCAAAGCTCCCGCCGTCGGGATGAGTCCGGCAACGAGCCTGGCAACCCCCGCAAGAGGATAAACAAGGGAGGTCAAGCTCCCGATATAGCCAACCCCCTACATCTCAAAAGCCGCGTCTTGCGAGCAATTTTAGAGACTATTCGGGTTACACTCCCTTGAACGCCCCGGTAGAGCAAATCTACGCTGTGGCGCGTGACAAGTTCGTCGCTCCGGCTCCAATAAGGGGCAACCTCGCATCTCGCGACCGGTCCCGTTATTGCGAGTTCCACCGGGATTACGGTCACACGACCGCCCAATGTTTCCATCTTAGGAAGCAAATTGAGACGTTAATCCAGAAGGGAGAGCTCAAAGAGTTCGTCCTTTGCTTGGTAGGAGCGGCAGCCCCCGCCGACAACAGGCCACAGCCTGAGAAAGGTGGAGGGACCAATGCTAACACCGACCGCACAGCGGTCACAGCTACGGCTGATGCGCAACTCCACGTCGTCACCACCATACTAGGTGGCTTGCAAGACGGGGACTCGGCCCGGCAAAGGAAAAAGCTCCTCAGAGCTGCCTCTCAAGAAGGCCTTGCCGGGCAGGTCAACCTCACCTACGAGGAACCTCCGTTCGTACCTCACGAGACGATACAATTCACCAATGAAGAGGCCAAGCGAGTTGTGCACCCGCATAATGACGCTATAGTCCTCAAGGCCCAGGTGGCCAACAACTTGGTAAAAAGAGTTCTTATTGATAACGGCAGTGCATCCGATATAATCTTTAAGACCACCCTCGAGCACATAAAGCTCGGGGGGCTCCGCCCTGTCCCAACTCAAACCCCTCTGTTTGGGTTCACGGGAGAAAAGGTCATGACCAAAGGAATCATTGATTTATCGGTCACCTTTGGAACTACCGAAGGTATCGAAGTCGTTCACATGTCGAGACGCGCTCGCAACTCCTCGAGTCGAGTCCCGATCCATGAGTCGACTGACTAGTCCTCATGTCGACATTACCCACAACTCCTCGAGTTGAGTCCCGACCCACGAGTTGACTGACTAGTCCTCGTGTCTACATTACGCACGACTCCTCGAGTTGAGTTCGCTCCTCAAGTCGAGTCCTGATCCATGAGTCGATTGACTAGTCCTCATGTCGACATTGCGCAAAACTCCTCGAGTTGAGTTCACTCCTCGAGTCGAGTCCCGACCCACGAGTCGACTGACTAGTCCTCGTGTCGACTTCGCTCACTGCTCCTCGAGTTGAGTTCGCTCCTCGAGTCGAGCCCAGATCCATGAGTCGACTGACTAGTCCTCATGTCGACATTACGCACGACTCCTCGAGTTGAGTTCGCTACTTGAGTCGAGTCCCGATCCATGAGTCGACTGACTAGTCCTCGTGTCGACTTCACTCACAACTCCTCGAGTTGAGTTCGCTCCTCGAGTCGAGTCCCGATCCACGAGTCGACTGACTAGTCCTCGTGTCGACATTACGCACAACTCCTCGAGTTGAGTTCGCTCCTCGAGTCGAGTCCCGACCCACGAGTCGACTGACTAGTCCTCGTGTCGACTTCGCTCACGACTCCTCGAGTTGAGTTCGCTCCTCGAGTCGAGTCCCGATCCATGAGTCGACTGACTAGTCCTCGTGTCGACATTACGCGCGACTCCTCGAGTTGAGTTCGCTCCTTGAGTCGAGTCCCGATCCATGAGTCGACTGACTAGTCCTCTTGTCGACTTCACTCACAACTCCTCGAGTTGAGTTCGCTCCTTGAGTCGAGTCCCGATCCACGAGTCGACTGACTAGTCCTCGTGTCGACGTTACACACAACTCCTCGAGTTGAGTTCGCTCCTCGAGTCGAGTCCCGATTCACGACTCGACTGACACTACCCCGTGTCGACTTCTCGCGTTTTGTGGCCAAAGCAACCGACAAGTGTCAACCGTTCTTCAAAGCAATTAAGAAGACGGACGGCTTTGAATGGACGGACGAGTGCAAAAAGGCCTTTCAAGAAATGAAGGCCTACTTCGGGACACCTCCGTTCCTCTCCAAGCCAAAAGAAGGCGAGACGCTATCTACCTCGCCGTCTCCGAACGAGCTGTAAGCGCTGTGCTTATCCGTGAAGAAGATAAGGCTCAATGGCCTATCTTCTACGTAAGCAAAGCCCTGCTTGACGCCGAAATGCGTTATACAGAGATAGAAAAGCTCTTTCTTGCTCTCTTCGTAGCCGCCAAAAAGCTACGCCCCTACGTCCAGGCTCACCCAATTGTTGTCCGAACAGGGCACCCCATCGGTAAAGCTCTTCAAAAGGGAATATCGACTCGCATGGCGATCTATCCCAAGAATTGAGCGAGTACGGGATTGAGTTTCATCAGAGGCCGGCAATAAAGGCTCAAGCCTTAGCCGATTTCGTGGCAGAATTCTCCTACACTCCCGACATGGGAAGAGCAGAAGACAACTCGACCGACGACTTGTCGGCTCGAAAGAGAAAGGTCGACCCTACGGGTCCCATCTGGGAACTACACGTAGACGGAGCATCTAATGCCCAAGGAGCAGGCGCCGGCGTGATTCTGACAAATCCCGACCGGGAGAAGTTACGCTACGCCCTCCACTACGGATTTCAGGCCTCCAACAATGAGGCCGAGTATGAAGCCCTCATCGCAGGGCTAGAGCTCGCTCAAAAGCTCAACGTACAGAATTTACGGATACACTGTGACTCACAGTTGATCGTAAATCAGGTTAAAGGTGACTACGTTGCCAAAGAACCTAACATGATCGCCTACTTGGCAAAGATAAATGCCAAGCTAGATAACTTCTCCTGGTTCGAGATCATCCAGATCCCACGAGAAGAGAACTCCGAGGGTGACGCCTTAGCTCGCCTCGGATCCGGTATCACCAAGGACGGGTTGGGAACTATCCCAATCGAGTCTCTCTCGCGACCATCCGTCTCACGTGACGAGGTTGGAACGATTGAGAGCGCCGCTCATCCAACTTGGATGACCCCGCTTACGGACTTGTTGCGAATAGAGGTACTTCCCGAAGACCGCAGAGAAGCCGAATGGCTAAAAGCCCTCGCATCCAAATACGTGTTGAGAGGCGAAGCCTTATATAAGCACGGGTATTCAACCCCGTTACTCCGATGTCTCAACAGCGTCGAGTCGACTAAGGTCCTCCGTGAGATCCACAAAGGCCTCTGCGGGAACCACGCCGCTGGGAGGTCCCTCGCGCTCAAAGCGCTTCGACAAGGCTACTTCTGGCCAACAATGAAAAAGACGCCTACGACTGGTCAAGAAAGTGCGACAAGTGTCAACGTTTCTCCAACATTCCACGTCAGCTGCCATCTCCCCTGAATAGCATCTTTGTTCCACGCCCCTTCGCAAAATGGGGCGTAGACATTATCGGCAAGCTTCCCAAAGCCCCGAGGCAATACGAATACGCCATCGTCGCTATCGACTACTTCACTAAGTGGGTCGAATACGCCAAAAATGGGGGCTCGTAGACCGAGCTGCACCCTCCAAACCCTGAGGTGTGTTTTGGGGGGGTGTGACCGTGCCAAAGGTTGGTTGCCTACGTACCCTTTAGTCGGGATCAGGTCAGAACGTAGTTCAATTTATGTATTGGGAGGCTATCTTGGGCTCGGAGGCTTTGTGAATCCAAGGCTTTAGAGGGGGACCGGGCTCGTAGCTTCTAGTGAAGACTTTAGAGGGGTCGCTTGCCTCGTAGCTCGGACTTCTAGCTCAAGGGCCAAGAAGCAGGAGAGCAGTATGTACCGCAGAGGCTCGGGTCGCAGAAGAGGAGCGCGCTCCCTCTCGTGGAAGGGGGTCCTTGACTTTCTGAGCCGAGGGAGGAGGATTGCGCGCTCTTGGAATGTCACTAGAGCACGAAAGGATTATCGAGAGAAGAGAAATGTTCCAAGAAGGAATTGTGTAAAATTCGGATTGTCGATCTCTTTCTTCCCCAAAAAGGAGGGGGGTATTTATAGTGTTGGAGGGAGGCCTTGGGCCGACCCCTTGAGGCCCACCGGGTGGCCGGGAGCGGGGCGCGCGAGGCTTCATGCCTAGGAGGGTGCGGGGCGCGCGGGACATGTCGGGCGCGGCGTGCCCGGCAGTAGGCGTGCCCTGCCGAGGTGGCAAGGATGCTCGGCAGAGGTGGCCGCGGTGGCGAAGAGGCTCGGCCGATATGGCCGAGGTGGCAAAGGTGTTCGGCCGAGGCGGCCGAGGTGGCCAGGATGCTCGGTCGAAGTGCGCGCGGGCCTGGATGCCAGGGCGCATGGGAGTGCGCGCGCTGGCCGGGAGGCCGGGGCGCGGGAATGCGCGCGGGCCAGGAGGCCGGGGCACGGGAGCACGCGCGGGCCGGGAGGCCGGGGCGCGAGAGCACGCGCGGGCCGGGGCGGCCAGGGCGCGGGGTGGCTAGGGCGCGCTGGGGCCCATTGGGCCGGGAGCCGCCGGGCTTCTGGCCGGCGGAGCCCGGCCATCCTTGAATCGTTTTTTGAATTTTCTGTTGTCGGTCGTTTTCGGAAAACCCGAGACGCAAAGAAGGCACGTCGCTCAAAGGGCCGATGGTCAGGCCGGAGGTCCTGAAGAGCGGCAAGTCTTCAAGCCTTCGCCCAAACTCTTGACTCTTTGAGTCGAGCCTAGCCCTTCGAGTTGAGACTTGAGTCGGCTCCCCGAGTTGAGCTTCGCTCCTTGGGTTGAGCCTTGAGTCAGTCTCCTCGAGTCGAGCTTCGCTCCTCAAGTTGAGCCTTGAGTCAGTCTCCTCGAGTCGAGCTTCGCTCCTCGAGATGAGCCTTGAGTCAGTCTCCTCGAGTCGAGCTTTGCTCCTCGAGTCGAGTCACTCTCGTCAAATGGAAACCTTCATATTTCATGTGGCAAGAATGGTATTCAAAGGCTCGCAAGAGCCCGACGAAACGGGCCGTGCGCCGCGCGCGCAGCCGCGCCGGCCAACCAAGCACAGCAGCTTGCGCGCCGCGCCAGACAGGCCGCGCGCCGCGTCAGGCAGACCGCGCGCCGCGCCAAGACGCGCCCGCGCCGCGCATCCTGCGCCGCGTCCAAAGACCCGCGCGCCGCGCCAGATGACCCGCGCGCCGCGCCCCCTGCGCCGCGCACCGCGCGCCGCGCGTTGTGCGCCGCTCTTTGTGCGCCGCGCGCGCCGTGCGCCTCCAATTAATGCCACGCGCATTCCTAGTCCCACATGGACGAAAAAGGAGCCTCCTAAGGCCCCCAAACACCTATAAATACCCCCTCCCATTGAGGGGAAAGCCATCCCATTCTTTCTCAAGGAACTTGAGACCTCTCTCTGCTTCTCTGGATGCCATCCTTGGCCTGAAGCAGATTCTCCACGATTTCTCGCTCTCGGAGATTCTGAAGCGCTTTCCGGGGACTCCCGAGTGCCGCCTCTCTTGATCGAGCGATTAATCTTGAGCCCACGAGTGCTCTAACGGTTTTCTACTGAAGATCGCCTACGCGTCTAGCCCCCTAGACGCGTCCGCCATTTCTAACAAGAAATCGCCTACGCGTCCGCCATTTCCAACTAGGAATCGCCTACGCGTCCGGAATCTCCGCCACAACAAGGAACTCTTGACTTAGAGTCTCCCACGTCTCCAAAAGAGAGAAAACACACATTCTCTCTCGCATACGCGATCTCCGAAGTCCCGAGACGCCGCCGAGGACTCCTCGAGCCCCGTCTCCTTCGTCGAGCACGCTTCTCCACCAAGGCTCCGCGCCTCACACAGCGTCCTACACGCTTGAACTACGTTCTGACCTGATCCCACACACGGGTACGTAGGCAGCCGACAACCAAGGCACGGTCACTCCTCCTCCTCACCCCCTACCTCTCCCGAGAGGCGGGTTGATCGGAGAAAACCCTAGCTCTAGACTATCGAGTTCACACTCTTGGCCCGGGTGCGATCACTTGGTCCGGCCTTGGATCGAACCGCCCGAGGTTTTAAATAGTTGTTCATTTTCGTGCGACAACATTTTGGCGCTAGAAGGAGGGCACTTCCCGACCTGTTCAGCCCGAAATCCCTTTTGTTCATCTTCTTCTTTTCTTCTACAAACTCAACTTTCTCGAACTTGAGAAAAGATGAGTACTCAACCACCCGTACGTTCTGAGGGCGTGAACAACCCCGAAAACGTCACTGGGATCAAGAAATACTTCTTGCGCTCCCGAGCGCATGGTGACGAAGAGTCGCTCCATGAAGAGAGCTCGACCCGCTCACCATCTCCATCTCCAGATAGCAGGGACCACCGCATCATGGAGTTGGAGGAGAACGTCCGCCAACTAAAGGCAAAGAACGCGAGGTACCACAGCCGACTGGCTGAGAAGCAACCCGCGCATAACGCAATGACCCCCAACGGGGATCCTGAGAACCTCAACGAGGAAAGCCACGACCGTGACCCTGACTATGAGGGTACTTGCGATCCGGAGGATATCGAGACTTCTCTCACGAAGGACGGAGGAATCCCCGCCATGTTTGAAGCCGGTCCTTCGAATCCCCTACCCCGGAAAGGCGACGCGCCGGCTGCTTCTCAAGAGGGAAACTCCCGACGCTCGGCCCTCGACCGACTAGGTCGAAGGGAGAACGTTGAGGAGAGTCAGGGCACGCGGAGAGCGCGCCGTCGCAGACGAAGCCTGCGCCTCCGTATGACCAGCCCAGATCTTAGGGATCACCTCACCGCCCAACGCATCGAGCGTGGCGATGACCTAAGGGAGCGACTAAGCTCTCGGCCAAACATCCCCGTAGCAGCCCCAACTAACGGGAACCGCCGAACGGGTCAAGGGTCAAATGAAAGACGACAGGTGACTCCTCCCGAACAGGGAGTTACTCCGACTACCGGTCTCGATGTGATCACAATGATCCACAATCTTCGAAATGAAGTACGAGATCTCCGAGAAAACGGAATAGGCGGAAGTGCCTATGGGGTCGTTGAGGAGAAGTCCTCGCCTTTCACGGCTCAGATATTGGCCGAGGTATGTACGGGAAATTTCAAACTCCCGAACCTCGCTCCATATAATGGAAAAGCAGATCCTGCTTACCACATCCAGCACTATGAAACCTGGATGACGATGCAGGGTGTCACTCCCGGCGCTATGTGCCAAGCTTTTAGTCTTACCCTCGCCGGACCCGGCTTCGAATGGTTCAAGAACTTAAGGCCGGGAAGCATCCGCTCGTTCAAAGACCTGAAGGACATGTTCCTAGCACGGTTCGCTACGTCTATGGTTCAAAAGAAGACCAAGATGTACCTGTGGTCAATCAGGCAAGAGGATGGCGAGTCTCTTAGACGATACCTCGCCCGATTCACTGAAGAATCGAATAAGGTCGACCGCTTTGACGACAAAGACGCAATCACTGCCATCACTGAAGGCTTGCGCACAAGTGACTTCCTTAAGTCCATCGTCGGCCGTGTCCCTTCTACCATGGCCGAGTTAATGACTCGAGCCAAGACCTTCATGGGAGTCGAAGATTACCTCGATGGTCGCAAGGGCAATGATCAAAGCCCTCACCACCGAGACGAGCCTGGCAACGAGCAAGGAAACTCCCGTAAAAGGCGAAACAAAGGAGGTCAGACTTTTAATAGACGACCTCCGATGCCCCAGAAGCCGCGACTTGCGGAAGACTTTAAGGGCTACTCGTCGTTCACACCGTTGAACACAACGCCGGAGCAAATCCTAGCTTTAGCACGTGACAAGTTCACTCCCCCGGCTCCAACAAACAAAGATCCCGCGACTCGCGATAGATCTAAATATTGCGAGTTCCATCAGGAATACGGTCACTTGACCTCTGAATGCTATAGTCTTAAAAGGCAGATCGAGGCATTGATCCAACGGGGTGAGCTAAAAGAGTTCGTGTTACGCATGATTAGCGCTGCGGGCCCCACCTCGAACAGACCACAGTCTGGCAGGGGAGGAGGAACAGCCGCTTCTGCCGACCGAACCACGGCTACTGCCAATGCCAATCCACAACTCCACGTTGTGACCACCATATTTGGAGGTCCACAAGATGGAGATTCGGCCCGACAACGGAAAAAATTCCTAAGGGCTGTGGCTCAAGAAGACGCTGCTGTGCACGTCAACCTCACGTATGAAGAACCTCCGTCCGTGCCTCACGAGACGATGCATTTCACCAACAAAGAGGCCAAGCGAGTTGTGCATCCGCACAATGACGCAATTGTGCTCAAAGCCCAAGTAGCTAATAACTTGGTGAAAAGAGTTCTCATCGACAACGGCAGTGCTGCCGACATAATCTTCAAGTCCACCCTAGAGCGCATGAAGCTCGGGGGGCTACGCCCAACTCCGACCCAAACGCCTCTATTCGGGTTCACTGGGGAGAGAGTCATGACCGAAGGCATCATCGATCTACCGGTCACCTTCGGAACTCCCGGAGGCATTGAAGTCGTTCACATGGTCCCATTCCTAGTGGTCGACCAAGAGTCCCCCTACAACGTAATCGTTGGGCGACCCACACTGAACCGACTAAGGGCCATTACTTCAACATACCACCTACTGGTGAAGTTCCCTACCAAGAATGGAATCGGCATCATGGCTGGAGACCAATCCCAAGCCAGAATATGTTACATCCAAGGAATCGATGGAAAGACCGCTAAAAAGACGGTTAACACGATCTCTAAACTTAGAGATAGCTTCGAGTCGACCAAGGTCCTCCGCGAAGTCCATAAAGTCACCTGCATGACACCCAAGTGCAAGGTAACGGCGTCCTCATCAGGGACCCCACACGGTCTACCAGGTCATACATGGACGAGAGACCGATCTATCGCCTGTGGAATGCGGAACACTGGAAGAGAGTACTACCACTAGCCAGCGATCCCCCCATTTTATTTCTTTGCTTTCTAAACATTTAATAAGGCCTACGAGCCAACGTTTTAGGATTTCAAATTTTTTGCAATATTAATAAAGTTCGATGTTTTTCTTTCAAAATCCACTTTATCAAAGATTTTTAATCATCAAAGGTTACACTTGTAAACCCAAAACTCGGGGGGCTAGTGCCATAGGCAATGGAAAGTACGCTCAAAATCCTCAAGAAAGTACGTTCCACAAAAAGAAAGCACGCTCCATCAAAACAAAACACCCGAACACAAAACGGGAACAGGCGTGCATGAAAGACGCCCCCGCGGCGCGCCCACGAGACATCCCCGAGATGCAGGCTAAAGACGCCCCCGCGGCGCGCCCAAGAGACATCCCCGAGATGCAGGCTAAAGACGCCCCCGCGGCGCGCCCAAGAGACATCCCCGAGATGCAGGGTAAAGACGCCCCCGCGGCGCGCCCAAGAGACATCCCCGTGATGCAGGCTAAAGACGCCCCCGTGGCGCGCCCAAGAGACATCCCCGAGATGCAGGCTAAAGACGCCCCCGCGGCGCGCCCACGAGACATCCCCGAGATGCAGGCTAAAGACGCCCCCGTGGCGCGCCCAAGAGACATCCCCGAGATGCAGGCTAAAGACGCCCCCGCGGCGCGCCCAAGAGACATCCCCGTGATGCAGGCTAAAGACGCCCCCGTGGCGCGCCCAAGAGACATCCCCGAGATGCAGGCTAAAGACGCCCCCGCGGCGTGCCCACGAGACATCCCCGAGATGCAGGCTAAAGACGCCCCCGTGGCGCGCCCAAGAGACATCCCCGAGATGCAGGCTAAAGACGCCCCCGCGGCGCGCCCACGAGACATCCCCGACATGCAGGCTAAAGACGCCCCCGCGGCGCGCCCACGAGACATCCCCGAGATGCAGGCTAAAGACGCCCCCGCGGCGCGCCCACGAGACATCCCCGAGATGCAGGCTAAAGACGCCCCCGCGGCGCGCCCACGAGACATCCCCGAGATGCAGGCTAAAGACGCCCCCGCGGCGCGCCCACGAGACATCCCCGAGATGCAGGCTAAAGACGCCCCCGCGGCGCGCCCACGAAACATCCCCGAGATGCAGGCTAAAGACGCCCCCGCGGCGCGCCCACGAGACATCTCCGAGATGCAGGCTAAAGACGCCCCCGCGGCGCGCCCACGAGACATCCCAGAGATGCAGGCTAAAGTCGTCCCTCGCGACGCACGTAAGACGCCTACATGGCGCAACCTAAGACGCCTACATGGCGCAACCTAAGACGCCTACATGGCGCACGTAAGACGCGTAAAGGCGCAGCCTGTAAGACGCCTACATGGCGCAACCTAAGACGCCTACATGGCGCAACCTAAGACGCCTACATGGCGCAACCTAAGACGCCTACATGGCGCACGTAAGACGCGTAAAGGCGCAGCCTGTAAGACGCCTACATGGCGCAACCTAAGACGCCTACATGGCGCAACCTAAGACGCCTACATGGCGCACGTAAGACGCGTAAAGGCGCAGCCCGTAAGACGCCTACATGGCGCAACCTAAGACGCCTACATGGCGCACTTAAGACGCCTACATTGCGCAGCCTAAGACACCTAAACGACGCACAAAACCGTCTCTCACAACGCACTCTGAGTCGCCACGAGGTGTTGCATATGATGACTAAATCGCAACGCACCTGAACCGCCGTACGAGGCGCAGTTCATGCCATCTTCGCCATCGCCAACTAAACACGATCACCGTGGGAGAATCCCCGTTCCATGCGAATTAATTGAAGCTGCTCGCAAAAACTCGCGACCCCCGCCTCTGAGCAAGAACCTCGCTCAGCCTGAACTAGCTAAGACTTCGCTCCTCGAGTCGAGTCATGCTCCTCGAGTCAAGTCACTCTCCTCGAGTCGAGCTTCGCTCCCCGAGTCAAGTAATTCCCTTTGAGTCGAGCCTCGCTCCCTGAGTTGAGTCATTCTCCTCGAGTCGAGCCTTGCTCCTCAAATCGCACCATTCTCCTCGAGTCGAACTTCGCTCCTCGAGTCGGGTCATTCTCCTCGAGTCAAGCTTCGCTCCTCGAGTCGAGTCATTCCCCTTGAGTCGAGCCTCGCTCCCCGAGTCGAGTCACTCTCCTCGAGTCGAGCCTTGCTCCTCAAATCGAACCATTCTCCTCGAGTCGAACTTCGCTCCTCGAGTTGAGCCATTCTCCTCGAGTCGAGCTCTGCTCCTCGAGACGAGTCATCCTCCTCGAGTCGAGCTTCGCTCCTCGAGTTGAGCCATTCTCCTCGAGTCGAGCTCTGCTCCTCGAGACGAGTCATCCTCCTCGAGTCGAGCTTCGCTCCTTGAGTTGAGCCATTCTCCTTGAGTCGAGCATCGCTCCTTAAAGTCGAGCCGCTCTCCTTGAATCGAGCCTTGCTCCTCGAGTCAGGACATCCTCCTCAAGTCGAGTCACGCCCTCCTCGAGTCGAGCCATGCTCCTCGAGTCGAGTCACTCTCCTCGAGTCGAGCATCACCCCTTTCATCAAGTCATTCTCCCCGAGTTGAGTTTTGCTCCTCGAATTGAGTCATACACCTCGAGTCGAGCATCGCTCCTCGAGTAGAGTCATATTCCTTAATGTCCAGCCAGTCTCCTTGAGTCGAGTCTAGCCCCTCGAGTTGAGACTTGAGTCGGCTCCCCGAGTCGAGCCTAGCCCCTCGAGTTGAGACTCGAGTCGGCTCCCCGAGTTGAGCTTCGCTCCTTGAGTTGAGACTTGATTCAGTCTCCTCAAGTCGAGCTTCGCTCCTCGAGTCGAGCCTTAAGTCAGTCTCCTCGAGTCGAGCTTCGCTCCTCGAATGGAGCCTTGAGTCAGTCTCCTCGAGTCGAGTCCCACTCCTCGAACAAACGCCTGGAGCGACCTGAAGAACATGTCAGCCAAGGTAGAGACCCGCGCTCGCGCCTGGGGAATAAGGGCCGATCTTCCGAACGCAGACGAAGAAGCGTCACCAAGGCGGGAATGGCGGATGCCCCGTGAGGCCGACTTATGCTTGATGCGTGGTCAAACTTTTAGCGTTTATCCCCGAGCAGTCGAAGCCCTCCGGTGCGGCAGAGCCTTCCGCCAGGTGCCGCTCCGTCTTCTCGAAGCATCAGCCCGCAGCATCAACCTCCGCCTTCAAGACCTCGGAATGAGCACGCCTTTGCAAAATGCAAAACTGCAGTCGCCTTCCAAGCTGGCCGAGACGGAAGCCATGATCTTCCCCTAATAGGTCACGATTACACAATCGTCACCCTGCTAGTCACCGTCGAGTCCCATGGACTCCGGGTTGATGATATCATCAAACAAAACGCCATCGAAGATAGACTTGGGCATGACCTCGCCCAAAGATCAATAAGCCGCGACACGCCGGCACGCCTCTACATAAATGCACGCCCTACTTGTGCACGCATATCCCCATTGCTCCGGGGCTAGAGCGACGGACGCCAACGCGTTTGCCTCGCCCACGTCGAGCTACGTCCCCTATCCGCTTGGATCCTCCTCCACGTGTCGATCACACACTCGTGTCGACAAAGACGGAAAAGCGAGAAAGAGCACTTACAATTGTGAGAGTATTCTTTATAATCACAAAGGCTTCGCAACACTGAAGCCCTGGGAAGCGTATTTTCCTCAAACACCCGGCGAAAACAACTAAAAGTTCACCGCCCGGGGCCTCCCGAGCAATGAACTTGGGGGGCTAATGTTGTCGGTCGTTTTCGGAAAACCCGAGACGCAAAGAAGGCACGTCGCTCAAAGGGCCGATGGTCAGGCCGGAGGTCCTGAAGAGCGGCAAGTCTTCAAGCCTTCGCCCAAACTCTTGACTCTTTGAGTCGAGCCTAGCCCTTCGAGTTGAGACTTGAGTCGGCTCCCCGAGTTGAGCTTCGCTCCTTGGGTTGAGCCTTGAGTCAGTCTCCTCGAGTCGAGCTTCGCTCCTCAAGTTGAGCCTTGAGTCAGTCTCCTCGAGTCGAGCTTCGCTCCTCGAGATGAGCCTTGAGTCACTCTCCTCGAGTCGAGTCACTCTCGTCAAATGGAAACCTTCATATTTCATGTGGCAAGAATGGTATTCAAAGGCTCGCAAGAGCCCGACGAAATGGGCCGTGCGCCGCGCGCGCAGCCGCGCCGGCCAACCAAGCACAGCAGCTTGCGCGCCGCGCCAGACAGGCCGCGCGCCGCGTCAGGCAGACCGCGCGCCGCGCCAAGACGCGCCCGCGCCGCGCGCTCCATGCGCCGCGCATCCTGCGCCGCGTCCAAAGACCCGCGCGCCGCGCCAGATGACCCGCGCGCCGCGCCCCCTGCGCCGCGCGCCGCGCGCCGCGCGTTGTGCGCCGCTCTTTGTGCGCCGCGCGCGCCGTGCGCCTCCAATTAATGCCACGCGCATTCCTAGTCCCACATGGACGAAAAAGGAGCCTCCTAAGGCCCCCAAACACCTATAAATACCCCCTCCCATTGAGGGGAAAGCCATCCCATTCTTTCTCAAGGAACTTGAGACCTCTCTCTGCTTCTCTGGATGCCATCCTTGGCCTGAAGCAGATTCTCCACGATTTCTCGCTCTCGGAGATTCTGAAGCGCTTTCCGGGGACTCCCGAGTGCCGCCTCTCTTGATCGAGCGATTAATCTTGAGCCCACGAGTGCTCTAACGGTTTTCTACTGAAGATCGCCTACGCGTCTAGCCCCCTAGACGCGTCCGCCATTTCTAACAAGAAATCGCCTACGCGTCCGCCATTTCCAACTAGGAATCGCCTACGCGTCCGGAATCTCCGCCACAACAAGGAACTCTTGACTTAGAGTCTCCCACGTCTCCAAAAGAGAGAAAACACACATTCTCTCTCGCATACGCGATCTCCGAAGTCCCGAGACGCCGCCGAGGACTCCTCGAGCCCCGTCTCCTTCGTCGAGCACGCTTCTCCACCAAGGCTCCGCGCCTCACACAGCGTCCTACACGCTTGAACTACGTTCTGACCTGATCCCACACACGGGTACGTAGGCAGCCGACAACCAAGGCACGGTCACTCCTCCTCCTCACCCCCTACCTCTCCCGAGAGGCGGGTTGATCGGAGAAAACCCTAGCTCGAGACTATCGAGTTCACACTCTTGGCCCGGGTGCGATCACTTGGTCCGGCCTTGGATCGAACCGCCCGAGGTTTTAAATAGTTGTTCATTTTCGTGCGACAACATTTTCGATGTCCCGAAAACGACCGGTAACATTAGCCCCCCAAGTTTACGGCTTACGGGACGTAAGTCGTGAACTTTAGAAGAGGAGAAGGGCGTTGAGGTATTTTCACCTTCGATCATGTGTGACCGTACGCGCGCATATCTCTCTCTCCCCCTTTTTTCTTTTGTTGGCCGGGCCCCTGGGGGTCGGACTGGGCCGCCCGGGCTGCAGGGGCCGCGCGCGGCCTGGCGCTTGGGACTGGCGTGCGCGCGAGGCCGGCCCGCGGGCCGGGCCTTGTGTCGCGCGCGCAGCAGGGGGGGGGGAAGGAGCAGGGTTTGCTCCTTCCTCTCCTATAAGTAGGAGAGCTCCCGCCCTTTCTGTTCACACCTGGCAGCTTCTTGGGAAATTGGAAAATTCCTTTGAATTTGAAATTTCCCTTTGGGCCGCTGACTTTTTTATTGTTTTTTTATGGGGAGCGAGCTTATTGCCCACGATGATGATCCCGAGGCCGACTCTTGCGGCCCTCTCCCAAATTTTGGGGGGGCTGCCTCGGATCCCTTTATGGAAGTCGACGAGGTCCCCATATTTGTCGAGGAAGACCTTACTGCGGCCGACTAATGGCTCGCGCAGCTGGGGACTGACGCCGCGACGATAGCCGAGCTGGCGGGGCCCGAGAGTGGCCCTCCTACCAGGTGCGGCCCCGAAGGGAAGAACGAAGGGTCCAAGGACTAGCGTTCGTCACAGCTGGTGATCAACCTCGTCTCCCGCGAGGTGTCCTTTGACCCCCCCTCGCTCGAGCAGCGAGGTGAAGCGATGGCGAGCGCCGGGCTCCTCCGGGCGTCTGACTTAGATGCCTCGGGTACCGTGTCACGACCCGCGAGCGTCGTCACCTCGCCCGCAAGCCGCGACTCGACGGAACCAACATCACGTAGCGGGAGCATATCATATATGAATAATGTAATGTAAACAAACATTTAAAGTAAATACATAATTTACATAACATATAATATACGAAATACGATATTATTAAAAGTGCGGAAACGTTTACAACAAAAGTGGTTATCGGAAATCTCGGGAAATTTTTCGTTTTTCTTTCAAAACTAGAAGTCGCACATCGACCCTTATACTTACATATATATGTACATAGAAGCTCCCGACTTTACATATATACATGGGATATTATTTAAGGAAGAGTCGATATTATTCAAAACATTATATATATAGAGGTCTACTTCCCGAGCCAGAACCCATAGCCCGTAGGTCAAGAGATACGCGTTCCGTCTCAGTTTCCTTCTCGGTTGTCTACATTGCCGCCTTGCCCTTATCTACATTACCAAGGGACATAAAACTATGAGTCGAATGACTCAGCAAGCGGGAGTCTAGCCTATGAAAGAAAAGCAGCTAATGCAAAGCATGTGACGTGCGAACAAGCAAACAAGAATGCAGGATGCAGTTATCACCTAAAAGTGACTAATGAGCGCGCATCCTAGAATACTAGCCGTCCCGCAAGGTTATACACTCCTCACTGCTATAACCCCCGATCCGACTAGAGACCAGTTTCCAACTTCGAGCAGCAGTCGTCAACTGATCTAAGTTTTAACATTTGTCTGGGATCCACTAGTGGTACTTCCTTCATCATGACGTCAGCGCCACTGGTCTCTGGCATAGTGAGCTCGCGAACCGCGACCATCACCCACTACGCCCCGGTGTGCTCAAGGCAGCTTCCGGTGAGTCTTCCAGCAAGCAATGAGCTCGCGATGCGCGACCTTCACCCATTGCTTCGAGTACTCGGCGCACGGACCGGCATGGCCCGCCAAGCACAAGTCAGGGACTTGTGAGTACCACCGACACGAGTTTAAAGTTTGGGTACACTGCAGCTAGCAGCGTACACGTTAAACTTATATACGGAAGAGCGTGACGGGATAAACCCCGAAAGAAGTTATTGTTTCCCTTTGAAGCTCGTTTAGTGTTTTAAGTTGAAAGCTCGAAATGTGACTTTCGAACTCTCTACTCTCGATTGAATTTGAGAGTCTATCGCTCTTCCGTCCTCTCGATTCTAACCTACTTCCTAGAGTTAGAAGAGAAGTCTAACCACACACAAAGCAAACAAGGCTGGTTCAAGTTAGCGTTTGAACCTAACGGGCGAACCCGAGCTAAGTTTTCAAGCAAGAGTGGCCGAAGCCTTAACTTTCGAGTTTATTCATTTTTAGGCTTTTACCTACTCTTGTTTACTAGCAAGCAAATGCACAAACAAACAGGGTTATACCCTTGGTAAGTAGTTGACTTATGTCTCCACACTTACCCGGAATTGTTCGATAGAAAGCTTGACGATTCCTGAAGATGTCCTGCTTCTCACGTTCTTCGAGACACTTAGCACTTGTCGAACGTCGAGAGAACTAGCATCCGGAGTTGAACATCTGTTAGCTATTGGATTCGAGTTTACTTAAAGATAATAGGGTTCGTTGTCGGGATTAGAGTCGGTTCGGAATTCGAGAATTTAATTTATTATTCCCCGGTTTTTCAGAGGTTTATTCAAGACTCGCGTATCCTCATATCGAGAGTGATACGAGATAATGCTCAACGAATAATCACGAGTCTTAAATAAATCAAATAATCCGAAATTAAAAATAACCGAGAATTCCAAACGAATAATTAAATTAAATTCATAACCATTATTAAATAAATAATTATAAATTATTTATTTAAATACTGAAAGTACATATCT
The DNA here is from genome assembly GCF_054948205.1 of Urtica dioica subsp. dioica. Taxonomy (NCBI): domain Eukaryota; kingdom Viridiplantae; phylum Streptophyta; class Magnoliopsida; order Rosales; family Urticaceae; genus Urtica; species Urtica dioica. The sequence goes on along the minus strand of NC_142760.1, from coordinate 20,422,410 downwards.
AAGAGTATTTAAACGCTATAAGCGATTTAAAACTCACGAGTTAATCGAGCTTTATTTCGATAACTCTTTCACTTGATATCTTCAGAAACTGATCTCGTTGCTCTTGACTCGTCTGGTTCCCGTCCGTCCGTCAAGTTCCGTAATACAAACCTGGAACCCAACGACGAGTTAATATCTTAAATTCCAAACCCTTATCAGTTTCACAATCCAAATCCCGATTTCAAAAATCCCGAACCCATCACCAATTTAAGTACACTTAAACCGAAATCCAATTATCCGGAAACGTTCTAATACTAAACGACCACAAATGAATCACCTAGCCAACCAAACAATCGGCCAAACAACATACTCAGCCAAAACAACCACTCAAACCAACATATAGGTTCTCAGATTCAACATCACAGCCTCAGCTAAAACAAATCAACACAAACAGAAAATCACACGGCCAACAACAAACTCACGGCCAAGAAATCCACACGGCCATAATGAGCACACGGCCAAGAATTCCAATTTCACACCAAACAATTCAAAATTCATAACGAGTCATCATCAAAGCCTCAAATACTAACAACAATCAGATTCACATATCCAGAAACCTCAATTAATTCGCAGAAATCAAAAGCCCCAAATTCAAACCCTAGTTCATCATGATTTTCGGCCAAATTCTCAATCCAAGATGAGAAATTCGAGTTCAATACTCCAATTCAAATTATCAACATCACCAATCAAGCTCAAACATCCATAAATCACATAAAATTCCTCAAGAATCCCCTTAGAACTCGAAATCCCCAAATCAAATTCCAAATCCCTAAACTTCAAAATTGATTTCGGAGAAGAAATTTTCTCACCTTGCTTGCTCTGAAATCGATCTCCTCGGCACGTTCTCACTTGATTTCCGGTGTCCTTCCTCGGTCAGCGGCCACGGCGACTCGGCGGCGGCGACTCTTCTCCTCGGCGAGGCGCGCGCGCGGTGGCTATGAGCCGCGTGAGAGGCAGAGCAACGATGGAGAGCAAGAAGGAGAGGGAAAGAAGGAGGAGATTGACGAGGGTGGTGGCCGAGTGATGAGAGCTTGCCGTGAGATCTAACTGTTGCTTGAATTTTTTTTTCGTTGTTCCTGTGCTTCGTTCGGCCGAGAAACGCGAGGAAGAAGAAGGAGAAATAGAGAAGAGAGAGAAACCGAGAATGAGAAATATGAGAGAGTGGGGTGGTGAGGTGGCAGCGAAAGAAAGAGAGAGAGAGACTAGGTGGCGTTTCCTCAGCTTGCCACGCGTACACAAGGGGTCCAATTAAAGCTTGCCACGCTTCTCTCAAAACAACCCTAGTTTCTCTTTTTTTCTTTCAATCTCATCCCTCGAAACTTTGCACATAAGTCCTTTTAAAAAAAAACTTCACAAGTAGAGCGTTTACAAAAGTTTATACATTACAATCCCTACCCCCTTAAAAGAGTTTCGTCCTCGAAACTTAGAACAAGGAAGGGTACTTCTTTTGCATTTCGCTCTCAAGCTCCCAAGTAGCTTCTTCTGTAGAGTGACTCTTCCAAAGTACTTTGACCAAAGGTATAGTCTTATTCCTTAAGACTTTCTCCTTGCGATCTAGGATTGCGACGGCTGATTCTTCATACCTGATGTCAGGAGAAATTTCAACCTCTTGATCTTGCAGTACATGTGAAGGATCAGACATGTATTTCCGTAGCATCGATACGTGAAATACATCATGGAGGTTGGACATCGACGGTGGTAGAGCTAGGCGATATGCCGCCTTGCCCACTCGCTCTAGAATTTCGAAAGGTCCAACATACCTCGGGCTGAGCTTCCCTTTCTTCCCGAATCTCATGACACCACGCATCGGGGAAACCTTTAAAAAGACTTTCTCTCCTGCTTCGAATTCTAACGGTCGTCTTCGTTTGTCTGCATAGCTCTTTTGGCGACTTTGAGATGTTTTCATTCGGGCTCGAATCGTCTTGATTGCCTCTGTAGTCTGTTCTACCAACTCAGGTCCGAACAGCTTGCTCTCGCCAGCTTCATCCCAATGAATTGGAGAGCGACACTTTCGTCCATAGAGGGCTTCATAAGGTGCCATTCCGATCGTCGCTTGATAGCTGTTGTTGTAGGAGAATTCGACCAAAGGGAGATAACGACTCCACGAGCCTGGAAAGTCTAAGACAGATGCCCGAAGCATATCCTCCAACACTTGTATCGTGCGTTCACTCTGACCATCTGTTTGGGGATGAAAAGCAGTACTAAACTTCAATCGTTCCCTAAATTCTCCTGTAGACTCTTCCAGAATTTGGAAGTGAACCGAGTATCTCGGTCGGATACGATTGAATTAGGGATTCCATGGAGACGTACAATCTCCTTGATATATAATTCAGCAAGCTTATCCACCGTGTGAGTGGTTTTGATAGGTAGAAAGTGAGCTGATTTGGTTAATCTATCAACAATAACCCAGACAGAGTCATGACCAGCAGTGGTTTTTGGCAAACCTGACACGAAATCCATCGTTATCTGCTCCCATTTCCATTGCGGAACCTCTAGGGGCTGAAGCATTCCTGCTGGTTTTTGGTGTTCTGCCTTGATTTGTTGACAAGTTAAGCACCTTTGAACAAATGCAGCTACATCTTTCTTCATTCCTGGCCACCAATAGACCTTTTTTAGGTCCTGGTACATCTTAGTCACACCAGGATGCACGGAATACGGCGTTCCGTGAGCTTCTTCCATCAATTGTCTCTTGATTCCTTCGTCGGACGGTACACAGACTCTCCCGTTACACCTTAGAACATCTTTCTCGTCCAGTGTAAACTTACCTTCAGCGTCATTCTGAGCATCAAACATCTTGCTGAGAAGATACTCATCTGCGTACTGACCGTCTTTGATCTGTTCCAGCAACATTGGTCGCACACTGAGCGCAGCTATCCTTCCCGTGATTAGCTGAAGCTCCAGTTGCTGAACATCCTTCTTCAGCTTGAGGGACGTCTCAACTAGACTTGCTAGTGAAACTACTGACTTACGACTGAGCGCATCAGCGACCTTATTAGCTTTACCAGGGTGATAGTGCAGCTCAAAGTCGTAGTCATTCAGAAGTTCCAACCAGCGTCCTTGTCGCATGTTCAGCTCTTTCTGGGTGAAGAGATATTTCAGCGTCTTATGGTCCGTATAAATGTCGCAATGAACTCCATACAAGTAGTGTCGCCATATTTTAAGCGCAAAAACAACTGCTGCGAGCTCCAGATCATGCGTAGGGTACCGGGTTTCATAATCCTTCAGCTGTCGCGAGGCATAAGCGATAACCTTACCATGCTACATTAGAACCGCGCCCAATCCTTGCTTAGAGGCATCACAGTAGATCGCGAATCCGTCGGCTCCCTGAGGAATAGTGAGCACTGGAGCCGTTGTTAGACGATTTTTCAGCTCCTGGAAGCTTTCTTCACATTTCTCATACCAGACAAACTTCTGTCCTTTACGGGTCAGTTGGGTTAACGGCATGGCTAATTTAGAAAATCCTTCTACGAACTTCCTGTAGTAGCCTGCAAGACCCAAGAAGCTTCTTATCTCGGTTACCGTCTTCGGCTGATTCCACTGCTTCACTGCTTCCACTTTGGTCGGATCTACCATGATTCCTGTGCTACTGACTACGTGACCGAGGAAAACAACGTGCTCCAGCCAAAATTCACACTTTGAGAACTTGGCGTACAGTTGCTTTTCTCGTAGTCTTGTCAGAGCCATCTCTAGATGTTGCGCGTGTTCTTCCTTGGTTTTCGAGTAAATCAGGATGTCGTCAATAAACACAATGATGAACTTGTCCAAGAAATCCTCGAATACTCGATTCATCAAGTTCATAAACGCTGCAGGTGCATTGGTTAGTCCAAAAGACATAACTAGGAACTCGTAATGACCATAACGAGTCCTAAAAGCCGTCTTTGGAATGTCCTCGTCCCGAACCTTCAGCTGATGGTACCCTGATCGCAGATCAATCTTCGAAAACACAGTTGCTCCAGCAAGTTGGTCGAACAGATCATCAATGCGCGGCAACGGATACTTGTTTTTGATTGTCACCTGATTCAGGCCACGGTAATCGATACATAACCGTAACGAACCATCTGCCTTCTTGACGAACAAGACTGGCGCTCCCCATGGCGAATGGCTCGGTCTGATGAATCCCTTATCCAATAACTCTTGGAGTTGCGTCTTAAGTTCCTTCAATTCCGCCGGAGCCATCCGATACGGGGTTTTCGATATCGGTGCTGTTCTTGGAAGGAGTTCCACATTAAACTCGACTTCACGGTCAGGAGGTAGACCTGGAAGATCTTCTGGGAAAACATCCAGAAAGTTCCTCACAACAGGAATATCTTGCGGTTGTGGCTTGGTCGCCTTCGCAGTATCCACAACACTTGCGAGATATCCGGCACATCCCTGCTGCATCATCTTCAACGCTTTAAGTGCCGATATGACGTGAAATTTCAACTTCCGAGAGGAACCTTGGAACTGGAATGGTTCAAGCCCCGGCTCTTGGAACAAAACCGACTTCTTTCTACAATCAATGACTGCATAATGCTTACTTAACCAATCCATTCCAAGTATTACATCATAGTCAACCATTTCTAGTTCAATCAGGTCCGCTTCCAGGACCCGATCCTGAACTTGAATAGGCACATCTTTATACCAGTATAGTGACTGATATCTCTCTCCCGAGGGTGTAACCGTAACAAACGGATACGGGAAGGTCTCTTTGTTTCTACTCAACTGATCAGATCTTCTAGATGGAATGAAAGAATTCGTGGCTCCTGAATCTATCAATGCATATGCGGAGAAAGAGGCTACAGAAATTTGACCTGTAACGGCAGTAGAGGATCATGCACGAACCTCATCCTCGTAGATAGAGTAGACTCGAGTATTAGCCTTTGGTTGTTCCTTTGGTGCAGGATCCTTTCTTTCTGAACTCTGGCAGACTTTCGACAAATGACCTACTTTTCCACATCGGAAACATGTCAACGTGCGAGCAAAGCAGTCACCATCATGCACTTCGCCACATCTCCAGCACTGGGACGACGGCTGGTTCCCGAAGTTTCTGGGCTTCTTGTTGGACGGCCCTGGGCGTCTATTGTCTGCCTTATTCTTCTTCTGGTTCACGGACTGCGAGCGATTGTTAGAACTCGCCTGAGATCGGTTATTTGATCCATGCTGAAACCTATTGCCAGACCTCTGCTGCTGCCGATTCTCCCATCGCGAGAGAGATCGGGTTCTTCCTTGTGAATTACCTTGCCCCGTTTTAGCAGGTTCAGAAGACGATGCTGCAACCGGCTTTGACTCAGGAATTCGTTCACTTTCACGCCAACCAGCAATGCGTAACGCTCTCTGCACAGCGTTGGCATAAGTACGGGGTCCGGTGTCGCCACTATCCACTTGGCTCACAATTTCCACGTTCAGACCGTGCATGTATTTCATCTTGCGAGCTTGATCAGTGGGAACCAAGGAAGGAGCAAACTTGGCCAACGTATCGAACTTCGCCGTGTATTCGGAAACAGACAGGGTGCCCTGTCGCAAGTTCATAAACTCGCGTACCTTGTTCGATAGGTTTGCCTCGCTTAGATACTTTCCGTGAAACAAGTTGAGGAAGTGAATCCACGTCATCGTGTGGATGTCCTCATATGACGCTACGACCTCCCACCAACCTCTCGCCTCGTCTTCCAGCTGGTGCACGGCACACGCTACCCTCTCCTGATCTGACAGCTGCATATAGTTGCAAATCTGCTGAATCCTCTTGATCCAGTTCTCGGCTGTCGCGGGGTCAACGTTACCGCCAAACTGCGGAGGCTTCTGCTTCCGAAATCTTTCATACACCGGTTCGCCTACCGGGGGAACGACATCAGGGATCCGGAAGTTCAGCTCTTCCAGGGGATCCACACGTGCCTGCGGTGGATGTCCACGTCGTTCATCTTGAGCAGGGGGCTCCGGGTTTGGTGGAGGTGGCGTATTCAATCTCGTCAAAAGTTCAGTGATCGTGCGATTTTGGGCTTCAAGTTGCTGCGCAACTATCTGATCTCGTTGTGCTGCGCTGGCAGCCTGTCTCTCCAAGGCGTGTCGCATTTCTGCGAGATCTGCCGTCGTAGCATTTCCGGCAGGAGACGGTTCTTGTCCGGACATATTTTCTCAGTTCTACACACGAGAACAAACAAGGTTACTCATATATCCATACCGAAATGCGAGAGACATAATCAACACATGATCAAACTGAAACTGAAGCGAGATTTTATATATACAACCATATATACATGTCAAAAGATACAACCAGCTTTTCAACATCAAGTTCGCACGTACACATGCTAAACAAAAGAACTACAGGTAGACTAGCTCTCACAAGGCTTAAGTCTACTAGATCAAAAAAACATGTACAACAACTATCAACCTCTCGAAACCAACCTCTCAAAAAAAACTAACCACCACTATCTACAACGAGCCTAAACACACCCTCACATAAGAGGATAATCCTCAACGGGATCCTCATCCTCATCGTCCTCCACCTCGCTCTCCTCGTCCTCAGAGATCACAATAACAAGGGGAGCTGCAGGTGGCTGTGCGGGTGGTGGCGGTGGCGGTGGCGCGTGCGGCGGCGATGCTGGTGGTGCCGGCGCCTGAGGTGGCTGGGCTGGTGGTACTGGCGCATACGTTGGGTGCGGGGCAGGCTCGTAGCCTGGAGGAATCCAACATCCTACCTGGGACTGAATCATAAATGCCAAACGCGCTCTGAGAACTCCCATGGACGGGCAGCAACACAACAGCATCGGATACCTATACTCGGGCCGTAACCCCTGGTGAAAGATAAACTGCTGTCGGCGGTCCTCCAAAGCAAAGGGGCAAGATGTCACGATCTCCTCCTCAAATCGATCCTCGTACTGAGCGATCGACTCGAACTCGAGCTGAAAGAAACCATGAGCGAACTCGTTCCACTCATCCGTTCGCCCCTGGGCTGAAAAAGTGGCCCCCATAATGGCCTGGAACATGTCCCATGATCGATACAAACTACCCAGCGCCACATGCCGGGTCCAGCGAGTCCAGGCTGGTCCCTGCAAGAGCGTCGTGGCAATACTAGTACGGAAAATCTCAGGGATAGCAAGGGCATCCATCCACTCGATGGTAGTACCAATCCATCGCACCCACGTAAGTGTACCCCTCATCCCGCTGAACGTCGGAGCGGTAGAAGGAACAGACGCAAGAGCCTCCGGGTAGGATAGTATCGTCACTTGAGCCATACCACCTGCCAAAACGACAGGCCAACGATAAGCACAAGTTCCAACACTTTCCCATAACCAGAACATGTATCTCAGGTCTACAGAAACGGCTAAACCTGGGCTCTGATACCACAAAATCTGTCACGACCCGCGAGCGTCGTCACCTCGCCCGCAAGCCGCGACTCGACGGAACCAACATCACGTAGCGGGAGCATATCATATATGAATAATGTAATGTAAACAAACATTTAAAGTAAATACATAATTTACATAACATATAATATACGAAATACGATATTATTAAAAGTGCGGAAACGTTTACAACAAAAGTGGTTATCGGAAATCTCGGGAAATTTTTCGTTTTTCTTTCAGAACTAGAAGTCGCACATCGACCCTTATACTTACATATATATGTACATAGAAGCTCCCGACTTTACATATATACATGGGATATTATTTAAGGACGAGTCGATATTATTCAAAACATTATATATATAGAGGTCTACTTCCCGAGCCAGAACCCATAGCCCGTAGGTCAAGAGATACGCGTTCCGTCTCAGTTTCCTTCTCGGTTGTCTACATTGCCGCCTTGCCCTTATCTACATTACCAAGGGACATAAAACTATGAGTCGAATGACTCAGCAAGCGGGAGTCTAGCCTATGAAAGAAAAGCAGCTAATGCAAAGCATGTGACGTGCGAACAAGCAAACAAGAATGCAGGATGCAGTTATCACCTAAAAGTGACTAATGAGCGCGCATCCTAGAATACTAGCCGTCCCGCAAGGTTATACACTCCTCACTGCTATAACCCCCGATCCGACTAGAGACCAGTTTCCAACTTCGAGCAGCAGTCGTCAACTGATCTAAGTTTTAACATTTGTCTGGGATCCACTAGTGGTACTTCCTTCATCATGACGTCAGCGCCACTGGTCTCTGGCATAGTGAGCTCGCGAACCGCGACCATCACCCACTACGCCCCGGTGTGCTCAAGGCAGCTTCCGGTGAGTCTTCCAGCAAGCAATGAGCTCGCGATGCGCGACCTTCACCCATTGCTTCGAGTACTCGGCGCACGGACCGGCATGGCCCGCCAAGCACAAGTCAGGGACTTGTGAGTACCACCGACACGAGTTTAAAGTTTGGGTACACTGCAGCTAGCAGCGTACACGTTAAACTTATATACGGAAGAGCGTGACGGGATAAACCCCGAAAGAAGTTATTGTTTCCCTTTGAAGCTCGTTTAGTGTTTTAAGTTGAAAGCTCGAAATGTGACTTTCGAACTCTCTACTCTCGATTGAATTTGAGAGTCTATCGCTCTTCCGTCCTCTCGATTCTAACCTACTTCCTAGAGTTAGAAGAGAAGTCTAACCACACACAAAGCAAACAAGGCTGGTTCAAGTTAGCGTTTGAACCTAACGGGCGAACCCGAGCTAAGTTTTCAAGCAAGAGTGGCCGAAGCCTTAACTTTCGAGTTTATTCATTTTTAGGCTTTTACCTACTCTTGTTTACTAGCAAGCAAATGCACAAACAAACAGGGTTATACCCTTGGTAAGTAGTTGACTTATGTCTCCACACTTACCCGGAATTGTTCGATAGAAAGCTTGACGATTCCTGAAGATGTCCTGCTTCTCACGTTCTTCGAGACACTTAGCACTTGTCGAACGTCGAGAGAACTAGCATCCGGAGTTGAACATCTGTTAGCTATTGGATTCGAGTTTACTTAAAGATAATAGGGTTCGTTGTCGGGATTAGAGTCGGTTCGGAATTCGAGAATTTAATTTATTATTCCCCGGTTTTTCGGAGGTTTATTCAAGACTCGCGTATCCTCATCTCGAGAATGATACGAGATAGTGCTCAACGAATAATCACGAGTCTTAAATAAATCAAATAATCCGAAATTAAAAATAACCGAGAATTCCAAACGAATAATTAAATTAAATTCATAACCATTATTAAATAAATAATTATAAATTATTTATTTAAATACCGAAAGTACATATCTAAGAGTATTTAAACGCTATAAGCGATTTAAAACTCACGAGTTAATCGAGCTTTATTTCGATAACTCTTTCACTTGATATCTTCAGAAACTGATCTCGTTGCTCTTGACTCGTCTGGTTCCCGTCCGTCCGTCAAGTTCCGTAATACAAACCTGGAACCCAACGACGAGTTAATATCTTAAATTCCAAACCCTTATCAGTTTCACAATCCAAATCCCGATTTCAAAAATCCCGAACCCATCACCAATTTAAGTACACTTAAACCGAAATCCAATTATCCGGAAACGTTCTAATACTAAACGACCACAAATGAATCACCTAGCCAACCAAACAATCGGCCAAACAACATACTCAGCCAAAACAACCACTCAAACCAACATATAGGTTCTCAGATTCAACATCACAGCCTCAGCTAAAACAAATCAACACAAACAGAAAATCAAACGGCCAACAACAAACTCATGGCCAAGAAATCCACATGGCCATAATGAGCACACGGCCAAGAATTCCAATTTCACACCAAACAATTCAAAATTCATAACGAGTCATCATCAAAGCCTCAAATACTAACAACAATCAGATTCACATATCCAGAAACCTCAATTAATTCGCAGAAATCAAAAGCCCCAAATTCAAACCCTAGTTCATCATGATTTTCGGCCAAATTCTCAATCCAAGATGAGAAATTCGAGTTCAATACTCCAATTCAAATTATCAACATCACCAATCAAGCTCAAACATCCATAAATCACATAAAATTCCTCAAGAATCCCCTTAGAACTCGAAATCCCCAAATCAAATTCCAAATCCCTAAACTTCAAAATTGATTTCGGAGAAGAAATTTTCTCACCTTGCTTGCTCTGAAATCGATCTCCTCGGCACGTTCTCACTTGATTTCCGGTGTCCTTCCTCGGTCAGCGGCCACGGCGACTCGGCGGCGGCGACTCTTCTCCTCGGCGAGGCGCGCGCGCGGTGGCTATGAGCCGCGTGAGAGGCAGAGCAACGATGGAGAGCAAGAAGGAGAGGGAAAGAAGGAGGAGATTGACGAGGGTGGTGGCCGAGTGATGAGAGCTTGCCGTGAGATCTAACTGTTGCTTGAATTTTTTTTTTCTTTGTTCCTGTGCTTCGTTCGGCCGAGAAACGCGAGGAAGAAGAAGGAGAAATAGAGAAGAGAGAGAAACCGAGAATGAGAAAAATGAGAGAGTGGGGTGGTGAGGTGGCATCGAAAGAAAGAGAGAGAGAGACTAGGTGGCGTTTCCTCAGCTTGCCACGCGTACACAAGGGGTCCAATTAAAGCTTGCCACGCTTCTCTCAAAACAACCCTAGTTTCTCTTTTTTTCTTTCAATCTCATCCCTCGAAACTTTGCACATAAGTCCTTTTAAAAAAAAAAACTTCACAAGTAGAGCGTTTACAAAAGTTTATACATTACATACCGGGCTTTCGATAGTGCCGTCCGAGTCTTTTTTGGACGAGATTTATTGCGATGATCCCCTAGGGTCGGGTTCGGAAGACCCTGAAGAGGATTTGGGGACTCCTCCCGCGAAGGGGAAGGAGAAACGCGATGGCAAAGTGCTGGCGACGGTTTGGTCAGCTTCCGAGTCCGCGGAGGCCTCGGGCTATACCTATGCTAGGTCTTTGGAGAGGACCCGCATGTACGGAGTAGGCGACCTTGTTGCCCCCGTCGGCTTAGACTGCAGGGGGGTTGATGCTGCAAGCACACTCACTTCCCGAGTCTTCAGCACGCTCTGGGAGACGTATAACATCCCTCCCTCGGTGGGGCTGCTCAGACCTGCCCCCGAGGGCAGGCCCTCTCATCCAAGGGACGGGTATGCGGCCGTGGCGATCGGGAGTCTCGCCTGCGGACTGCGCCTTCCATTTCCGGCGATCGTCCAGCAGATTCTTATCCGACTAGGGGTTCATGCGTGCCAGATGAGCCCGGCGATCTATCGCCTGTTGGCTACATGCTTTATGGAGTGGCACTGCCAGACACAGCGTGCCATGACTGTGGACGACATCCGTAATTTGGTTGCCATCTTTCCGGCGCCGGGGCAGCCAGGGTTTCATATGGCCCGTGCCCGGGGCAATGTGAGGTTGGTCGAGGATAGTGATCCGCCTAGCCGCCAGGCGTGGGTGTGGGTTACCTCGGACGCCTTTGGCGGGGCACCCCTTCGCTTTGGTCGTCTGGCCGATTTTTCAGCGGATGAGGGGGCAGCGGAGCTCCCCTTCGTGAGAGAGATATCGGGGATGTCGGAAGCCCGCAAGGCTGGCGAGCGGTTCCGTTCCCCTGAGTTGATGGCGCTCACTGGGTGGTTCCCGCCCTTTGCTTCGGGCACCGAGGAGGCGCGCCGGGCGAGCAGGCCCCCGAGTCCCGTGGTTCAGCCAGCTGCTCCTGCTTCTCGAGGTAACTTTTACGGCTTTGTAAAAATTTTCTGTTCGGCAGGAACTTGACTTTCGTTACTTTGCGTTGCGTAGCTACGAAGAGGCGAGGTAGGAGGTTGGCTCTCGCTTCTCGGGACCCCGAGTCGATGGCGAAGATTCGCTCTAGGGTAGCTGACCGTAAGGCGAGGGGAGAGCGCGTCGAGACCGCTGGTGCGGTCGAACCAGAGCCTCGTGCCTCTTTGAAGAGGGCTTCGACAGCGGCGCCCCCCGATGAGCGTTCCGAACCCAAGAGGGCGAACTCGGCGGTGGAGCTGGAGGCGATAGAGGCTCAAGGGGATTTCTTGCTTCATCTCGAGGGGTCCCCACTATTCTGGTGGAAGGGCGTGGTGTCGAAGAGTGACATCGCCTTCTTTCAGGCGGGGGTTACTGACGCTCAGAGGGTCAGTATTTTTGATCATTTGTCACAAGCGTAGGTTTTATTTTTAACCTTTGCTTTTTGTCGTCGCAGGCGTATGCGAGGGCCGTACGAAGTGACAGGATTCTACACGACTTCATCCGGCGCTTGGGGGCATCCCAGGACAAGCTCGCTCGGACGAAGGCTAGGCTGGCTCAGGTCGAGCGAGGTTCGCACCCGGGGGCGGAGACCGAGATGCTTCGAGGTTAGCTTCGCGAAGCTAAGGTGGAACTCAAAATCGCACGGGATCAGCGCGATGGAGCCCAACTGTCGGTGGCCATGATGGCGGGGGAGCTGACCGAAGAAAGGCGAGCTAGCGAGGTGGCGACCCGATCAGCGGAGATTTTTCGCACTGAGGTCACCGACCTTCGGAGGCAACTGGATGCTCGATCCGATGCCTTGGAGACGTCGCACTGCCAGCTCATTTCGAGCGAAGCGGCGCGTGTTCGGGCGGAGCGCGAGCGCGACTCTCTGACGGCGGAGAACGCTCGTCTCTCATCCCGGCTTGCTGAAGCGGAGCGAAAAGCGTCCGACTTGCAGGATGACTACGACATACGGGTCGAGGACGCCCGTCGTGCCGGAGCGGTGGAATGTTGGAATGCGACCGCGACCGAGAACGAGGCCCGGGGCGTCACTTTCGACTTCTTTGACACCTTGTTTCCCCTGCTGGATGAGGGTGCTCCTTGAGCCGTGTGGCTTCTTTTTTAACGCGCATGTTTAGCGCTTTGCTTTCTTTTCCTTTCCTAGGATTTATTTTTTCACGCACTTTTTATTCATCACGTGTTCATTGGATTCGGAGCCGTGGCTCTCCTTATTTATGATATTTTTTTATGTTGCTTTCATGTTGAATGCTATCTCTTTTTCCGAGCAATTTTTACTCGCATGCGCCTTCTCTGTGGGCTATCGTGGCCCAAGGACTTCGCTTCGTGCCTTTCGGCGATCGAAGAGGTCGTACCGGGTAGTCCCCGGGGCTTTGCATCCGTGCCATTGGCGACTGGACGTGTAAGTCACGCCGGGCTGGGCCGGCGTCTCTTGAGTTCGCGCTCTGAAGCAAGCGAACTCTCATGTGTTGCACCGGGCTGGGCCGGCGTCTTTGAGCTCGTGCTGTCAAGTGACCAAGCTTATGTGTTGTGCCGGGTTAGGCCGGCATCTTTGAGCCCGTGCTGTTGAGCGACCGAGCTTGCCGGATTAGGCCGGCGTTTTCGAACTCGTGCTGTTGAGCGACCGAGCTCGAATGTGTTGCGCCGGGCTTGGCCGGCGTCTTTGACCTCGTGATGTTGAGCAACCGAGCTTGAATGTGTTGCGCCGGGCTGGGCCGGCGTCTTCGAACTCGTGCTGTTGAGCTACCGAGCTCGAATGTGTTGCGCCGCGCTGCGCCGGCGTCTTTGAGCTCGCTTGCCCTGGAGCAAGTGAACGCGGGTGCGTCTGGTTAGGCCGACGTCTTTTTGGGCCCACTTGCCCTGGAGCAAGCGGACGCGGGTTGCGCCGGGTTATGCCGGCGTCTTGTGGGCTCGCTTGCTCTGGAGCAAGCGAACGCGGGTGCGTCGGGTTATGCCGACGTCTTTTACTCAAACCCTGTTGCGCCGGGTTAGGCCGGCGTCTTTGTTGTTCGTGCCTTGAGGTCAGCGAACATTTATTTGGCTCAAATTTGGCCTTTTTAGGGTTTGAGGCAGCGCCTTTACGCGTCTTACATGCGTCCCGGGAGACGTCTTTCACCTGCGCCTTTACGCATCTTACGGCACACCGGAAAGGCTGACGTTTTACCCGAACCCGTATGCACCAAAGGCCGTCGGGGTCCGAGCTTCCTAAGTCTTTTTCCCCGTAGGGGACTTTAGGCCTGGGGTAGAAGTGTTCGTGCTGTTGAGCGACCGAGCTTATGTGTCGCACCGGGCTGGGCTGGCGTCTTCGAGCTCGTGCTGTTGAGCGACCGAGCTTATGTGTCGCGCCGGGTTAGGCCGGCGTCTTTGAGCTCGTGCTGTTGAGCGACCGAGCTTATGTGTTGCGCCGGGTTAGGCCGGCGTCTTTTCTCGGACCCGTATGCTTGATAAGCCGTAGGGGTTCGAGCTTCTCAAGCCTCTGTATCCCATGAGTGGGGGGCTTTAAGGTTTTTCTTCCCTTTTTTTTTTGAAGAGTCGACACGAGGAGTATCAGTCGACTCGTAGACTCGGAGCTCGACTAGAAGAGCGAGCTCGACTCGAGGAGATGCGTAGATTCGGTGCGGGGAGTACCAGTCGACTCGCGGGCTCGGAGCTCGTCTCGAGGTGCGAGCTCGACTCGAGGAGACGAACTGGACTCAAGGAGCGAGCTCGACTTGAGGAGCGAGCTTGACTCGAGGAGCGAATTGGGCTCGAGGAGCGAGCTCGACTTGAGGAGCGAGCTCGACTCGAGGAGCGAGCTCGACTTCCGGAGATGAGTAGGTTTGGCGCGAGGAGTGCCAGTCGGTTTGGCGGACTCGGAGCTCGTCTCGAGGAGCGAGCTCGACTCGAGGAGCGAGCTCGACTCAAGGAGCGAGCTCGACTTGAGGAGCGAGCTCGACTCGAGGAGCGAACTGGGCTCGATGAGCGAGCTCAACTTGAGGAGCGAGCTCGACTCGAGGAGCGAACTAGGCTCGAGGAGTGAGCTCGACTCGAGGAACGAGCTGGAGCTCGACTCAAGGAGCGAGCTCGACTTGAGGAGCGAGCTCGACTCGAAGAGCGAACTGGGCTCGAGGAGCGAGCTCGACTTGAGGAGCGAGCTCGACTCGACGAGCGAACTAGGCTCGAGGAGCGAGCTCGACTTGAGGAGACGGACTGGACTCAAGGAGCGAGCTCGACTTGAGGAGCAGGCTCGACTCGAAGCGCGAACTGGGCTCGAGGAGCGAACTGGACTCAAGGAGCGTGCTCGACTTGAGGAGCGAGCTCGACTCGAAGAGCGAACTGGGCTCGAGGAGCGAGCTCGACTTGAGGAGCGAGCTCGACTCGAGGAGCGAACTGGGCTCGAGGAGCGAGCTCGACTCGATGCCGGCCTCGTTGAGCTTGCTCTGGTGAGCGATCGAGCTCGCCGAGTTAGGTCGACCTAAGCCTCATCCCAGAAGTGGGGAGCTTAAGGTTTTTACCTTTTTTTTTTGCCGTGAATTCTTGAGTGTATGTTGCAGGCCGTGCCGTGATGACTAAAAACTTTTTTTTTTATAAAGTGGGTAAAAAAGACCGCAAACTTTATTTTTTATTGATTTTTGCTTAACGGGGAACATCCTTGAACAGTGGCACATAGGCCTTTATTGAATAAGGGAAATCAGAGCAATAATGAGGGGACTTGATCACTGGTGGTACTGCGTCAAGTGTTCGGCGTTCCACGGGTGCCGGATTGGAGTTCCGTCCGTGTGTTTGATGTAGTAGGTCCCATCGTGTATGATTTGTCGGACTCTATACGGTCCTTCCCAATTTGGGCCTAGGACTCCGGCGCCTTGCACTTGGGTGTTCTGGAACACGCGTCTGAGTACAAGGCTGCCGACGGCGAAGGTCCGCCTTTTGACTTTGGCGTTGTAGTATCTCTCGACCTTTCGCTTTTGCGCAGCGAGTCTGGTGAGAGCCTCGGATATTTTCTCATCGATTAGATCAAGTTCGAGGTGCATGGCTTGCTCATTTTCTTTTTCATCGAAAGTGTCAACCCGATAGGTGGGGACTTCCATTTCCACGGGGACCACCGCCTCAACCCCAAAAGCTAGGGAGAAGGGGGTCTCTCCGGTGGCGTTTCGAACGGTCGTTCGATAGGCCCATAGGATGAAAGGCAGTTCTTCAGCCCAGGCGCCTTTTTAGGCTTCGAGCTTTTTCTTGAGGTTGCTCTTAATCGTCTTATTGACGGCTTCCACTTGGCCATTAGCCTGTGGATGTCGCGGGGATGAGAATGTTTTGCTTATCCCTAGTTGGGCGCAGATCTCTCTAACCCTCGCGTTGTCGAACTGCGCGCCGTTATCGGTCACGATTGACGCGGGGATGCCGTGGCGGCATATTATGGACTTCCAGATGAAGTTCGTAGTGTTGGCCTCGGTGATCCTGTCCAGAGGCTCGGCTTCGACCCACTTGGTGAAGTAGTCGATAGCGACGATGGCGTATTCGTTTTGCCTCGGGGCTTTGGGAAGCTTGCCGATAATGTCTAAGCCCCAGTTTGCGAAGGGGCGTGGAACAACAATGCTACTTAGAGGAGATGGCGGCTGTCGTGGAACGTTGGAGAAACGTTGACACTTGTCGCACTTTCTCGCCCAGTCATAGGCGTCTTTTTCCATCGTTGGCTAGAAATAGCCTTGTCGAAGCGCTTTGAGCGCGAGGGACCTTCTAGCGGCGTGGTTTCCGCAGAGGCCTTCGTGGATCTCGCGGAGGACCTTGGTCGACTCTACGCTGTTGAGACATCGGAGCAGCCGGGTTGAATACCCGCGCTTGTATAAGGCTTCGCCTCTCAACACGTATTTGGATGCGAGGGCTTTTAGCCTTTCGGCTTCTTTGCGGTCTTCGGGAAGTACCCCTCTTCGCAAGAAGTCCGTTAGCGGGGTCATCCAAGTTGGATGAGCGGCGCTCTCAATCGTTCCCACCTCGTCACGTGAGACGGATGGTCGCGAGAGAGACTCAATTGGGATGGTTCCCAACCCGTCTTCCTTGATACCAGATCCGAGGCGAGCTATGGCATCAGCCTCGGAGTTCTCTTCTCGTGGGATCTGGATGATCTCGAACCAGGAGAAGGCATCTAGCCTGGCATTTGTCTTTGCAAAGTAGGCGATCATGTTAGGCTCTTTGGCAACGTAGTCGCCTTTAACCTGATTTACGATTAACTGCGAGTCACAGTGTATTCGTAAATTCTGTACGTTGAGCTTTTGAGCGATCTCTAGCCGTACGATGAGGGCTTCGTACTCGGCCTCGTTGTTTGAGGCATGGAATCCGTAGTGGAGGGCATAGCGTAACTTTTCCCAGTCGGGATTTGTTAGAATCACACCGGCGCCTGCTCCTTGGGCATTAGATGCTCCGTCTACGTGTAATTCCCAGATTGGACCCGTAGGGTCGACCTTTCTCTTTCGAGCCGACAAGTCGTCGGTCGAGCCGTCTTCTGCTCTTCCCATGTCAGGAGTGTTGGAGAATTCTGCCACGAAATCAGCTAAGGCTTGAGCCTTTATTGCCGGCCTTGGATGAAACTCAATCCCGTACTCGCTCAATTTTTGGAACCAGACTGCCATGCGAGTCGATGTTCCCTTTTGAAGAGCCTTACCGATTGGGTGTCCGGTTCGGACAACGATTGGGTGAGCCTGGAAGTAGGGGCGTAGTTTTTTGGCGGCTATGAGGAGAGCGAGAGAGAGCTTCTCTATCTCTGTATAACGCGTTTCAGCGTCAAGTAGGGCTTTGCTTATGTAGAAGATGGGCCATTGAGTCCTATCTTCTTCACGGATCAACACCAGCGCTCACAGCTCGTTCGGAGACGGCGAGGTAGATGTAAAGCGTCTCGCCTTCTTTTGGCTTGGAGAGGAACGGAGGTGTCCCGAAGTAGGCCTTCATTTCTCGGAAGGCCTTTTCACACTCATTCGTCCATTCAAAGCCGTCCGTCTTCTTAATTGCTTTGAAGAACGGTTGACACTTGTCGGTTGCTTTGGCCACAAAACGCGATAGGGTGGCAATCCGACCGGTCAGACTTTGGACTTCCTTGACACGTCGCGGGGACTTCATGTCAAGGAGTGCCTCGATTTTCTCGGGGTTCGCTTCGATACCTCGACAGCTAACTATGTAGCCTAGGAACTTCCCGGACTCGGCCCCGAACACACATTTGTTGGGGTTGAGCTTCATTTTGTATCGGCGGAGGATTAAGAACATCTTCCTCAGGTTGTCTACGTGGTCGGTAGCCAATAGGCTTTTAACGAGCATGTCGTCCACGTACACTTCCATGGTCTTGCCGATTAGGTCGGCAAAGATCCGGTTTACCAATCGTTGGTAAGTAGCTCCTGCATTCTTAAGGCCAAAAGGCATGACCTTGTAGCAGTAGAGGCCGCGATCAGTGACAAAGGTTGTCTTGATCTGATCGGGCTCGTGCATTCGTATCTGGTTATAGCCCGAGTAGGCATCCATGAAACTTAGGAGTTCATGTCCTGCCGTGGCGTCGACCAGTTGTTCGATGCGTGGGAGTGGAAAGCAATCTTTCGGGCAGGCTTTGTTAAGATCTTTGTAATCTATGCAAATGCGCCACTTCCCGTTGGGCTTTTTGACCATGACCACATTGGCCACCCACTTTGGGTACTTGGCTTCTCGGATGAAACCAGCAGAGAGAAGTTTTTCGACTTCCTCGTTTATTGCTAGGTACCGTTCGGGGTTGAACGCACGTCTAGCTTGTACCTTTTCAGCGATGGTTTTATCGTCATTCAATCGTAGCACAATCACATCGGGGTCTATGCCGGGCATGTCTGCATGTGTCCATGCAAAGACATCCTTAAACTCCCGAAGGAAGGACACGAGTTGAATTTTGATGGCGAGAGGGAGTTGTGCAACGATCTTTACTACCTGGTCAGGTTTAGCTTCGTCGAGAACGATCGAAGTGAGATCATCGGGGGTGTCAACTTTCAACCTCTCGATATCGTCGCGGGGGTCTAATTCCCCGAGTTGCCGTGCGTCTTTTTGATCACACGGGTAGTCGTCTTCCAGTTGGTAGATCGTGTTAACCCTTTTTTCAGCGGGCTTGCCGTCCACGCCTTGGACGTAGCATATCCTCGCCTGGGTTTGTTCACCGGCCATGATGCCAAGTCCCTCTTCGGTGGGGAATTTCACTAGTAGGTGAAAAGTGGACTTGATAGCCCTTAGTCTGTTCAACGTGGGTCGCCCAATGATAACATTGTAGGGCGACTCCTGGTCGATCACAAGAAAGGGGACCATGTGAACGACTTCGATGCCTCCGGTAGTTCCGAAGGTGACTAGTAAATCAATGATTCCTTCAGTCATGACCTCTTCTCCTGTGAACCCAAACAGGGGTGTCTGAGTTGGGACAGGGCGGAGCCCCCCGAGCTTCATGCGCTCGAGGGTGGTCTTAAAGATTATATCGGCCGCGCTGCCGTTATCAATACGAACTCTTTTTACCAAGTTGTTGGCCACCTGGGCCTTAAGGACTATAGCGTCATTGTGCGGGTGCACAACTCGCTTGGCCTCTTCATTGGTGAATTGTATCGTCTCGTAAGGTACGGACGGAGGTTCCTCATAGGTGAGGTTAACCTGCCCGGCAAGGCCTTCTTGAGAGGCAACTCTGAGGAGCTTTTTCCTTTGCCGGGCTGAGTCCCCGTCTTGCAAGCCACCTAGTATGGTGGTGACGACGTGGAGTTGCGCATCAGCTGTAGCTGTGACCGCTGTGCGGTCGGTGTTTGCATTGGTCCCTCCACCTTTCTCAGGCTGTGGCCTATTGTCAGCGGGGGCTGCCGCTCCTACCAAGCGAAGGACGAACTCTTTGAGCTCTCCCTTCTGGATTAATGTCTCAATTTGTTTCCTAAGATGGAAGCATTGAGCGGTCGTGTGACCGTAATCCCGGTGGAACTCACAATAACGGGACCGGTCACGAGATGCGGGGCTGCCCCTTATTGGAGCCGGAGCGACGAACTTGTCACGCGCCACAGCGTAGATTTTCTCTACCGAGGCGTTCAAGGGAGTGTAACCCGAGTAGTCTCTAAAATTGCTCGCAAGACGCGGCTTCTGAGACATAGGGGGTCGGCTATCGATAGCTTTACCTCCCTGGTTTATCCTCTTGCGGGGGTTTCCAGGCTCGTTGCCGGACTCATCCCAACGGCGGGAGCTTTGGCTGCTGCTCCTGCGGCCGTCTAGGTAATCTTGTACCCCCATAAAGGTTTTGGCTCGGTTCATTAGCTCGGCCATCGTAGAAGGGACTCTGTCGACGACGGACTTTAAGAAGTCTCCGGTGCGCAAGCCCTTGATGATGGCTGTAATTGCGTCACCGTCGTCAAAGCGGTCAACCTTATTTGATTCTGCGGTGAATCGGGTGAGATACTGTCTCAAGGACTCGTTATTCTCTTGCCTGATCGACCATAAGTTCATCTTGGTCTTCTTTTGGAGCATGGATGTAGCAAATCGCGCTAGGAACATGTCCTTCAGGTCTTTGAATGATTGGACGCTTCCTGGTCTTAAATTCTTAAACCGCTCGAAACCGGGTCCGGTGAGGGTAAGACTAAAAGCTTGGCATAGAGCCCCAGGTGAGACGCCCTGCATCGTCATCCAAGTTTCGTAATGTTGGATGTGATACGTGGGATCAGATTTCCCATTGTATGGAGGGAGATTCGAGAGTTTGAAGTTTCCCGTGCACACCTCAGCAAGGATTTGGGCGGCGAAGGGAGAGGAATGTTCTTCCACGACCCCGTATGCATCACCGGCCAAGCCGCCTTCACGCAGGTCACGCACCTCATTACGAAGGTTGTGAATCATGGTGACGACGCGAGGCCAGTGTTGGGGGTCACTTCTTGTTCAGGAGGAGTCACCTGTCGCTTTTCGTTCGACCCTTGAGCCGTGCGAGGGTCCCCATTGATTGGGGCCGTAGGGTTGTGACCCTTACGAGCGCTCAGGCTCTCTTGGAGGTCTTCGCCACGGTTGTTCCGTTGGGCGGTAAGTCGATCTCTAAGATCCGGCCCGGCGGTATGGGGACGTGAGCTTCGAGCCACACGTCTTACTCGCCGAGTCGTTGTACCTTCCCTGACATTGCCTCTTTGACCGAGTCGGTCATGAGCTGAACGTCGGGAGGTCTCTTCTTGAGAGGAGACCGGTATTGCTTTTGTTTTCGACGGACCGGCTTCGATCTCAACAGGGAGTTCCCCGTCTTTGGTGAGAGAAGTCTCGACGTCCGCCGAAATTTCCAAGCCTTCATAGTCGGGGTCATAATCATGTCCCTCGTCCATGAGGTCCTCAGATTCCCCGTGGGGGGCGCCGTGTGCAGGTGCCTTGCCCGCCAGTTGGCGGTGGTACCTTGCATTGGCTATCTTCAGTGTGCGGATTTTCTCCTCCATTCCAAGGATGCGGTCGTCCCGACTGTCCTGAAGAGGAGGGGGCGAGGGAGTGTGGCTCTCATCGTTGAGAGACTCCTCGTCGCCTTGCGCTCAGGAGCACATGAAGTATTTCTTCACCGCGGTTGCGTTTTCGGGGTTATTCACGCCCTCAGAATGAACAGGTGGTTGACCACTCATGTCTTTCTCGAGTCGAGAAGAAATGGGTCGAGCTGTAGAAGGGATTTCGGGCTGTGTAAGTTGGGAAGTCCCCTCCTTCTAGCGCCAAAATGTTGTCGCACGAAAATGAACAACGATTAAATACCTCGGGCGGTTCGATCCAAGGCCGGACCAAGTGATCGCGCCCGGGCCAAAAATGCGGGCTCGTAGACCGAGCTGCACCCTCCAAACCCTGAGGTGTGTTTTGGGGGGGTGTGACCGTGCCAAAGGTTGGCTGCCTACGTACCCTTTAGTGGGGATTAGGTAAGAACGTAGTTCAATTTATGTATTGGGAGGCTATCTTTGGCTCGGAGGCTTTGTGAATCCAAGGCTTTAGAGGAGGACTGGGCTCGTAGCTTCTAGTGAAGACTTTAGAGGGGTCACTTGCCTCGTAGCTCGGACTTCTAGCTCAAGGGCCAAGAAGCAGGAGAGCAGTATGTACCACAGAGGCTCGGGTCGCAGAAGAGGAGCGCGCTCCCTCTCGTGGAAGGGGGTCCTTGACTTTCTGAGCCGAGGGAGGAGGATTGCGCGCTCTTGGAATGTCACTAGAGCACGAAAGGATTCTCAAGAGAAGAGAAATGTTCCAAGAAGGAATTGTGTAAAATTCGGATTGTCGATCTCTTTCTTTCCCAAAAATTGGGGGGAGGGGGGTATTTATAGTGTTGGAGGGAGGCCTTGGGCCGACCCCTTGAGGCTTCATGCCCAAGCGGGTGCAGAGCGCGCGGGACATGTCGGGCGCGGCGTGCCCGGCTGTAGGCGTGCCCTGCCGGGTGGCAAGGATGCTCGGCCGAGGTGGCCGCGGTGGCGAAGAGGCTCGGTCGATATGGCCGAGGTAGCAAAGGTCTTCGGCCGAGACGGCCGAGGTGGCCAGGATGCTCAGTCGAAGTGCGCGCGGGCCTGGATGCCGGGGCGCATGGAAGTGCACGCGGGCCGGGAGGCGAGGGCGCAGGAGCGCGCGCGGGCCAGGAAGCCAAGGCGCGGGAATGCGCGCGGGCCAGGAGGCCGGGGCGCGGGAGCGCGCGCGTGCCGGGAGGCCGGGGCGCGAGAGCGCGCGCAGGCCGGGGCGACCAGGGCTTGGGGTGCACGCGAGCTATGGTGTGATGGAGCGCGCAAGCTAGGGCGCGCTGGTGCCCATTGGGCCGGTAACACCATGATCACCGAGGCCAACACTACAAACTTCATCTGGAAGTCCATAATATGCCGCCACGGCATCCCCGCGTCGATCGTGACCGATAACGGCGTGCAGTTCGACAACGCGAGGGTTAGAGATATCTGCGCCCAGTTAGGGATAAGCAAGACATTCTCATCCCCGCGACATCCACAGGCTAATGGCCAAGTGGAAGCCGTCAACAAGACGATTAAAAGCAACCTCAAGAAAAAGCTCGAAGCCAAAAAGGGCGCTTGGGCTGAGGAATTGCCTTTCATCCTATGGGCCTATCGAACGACCGTTCGGAACGCCACCGGAGAGACCCCCTTCTCCCTAACCTTTGGGATTGAAGCAGTGGTCCCCGTGGAAACGGAAGTCCCCACCTACCGGGTCGACACTTTCTACGAAAAAGAAAATGATGAGGCCATGCGCCTCGAACTGGATCTAATCGACGAGAAAAGATCCGAGGCCCTCACCAGACTCGCTGCACAAAAGCGAAAGGTTGAGAGATACTACAACGCCAAAGTCAAAAGGCGGATCTTCGCCGTCGGCAGCCTTGTACTCAGACGCGTGTTCCAAAACACCCAAGTGCAAGGCGCCGGGGTCCTGGGCCCAAGTTGGGAAGGACCATATAGAGTTCGACAAGTCATACACGACGGAACCTACTACATCGAACACACGGACGGAACTCCAATTCGGCACCCGTGGAACGCCGAGCGCTTGAGGCAGTACCACCAGTGACCAAGTCCCCCCATTTATTGCTCTGATTTCCCTTATTCAGTAAGGCCTACGCGCCACTGTTCAAGGATGTTCTCTGTTAGCAAAACTTAATAAGAAATAAAGTTTGAGGTCTTTTCACCCACTTTATCACAGTTTTTAGTCGTCATGGCGCGACCTATAAACTAAAAACTCGGGGGGCTATGGGTCCTGAGAAGTACACTCGAGAAATTACGGCATAAAAAAAAACCTTAAGCCCCCACTCACGGGATACAAAGGCTTAAGAAGCTCGGGCCCCGACGGCTCATCAGGCATACGGGTCCGAGAAAAGACGTCGGCCTAACCCGACGCAAAAATTCGGTCGCTCAATCCACGAGCTCAAAGACGTCGGCCTAACCCGACGCAAAAGGCCTAACTCCCCCACGGGGATACAGACTTAGGAAGCTCGGACCCCGACGGCCCTTCGTGCATACGAGTTCGAGTAAAACGTCGACCTTCTCGGCGTGTCGTAAGACGCGTAAAGGTGCAGGTGAAAGACGTCTTCCGAGACGCATGTAAGTCGCGTAAAGGAGCTGCCTCAAACCCAAAAAAGGCCAAATTTGAGCCAAACAAAGGTTCGCTAGCCTCAGGGCACGAACACCAAAAGACGCCGGCCTAACCCGGCACAATAAGGTTTGAGTAAAAGACGTCGGTCTAACCCGACGCAACCGCGTTCGCTCACTCCAGGGTGAGTGGGCCCAAAAGACGTCGGTCTAACCCGACGCACCCGCGTTCGCTTACTCCAGAGTGAGCGGGCCCAAAAGACGTCGGCCTAACCCGACGCACCCGCGTTCGCTCACTCCAGGGTGAGTGGGCCCAAAAGATGTCGGCCTAACCCGACGCACCCGCGTTCGCTCACTCCAGGGTGAGCGGACCCAAAAAAAAAGACGCCGGCCTAACCCAGCGCACCTACGTTCCGACGCTCCAGGGCGCGAACACTGAAAAGACGCCGGCCTAACCTGGCGCACCTAAGTTTCGACGCTCCAGGGTGCGAACACTAAAAAGACGTCGGCCTAACCTGACGAAAAGCGCGTTCGCTTGCTTCAGGGCACGAACCCAAAAGACGTCAGGCGCCAGCCGGCGCACCATAAGCGCTCGGTCGCTCAAATAGCACGAGCTCGAAGATGCCGGCCTAACTCGGCGAGCTCGGTCGCTCAAACAGCACGAGCTTGAAGACGCCGGCCTAACCCGGCGAGCTCGGTCGCTCAACAGCGCGAGCTCAAAGACGCCGGCCTAACCCGGCGAGCTCGGTCGCTCAACAACACGAGCTCAAAGATGCCGGCCTAACCCGGTGAGCTCGGTCGCTCAAACAGCGCGAGCTCAAAGACGCCGGCGTAACCTGGCGAGCTCGTCGCTCAAAAGCACGAGCTCCAAAATACGCCGGCCCAATCCGGTGCGACATACACGTCCAGTCGCCAAAGGCACAAACGCAGAGCCCCCGGGAACTAGTCGATACGACCTCTTCGATCGCCGGAAGGCACGAAGCGAAGTCACGGGGCCACGGCCACATTAGGCACGCTGAATCGTCGGCCTAACCCGACGGGCCGATGCCACCGTTCAAACACGGGTCGGCCAATCGCTTAACTGGGCACAAACACCCCCTCACACAGAACGTTTAAACGACGACGAGTCGTAACGGCGAAATGGGCGGAGGACAAATCCCAGCTAGAGGCGCAGAACCTGCCAAAACTATTGGCAAGGATAGAAGCCCTTCGGGCCACGATTAGCCCGCAAAGAAGGCATATACGAGTGAAAATTACTCGAAAAATGAGATAGGCATTCAACATGAAAGCAACAAAAATATCTCATAAATAAAAAGAGCCACGGCTCTGATAAACACGTGCTGAATAAAAAGTGTGTGAAAAATAAATAAAATCCTAGAAAAAGGAAAAGAAAGCAAAGCGCTAAAATACGCACTGAAAAAGAAAGCCACTCGGCTCTAGGGGCACCCTCATCCAGCAGGGGTAACAAGGTGTCGAAGAAGTCAAAAGTGACCCCCCGGGCCTCGTTCTCGGTCGCGGTCGCATCCCGACACTCCACCGCTCCGGCACGACGGGCCTCCTCGGTCCCTATGTCGTAGTCATCCTGCAAGTCGGATGCTCTTCGCTCCGCTTCAGCGAGCTGGGACGAGAGGCGAGCGTTTTCCTCCGCCAGAGAGTCGCGCTCGCGCTCCGCCCGAACACGCGCCGCTCCGCTCGAAGTAAGCTGGCGGTGGGACGTCTCCAAAGCATCGGATCGAGCATCCAGTTGCCTCCGAAGGTCGGTAACCTCAGTACAAAAAATTTCCGTTGATCGGGTCGCCACCTCGCAGGCTCGCCGTTCTTCGGTGAGCTCTCCCGCCATCTTGGCCACCGACATTTGGGCTCCGTCACGCTGATCCCGTGCGATTTGAAGTTCCACCTTAGTCCCACGAAGTCGGTCCCGAGTTCCTCACTTGGGCAAGCCTAGACATCAAACGCCCTTGAGAAATTAAAGTTCACGACTTGTGACTCACGAGCCATGACCTTGGGGGGCTAATGTTGTCGGTCGTTTTCGGAAAACCGAAAATCTAAAAACAATTCGAGACCGGCCGGGAATCACCGGCCGGATCACCCAACGGGCCCATGCGCGCCGCGCGCCCTGCCGTCCATGCGCTCCCCGCGCCCTGCCGGACATGCGCGCCCGTGCCCTGCCGGTCATGCGCGCGGCGTGCGCTACCGACCATGCGCGCCCTGCCGGCCATGCGCGCCCCGCGCCCTGACGGCAATGCGCGCCCCGCGCCCTGCCGGCCATGCGCGCCCGCGCCTTGCCGGACATGCGCGCCCCGCGCCCTGCCGGCCATGCGCGCCCGCGCCCTGCCGGCCATGCGCGCCCGCGCCCTGCCGGACATGCGCACCCCGCTCCTTGCCCTTCCGTGGGCTTCCAAGTGGGTCGGCCCATTGCCTTCCCCACTCCTATAAATACCCCCTCTCACTTGAAGGGGAGGACACAACTTTCTCTCAAGAGAATTTTGTAAAGGACATTTTCTCTACAACCTCTCCTCCGACCCGCGTGCGCTCCTCGCGCCCCGGCCCTCCGGCCCGCATGCGCTCCTCGTGCCCCGGCCCTCCGGCCCGCGTGCGTTCCTGGCACCCCAGCCCTCCGGCCCGCGTGCGCGTCTCATGCCCCTGGCTGTGCCCCCCGAGCCACGCGCGCCCTGCCTCCCGCGCAGTCGACCGCGCGCGCCCTCACGCCTCCGGCCCGCGTGCGCTTCTCGTGCCCCGGCCCTCCGGCCCGCGTGTGCTCCTCGTGCCCCGGCCCTCCGGCCCGCGTGCGCTCCTCGCGCCCCGGCCCTCCGGCCCGCGTGCGCTCCTCGCGCCCCGGCCCTCCGGCCCGCGTGCGCTCCTCGCACCCCGGCCCTCCGGCCCGCGTGCGCTCCTTGCCACCTCGGCCGAGCGTCCTTGCCACCTCGGCCGAGCGTCCTTGCCACCTCGGCCGAGCGTCTTTGCCACCTCGGCCACCTCGGCCGAGCGTCTTTACCACCTCGGCCGAGTGTCTTTGCCACCTCGGCCACCTCGGCCGAGCATCCTTGCCACCTCGGCCAAGCGTCCTTGCCACCTCGGCCACCTCTGCCGAGTGTCATTGCCACCTCGGCCACCTCGGCCGAGCGTCCTTGCCACCTCGGCCGAGCGTCTTTGCCACCTCGGCCACCTCGGCCGAGCGTCCTTGCCACCTCGGCCGAGCGTTCTTGCCACCTCAGCCGGGCACGCCGCGCCCGGCCAAGTCCCGCGCCCGGCACGCCCCGCGCCCATCCAGGTGACATGTCCCGCGCGCCCTGCGCCCTCTTGGGCGTGAAGCCTCGCGCGCCCCGCTCCCGGCCACCCGGTGGGCCTCAAGGGGCCGGCCCAAGGCCTCGTCCAAATGCTATAAATACCCCCCCCCCCTAAGGGGGGAGGGAGAGAGACGCTGATTCAGCCCCAAACCCTTGATTACAACAACACTTCTCTTCCCTCGAGAATTCTCTCTCGTGCTCTTGTGATATTCCAAGAGCGCGCACTCCTCCTCCCTCGGCTCAGAAACTGGGACCCCCCCTCCACGAGAGTGAGCACGCTCCTCTTCTGTAACCCGAGCTTCGGCGGTACATATCGCTCTCCTGCTTCTTGGCCCTTGAGCTAGAACTCCGAGCTACGAGCACGCGACCCCTCTAAAGTATTCACTAGAAGCTACGATCCGGGTCCTACTCTAAAGCCTTGGATTCCCAAAGCCTCTGAGCCCAAGATAGCCCCCGATACACAAATTGAACTACGTTCTGACCTGATCCCGACTAAAGGGTACGTAGGCAGCCAACCCTTGGCACGGTCACAACCCCCAAAACACACCTCAGGGTCTGGAGGGTGCAGCTCGGTCTACGGGCTCCCATTTTTGGCCCGGGCGCGATCACTTGGTCCGGCCGTTGATCGAACCGCCCGAGGTATTTAATCGTTGTTCATTTTCGTGCGACAACACAGGTCAGAACGTAGTTCAGGTGTGTAAGATGCAGTATGAAGCGTGGAGCCTTGATGGAGAAGCGTGCTCAACGAAAGGAGACGAGGCACTGAGGAGTCCTCGGCGACGTCTCAGAACTTCGGAGATCGCTTGCGCGTCTAGCGTGTTAGACGCGCACGGGGACTCTAGTCGAGAACCCTAGGGGAGTGCTTGAGCACTAGGGGGCGTTCTGTCAGAGGGAGCGACGTTCGAGAAGTCCCCGTGAGTGCTTCAGAACCTCTGAGAATGAGAGAGACTTGTGAGAATGCTTCAGGCCAAATATGGCATCAAGAGAAGCCGAGGAGAGTGAGAAATCGAGCGTATCGATATGAGATGAAAGGATGGCTTCCCCCTCAGTGAGAGGGGGTTTATATAGGTGTTCGGGGACCCCAAGGGGGTCCTTCGTCGTCCATGTGGGACTAGGGGCGTGCACATCTTCAAGTGGAGGCGCACAAAGGGGCCGCGGCGCACCACGCGCGGCGCGCAGGCTGCGCCGCTCAGCACGCGGCGCGGCCCTGCCCGGGCGCAGCGCGCAGGCTGCGCCGCTCACCACGCAGCATGGCCCTGCCCGAGCGCAGCGCGCAGGCTGCGCCGCTCAGCGCGCGGCGCTGCCCTGTCTGGGCGCGGCGCGCGTTGGGCCTTGTCTCCGCGGTCTTTTCGCGACCGTCTTCTTTCCGAGCCCGTTGAACTATTTGTGGGCTTTGTATTTCGGGTTTATGACACAAATGTCTCTATTCGACGGATAGGATCCGAGTCGAGGCTTGACTCGAGGAGCGAGGCTCGACTTGAGGAGACTAACTCAAGGCTCGACTCGAGGAGACTGACTCAAGGCTCGACTCGAGGAGGGAAGTCGACTCGAGGAGACTGATTTAAGGCTTGACTCGAGGAGCGAAGCTCGACTTGAGGAGAGTGATTCAAGGCTCGACTCGAGGAGACTGACTCAAGGCTCGACTCGAGGAGCAAAGCTCGACTCGAGGAGACTGATTCAAGGCTCGACTCGAGGAGCGAGGCTCGACTCGAGGAGACTAAATCAAGTCTCAACTTGAGGGGCGAGGCTCGACTCGAGGAGCCGACTCAAGTCTCAACTCGAGGAGCTCGGCTCGACTCAAGGAGTCAAGAGTTTGGGGTGAGGTCTTGAAGGTTTGTTGCTCTTCGGGACCTTCGGCCTAACCATCGGCCCTTTGAGCGACGTGTCTTCTTGGTGTCTCGGGTTTTCCGAAAACGATCGACAACATTAGCCCCCCAACTTCGTCGCTCGGGAGGTTCCCGGCGATGAACTTTTTTTGTCTTTTCGGTTGGGTGTTTTAGGAAAATGTCTTTAAAATCTGTCACCCAAATTTTTATTTTTTGTCGTAGCTGTGCGGCGCGCGCCCTGGTTGGCGC
The DNA here is from genome assembly GCF_054948205.1 of Urtica dioica subsp. dioica. Taxonomy (NCBI): domain Eukaryota; kingdom Viridiplantae; phylum Streptophyta; class Magnoliopsida; order Rosales; family Urticaceae; genus Urtica; species Urtica dioica. The sequence continues at coordinate 20,393,389 of NC_142760.1, read as the reverse complement.
GGCGCAACCTGCGTGGCGCGCCCCGTGCGCGGGGCTGGTTCGTTTTGCGCAGGGGAATCCGACTTTTTGGAGTTTTTCCTCCGTTTTTCGCCTTGTGGGAGTAGGATTTGGACTCCTAGCCCCCAGGAGTCTATAAATAGGCCCCCCCTCTATCTCATTCTCCACCTTTATTTTTTCTCTCTTTCTCTACACTTTTTCCTTTTCTACCGCTTGCATTATGGATATTTCTTCCCTTTTCTCAACTGAGGATCCCGAGATTGATTTCTCTCTCTTGTTTCAGGATTCTGAACATGTAGAGGATTACCTCTTCGCGGAATTGAGGGAAGTTCCTCTGCACGTGGAAGAGAATCCCAGTGGAGTGGAGCAGTGGCTCGAAGGAGGCGAGTCGGGCGCAACCGTGCCGGTCCCTCAGCCTCTGGAGGAATGCGTGCCAACTGGGCGCGGCACAGGCGGGGGGGGGGGGGGGGGGTTGATCATCCCGCGTCTGGGGATCCTGCTCCTCGCCTCGTGATCAACTTGGTCAGCGAGGGGGCTCGCGACAAGACCTGCCTCGACATGCCAACGCCCGACTTGGATTCTCGTGGCACGCCGGGAGATATTGCGGGCGTGGATGCAGCGACTCCGCTAGAGTCGGTCCTCGATGAGATTGACTGCGTGGACGATTTTGGTCTCGAGTCTGAAGATCCCGGAGGTGATTCAGAGACAAGCCCGGGGGCCGAAGGCCTCGCACCGGAGCGTTCCGAAGGGCCGTCGGCGGCTGCCGCGGTCGTGCCAGAGGGCGGAGGCTCTTCTTTGGACGGAGTGGTATCCCGAGGAGGGCTATGCTGCCCCTGAGGGCTTCGATTGTTCGGGGGTCGATGCTTCGAGCTCGCTCACCTACCGAACATTCATCGGTCTCAGGGAGGCATTTGCCGTTCCATCGTCCGTGGCGCTCCTCCGTCCCTTGCAGGGCGACCGTCCTTTCCGTCCTCGTCGTGGGTTCACTGCAGTTTCGGTCGCGAGTCTCAACTACGGGTTGCGGTTACCGTTCCAACCCATCGTTCAGCAGCTCCTCGCACGATTGGGGTTGCATGCTTGTCAGATGAGTCCGGCGTTTTACCGCATCGTGGCGATGTGTCACATGGAGTGGCATTGCCAGACTGAGCGGGTGATGATCGCGAGCGACTTTCGCAATCTCATCGCGGTCTTCCCTGCGCCCGTGCAATGTGGTTTCTTCATGGCCCACAATCGCCGGAACACTAAGCTGATCACGGACTCAGAGAAGTGCAATCGAAGACCATGGGTGTGGGTCTCGGCGGAGGCTTTCCGAGACGCGCCGCTTCGGTTCGGTCCCTTGACTGAGTTTCCTGCTGACGCGGGGGCCGATGATCTCGACTTCGTGAAGGAGATCCGGGGAATGTCGGAGGCTCGTAAGGCAGTCGAACGATTTCGTTCGCCTGAGCTGATGGCTTCCACCGAGTGGTTCCTGCCCTTTCCTCCTAGCCGTGGCGACAGTCAGCGGACCGAGAGTGCCCCCAGTGCCACGTCATCTCTCTCGAGCGGCGGTCTTCCAGGTATTTCGACGTTTCGCTCTTTCTGTTTTTACTCTTAGTCTAGGGTTTTGACTTTATCGCTTTTGTAGCCTCCTCGGCTAGGGCGAGGGCTCGAGCGCGCTTAGCGAAGGCTTCTCGGGACCCGAAGTCGTTGGTGGCAGTCCGTTCTCGGATTGCCGCGCGGAATGGTCGGGAGAAACCCGATACCGGTCATCCAACGGAGAACGGCCCTCGCGCTTCTTTGAAGCGACCCTCCTCCTCGGCTCTACCAGACACGTCAAGCTCTTGAGGTGGCGACTCGATCGACGGAGGTCTTCTGGAGCGAGGTGCGGGACCTTCGACGATAATTGGAGTCACGCACAGAAGAAATAGGAATTCTTCAGGGCCAACTTTCATCGAGCGAAGCTGCCCGTGTTCGAGCATAGCATGAGCGCGACTCCTTGGCGGATGAGGTGGCTCGGGTCACCGCGGAGAAAGCTGCGGCGGAACAGCTCGCGTTCGACCTTCAAGACGACTTCGACGTCGGAGTCGAAGAGGCCAGACATGCGGCGGCAGTGGAGTGTCGGGACGCCACAGCTACGAGAATGCTTCTCGGGGGGTCACCTTCCACTTCTTCGACTCGCTGTTCCCACCACTCGACGGGGCCGATCCTGTTGGCGACGATCCCGCCGGGTGACATATTTTCTTTATTATTTTTCTCGCGCAAGTGTTTAGCGCATGCTTTCCTTTTTAGGTTTTTCCTTTCAGCGCACCTGTTTTAGCGCTTGCTTTCTAGGATTTTTGGGGCAGTCGCCTTTTTCTTTTATAAGACGTCATTTATTTTTATGAATGTTTTTGCTCATTCATTTGTCATGGCATGTTTTGATAGGCAAGTGTTTGTATCAATGGTCTTGCCAGTTCTTTTGTCTCAGCAGGATCTTACTTCAGACGCGCCATTCGCTTGGATGGTTTGCGTTCTGTATGTTTTTTCAACTGCGAGTCAGCCATGCAACGTAGGCACTTTATGTGTGCCGGGTAGGTGTCTTGATCGCGCCATGTAGGCGTCTTAGGTACGCCATGTAGGCGTCTAAGGTTGCGCCATGTAGGCGTCTTAAGTACGCCATGTAGGCGTCTTAGATGCGCCATGTAGGGGTCTCAGGTCCGCCATGTATGCGTCTTTGGTGTGCCATGTAGGCGTCTAAGGTGCGTCTCAAGGACGACTTGGTTGCGCCCTGTAGGTGTCTTACGTGCGCCATGTAGGGGTCTTGAGTGCGCCATGTAGGCGTCTTAGGTACGTCTCGAGGGATGACTTGGTTGCGCCATGTAGGCGTCTTACATGCGCCATGTAGGCGTCTTAGATGCGCCATGTAGGCGTCTTAGGTGCGTCTCGAGATGCGACTTGGTTGCGCCATGTAGACGTCTTACGTGCGCCATGTAGGCATCTTGAATGCGCCATGTAGGCGTCTTAGGTGCGCCATGTAGGCATCTTGAGTGTGCCATGTAGGCATCTTAGGTGCGTCTCGAGAGACGACTTGGTTGCGCCATGTAGGCGTCTTAGGTTGCGCCATGTAGGCGTCTTAAGTGTGCCATGTAGGCGTCTTAGATACGCCATGTAGGAGTCCTAGGTGCGCCATGTAGGCGTCTTAGGTTGCGCCATGTAGGCGTCTTAGGTTGCGTCATGTAGGCGTCTTAAGTGCGCCACGAGAGACAACTTGGTTGCGCCCTGTAGGCGTCTTACGTGCGCCATGTAGGCGTCTTGAGCGCACGATGTAGGCGTCTTAGGTGCGTCTCGAGAGATGACTTGGTTGCGCCATGTAGGCGTCTTTAGTGCGCCATGTAGGCATCTTAGGTGCGTCTCGAGAGACGACTTGGTTGCTCCATGTTGGCGTCTTTAGTGCGCCATGTAGGCATCTTAGGTGCGTCTCGAGAGACGACTTGGTTGCGCCATGTAGGCGTCTTATGTGCGCCATGTAGGCGTCTTGAGTGCGTCGTGTAGCCGTCTTAGGTGCGCCATGTAGGCGTCTTGGGTGTGTCTCGAGAGACGACTTGGTTGTGCCATGTAGGCATCTTAGGTGCGTCTCGAGAGACGACTTGGTTGCGCCATGTAGGCGTCTTGAATGCGCCATGTAGGCGTCTTAGGTGCGCCATGTAGGCATTTTGAATGCGCCATGTAGGCGTCTTAGGTTGCGCCATGTAGGTGTCTTAGGTGCGCCATGTAGGCGTCTTGAGTGCGCCATGTAGACGTCTTAGGTGCGTCTCGAGAGACGACTTGGTTGCGCCATGTAGGCGTCTTACGTGCGCCATGTAGGCGTCTTAGGTTGCGCCATGTAGGCGTCTTACAAATTTTTTGGTAGAGCGTGTTCTTTTGAGGGTTTCCTTACCATTGCTAGCCCCCCCAAGTTTTAGGGTTATAAGTTTAATTTTTTATAACATGAAAACTTGCACAAAACGAATTTAGAAACGGAAAACTCGAGTTTTTTTGCGTTTGCGAAAAATTTGCAAGAAATTTAAAATCCTAAAATATTGGCTCGTAGGCCTTATTGAAATTGGGAAATAAAAGCGATAAAACGTGGGGAACGCTAGCTACTGGTAGTATTGCCTCAAGTGTTCTGCATTCCACGGGTGGCGAATCGGAGTTCCGTCTGTGTGCTCGATGTAGTATGTCCCGTCGTGAATGACTTTTCGGATCTATAGGGACCTTCCCAGTTCGGGCCTAGGACGCCGGCGCCTAGGACTTGCGTATTCTGGAAAACTCGTTTGAGTACAAGGCTTCCGACGGCAAAGGTTCGCCTTTTGATCTTGGAGTTGTAGTATCTTTCGACCTTGCGCTTCTGTGCGGCGAGCCGTCTGAATGCTTCTGATCTCTTTTCGTCGATCAAATCCATTTCCAGGCGCATGGCCTCGTCGTTGTTTGCTTCGTCGAACAAATCGACTCGGAACGTGGGTATCTCGTTTTCGATTGGAACCACGGCCTCGATCCCATACGCGAGGGAGAATGGCGTTTCGCCGATGGCGTTTCGCGTGGTTGTCCTATAAGCCCATAGGACGAACGGCAATTCCTCGGTCCAGGCACCTTTTCTGTCTTCGAGCTTCATTTTAAGATTGCTCTTGATGGTCTTGTTGACTGCTTCGACCTGGCCGTTGGCCTGAGGATGATGCGGCAAGGAGAAGGTCTTGCTGATCTTTAGTTGATCGCAGATATCTCTTACTCGTGCGTTGTCGAATTGTACGCCATTTTCGGTCACAATCGAGGCGGGGATACCGTGCCTGCATATGATGCTTTTCTAGATGAAGTTCGTCGTGTTTGCTTCAGTTATTCTGGCGAGCGGCTCGGCCTCTACCCACTTAGTGAAGTAGTCAATGGCGATTATGGCATATTCGTATTGCCTCGGCGCTCTAGGGAGCTTGCCAATGATGTCCACGCCCCATTTAGCAAATGGATGTGGAACAACGATGCTGCTTAATGGGGTCGGTGGTTGTCGCGGGATTTCCGCGAAGCGTTGGCACTTGTCGCAACGTCTTCCCCATTCGCAAGCATCTCGCTTCATGGTAGGCTAGAAATAGCCTTGCTTAAGCGCTTTGAGCGCGAGGGAAGTTTCAGCGGCGTGGTTCCCACAGATTCCCTCATGTATTTCGCGGAGGACCTTGGTCGACTCAACGCTATTGAGGCATTGGAGCAACGGTGTTGAGTAACCGCGCTTATAGAGTACGCCTTCAGCTTATCGGCATCTTTGCGGTCTTCGGGAAGTTCCCCTCTTCGCAGAAACTCGATAATTGAGTTCATCCAAGTGGGCTGAGATGCCACCTCTATGGTCCCGGGAGATTTCATCTCGGGAGATGGATGGCCGTGGGAGAAATTCAATGGGAACGGTCCCCAATCGGTCTTCGTCGATGCCAGATCCAAGGCAACAAGTGCATCAGCCTCTGAATTTTGTTCTCTCGCGATTTGGTGGATCTCGAACCAAGAGAAAGCATCGAGTTTGGAGTTTGTGATAGCCAGGTATGCAATCATGTTAGGTTCCTTGGTAGTGTAATCCCCTTTAACCTGGTTCACGATCAACTGCGAGTCGCAGTGTATTCGCAGGTTATAAGAGCCAAGCTTCTGTGCCAGCTCTATCCCCACAATGAGCGCCTCATATTCGGCTTCATTGTTGGAGGCCTGGAAGCCGTAGTGCAGGGCGTAACATAACTTTTTCCCGTCGGGGTTAATTAGGACTATTCCGGCGCCAGCCCCCCGAGCATTAGATGTTTCGTCTACGTACAACTCCTAGATGGGACCCGTCGGGTCAACCTTTCTTTTCCGAGTTAATGCGTCCTCATTTAAGTCATTTTCTACTCTTCCCATATCGGGAGTATAAGAGAATTCTGCCACAAAGTCGGCTAAGGCCTGCCCCTTTATAGCCATTCTTGGGTGGAACTCAATCCCGTATTCGCTCAATTCTTGGGACCAGATCACCATACGAGTCGACGTTCCCTTTTGAAGAGCTTTACCGATCGGGATGCTCGGTTCGCACCGCGATTGGGTGAGCTTGGAAATACGGTCGTAGCTTCTTAGCTGCCGTTACGAGAGCCAGAGAAAGTTTCTCTATCTCAGGGTAGCGCGTTTCTGTGTCGAGTAAGGCTTTGCTCACGTAGTAGACCGGCCATTGGACCTTGTCTTCTTCGCGGACAAGAACAACACTTACAGCTTTTTCAGAGACGGCGAGATATACGTATAGCATCTCACCCTCTCATGGTTTAGAGAGGAATGGTGGGGACCCAAAGTAAGCCTTCATTTCCTGGAAGGCCTTTTCGCATTCGTCTGTCCACTAAAAGCCGTCCGTCTTCTTTAGAGCTTTGAAGAACGGTTGACACTTGTCGGTGGCTTTAGACACGAAGCGTGCCAGAGCGGCAACCCGACCGGTCAGGCTTTGCACCTCTTTGACTCGTCTTGGAGATTTCATATCAAGGAGTGCCTTGATTTTTTCGGGGTTCGCCTCAATCCCTCGTCGGCTGACGATGTAGCCGAGGAATTTCCCGGATTCAACCCCGAACACGCATTTGTTGGGATTGAGTTTCATTTTATATTGGCGGACGACCGTGAACATCTCCCTTAGGTCATGCACGTAATTGGTTGCCAGTAGGCTTTTAACGAGCATGTCGTCCACGTACACTTCCATTGTCTTGTCGATTTGATCGGCGAAGATCCGATTTACCATGCGCTGGTACGTTGCTCCCGCGTTCTTAAGGCCAAAAGGCATGACCTTATAACAGTAGAGACCTCGATCGGTGACAAAGGTTGTCTTATTTTGATCGGGCTCGTGCATTCGAATTTGGTTGTAGCCCGAATATGCGTCCATGAAGTTGAGAAGTTCATGGCCGGCCATGGCATCCACCAGTTATTCGATACGCGGGAGTGGAAAGCAGTCCTTAGGGCAGGCTTTGTTAAGATCTTTATAGTCTATACAAATTTGCCACTTCCCATTAGGCTTTTTTACCATTACCACGTTGGCGACCCACTTGGGGTACTTAGCCTCTCGGATGAAGTTCGCGGCGAGGAGTTTCTCGACCTCTTCATTTATGGCCAGGTATTGTTCTGGGTTGAACGTTCGTCTAGCCTGCACCTTTTCGGCGATCTTCGGGTCGTCGTTCAATTGGTGCACTATTACTTCGGGATCAATTCCAGGCATATCTGCATGAGTCCATGCAAAAACATCCTTGAACTCCCGGTAGGAAGGCAGTAAGCTGAGTTTTGATGGCGAGTGGAAGCCGGATGCCGACCTTTACAACCTGATCAGGCTTAGATTAGTCCAGGACAATTGGCACAAGATCATCAGAGGTTTCCACCTTGAGTCTTTCGACTTCATCCCGGGGGTCAAGTTCTCCGAACTTCCTTGCGTCCCTTGGGTCGCATGGGTAATCGTCTTCTAGTTGGAAGATTGTGTTGACGATTTTTCCCGCGGATTTACCATCAACTCCTTGCACGTAGCATATTCTGGCTTGGGATTGGTCTCCGGCCATAATGCCAATTCCCTCTTCGGTGGGGAATTTCACCAGTAGGTGGTACGTGGAAGTGATTGCCCTCAGCCGGTTCAACGTGGTTAGCCCGATGATTAAGTTATAGGGCGACTCCTGATCGACCACTAGGAATGGGACCATGTGAACGGCCTCAATGGCTCCTGGGGTCCCGAAGGTGACCGGCAGGTCGATGATGCCCTCGGTCATAACCTTTTCCCCAGTGAACCCAAACAAGGGCGTTTGGGTCGGAGTCGAGTGCAGCCCCCCGAGCTTCATGCGCTCTAGGGTGGACTTGAAAATTATGTCTGCAGCGCTGCCGTTGTTGATGAGAACCCTTTTCACCAAGTTATTGGCCACTTGGGCCTTGAGCACAATTGCGTCATTGTGTGGATGCACAACTCGCTTGTCTTCTTCATTGGTGAAATACATCATCTCGTGAGGCACGGACGGAAGCTCTTCATACGTGAAGTTGACGTGCATAGCAGCGCCTTCCTGAGCCACGGCCCTAAGGAATTTCTTACGTTGTCGGGCTGAATCTCCATCTTGTGGACCTCCCAATATGGTGGTCACCACGTGGAGCTGCGGATTGGCGTTGGCAGTAGCCGTGGTTCGGTCCGAAGAAGCGGCTGTTCCTCCTCCCTGACCAGACTGTGGTCTATTCGTGGTGGGGCCCGCAACGCTAATCATGCGTAACACGAACTCTTTCAGCTCACCCCGTTGGATCAAAGCCTCGATTTGCCTTTTAAGGTTGTAGCATTCCGAGGTCAATTGACCGTATTCCCGATGGAACTCACAATATCTAGATCGATCGCGAGTTGCGGGATCCTTTTTCATTGGAGCCGGGGGTGTGAACTTGTCACGTGCCAGAGCCAGGATCCGTTCCGGCGCGGTGTTCAACGGTGTGAACGACGGGTACCCTTTGAAGCTTTACGCAAGTCGCGGCTTCTGGGGTACAGGGGGTTGGTTATTAGAAACCTGATTTCCCATGTTTTGTTTTTTACGAGGTTCGCCTTGCTCGTGGCTTGGTTCTTCTCGACGACGAGAGCTCTGATTGTTGCTCTTGTGGCCGTCGAGGTAATCTTCGACTCCCATGAAGGTCTTAGCCCGAGTCATTAACTCGGCCATGGTTGAAGGGACACGGCCGACGACTGACTTAAGGAAGTCACTTGTGCGGAGGCCTTCTATGATAGTTGTTGTCGCTCGTTTTCGGACAACTATTTAGGAGCCCAAAGTGGTTAGACCCAAGGCCGAGGCTGGCCCTAGGGCCGGCCAATGGCCGGGGATAGCTTGGCTCGGCCATTGGCCGAGGCTGGCACTTGGGCCGGCCAATGGCCGAAGATACTTGGGCCGACCATTGGCCGTGGCTGGCCCTAGGGCCGGCCAATGGCCGGGGATCTTAGCAATGGCTATTTTGATCGAGTCAAAACCAACCCTTTTAGTCTGCCTCGTATATCCCCCAAAACTAGGATTTCTGAGCTCTCAACATTTTAGTCTGCCTTGCATTTGAGTAAGCTTCCGATCAGCCGTCTAGCCAATGGCCGAATATATTCGGGCCGGCCATTGGTCTAGGCTAGCCCTAGGGCCGGCCAATGGCCGGGGATAGCTTGGCTCGGCCATTGGCCGAGGCTGGCCCTTGGGCCGGCCAATGGCCGAAGATATTTGGGCCGGCCATTGGCCGAGAATCCAAGGCTTTAGAGTAGGACCCGGCTCGTAGCTTCTAGTGAAGACTTTAGAGGGGTCGCTTACCTCGTAGCTCGGAGTTCTAGCTCAATGGCCAAGATGCGGGAGAGCAGTGTGTACTGCTGAAGCTCGGGTCGCAAAAACGGAGTGTGCTCCCTCTCGTGGAGGGGGGTCCTTGTATTTCTGAGCCGAGGGAGGACGAGCGCGCGCCCTTGGATTATCACAAGAGCACGGGAGAGGAGAGAATTCTCGAGTGGGAGAGAAGTGTTGTGTGAATTTCCCAATGAGAAACGGTGTCTCTTTCCCTCCCCCTAGTGGGGGGGGGGGGTATTTATAGTGTTGAAGGGGGCCTTGAGCCGCCCCTCCTGAGGCCCACCGGATGGCCAGGAGCGGGGCGTGCGAGGCGCAGCGCTCGGGAGAGTGACGGGCGCGCGGGGCGCGCAGGCGTGAGACCCGTCCGGGCGCGACGGGCCCGGCAGTAGGTGTGCCCGGCTGAAGCGGCAGAGGCACTCGGCCGGGCCAGCAGGGGCACCCGGCCGAGGTGGCAGGAGCACTCGACCGAGGCAGCAGGGGCGCCCGACCGAGGCGGCAGAGGTACTCGGCCGGGGCAGCAGGGGCACCCGGCCGAGGCTATAGAGGCGTTTGGCCGGGGCAGCAGAGGCGCCCGGTCGAGGCAGCAGGGGCGCCCGGCCAAGGCGGTAGAGACGCTCGGCCAGGGCAGCAGGGACGTCCGGCCGAGGCAGCAGGCGTGCTCGGCCGGGGCGCTGGATCGCGAGCGGCCCGGGACGGCCGGGGCGCGAGAATGCGCGCGGGCCGGGAAGGCCAGGGGCGCGGGAGCGCGCGCGGGCCGGGACGCCCGGGGGCGCGGGAGCGCGCGTGGGCCGGGACGCCCGGGGGCGCGGGAGCGCGTGCGGACCGGGACGCCCGGGGGCGCGGGAGCGTGCACGGGTCGGGACGGCCGAGAGGCTGGGCGCGCGCGGGCCGGGACGGCACCGCCCAGTCGAGTGGGGGTTTCCTCGGCGCTGGGGTCGACCCAGCGCTGCCCCTAAACAGGGCGCCTTCCCAGGCGTCGTCCTCCTCCGGCGCGCCTCCCTTGGTGCCGACCACGCCAAGCACGGCCCCCTCCGGCACGTGCGCGCCTGTGGATGGCTGGGCTTCGTCCCCCGGCCCGGGTGGGCCCTCACCGACACCACCGACGCCACCGGCGCCGCCTTGAACCGAGGTGTCTCCCCGGCGCTCACATTGCCCCCGGCGCCCACCTGTCGGCGCTGGCCATCTCCGGCACGCCCGCCCTCTTTCTCGCCGGCTTGTCATGCTTCGACCAAAGAAAGATCTTCTCCGGTCATCTCTATGGTGTTGTTTGGATTTGATGAATGAAATGCGTCAGGAGTTGTTGAAGGGGACGAAAATTGGGAACAAAAATTGTCCAAATTTACGTGTTGGTTCCCGAGCAAATGAAACAAGTCATCCGCAATGGTTCTACGACCCGATAGGCTGTCGGTAGGGTCCATGGGCGCAGATAACGAGGCAAAAAGTAACTGGAGAAAAGAAAAAAAATAATAATTAAAGGGGTTCGAGTCAAACCTCTTCACGACGGGCTACTCCGGTGGGCCAACGACGGTGGGAATCTTGAGTTTACTACAAGAGTTTCACTCGGCAGTAAACTCGGGGGGCTAATGTTATCGGCCCGACCCCGATTGCGGCCGAACGAAGGTGAAACGACGTCGAACGCGTCTCGGCGGCTTGCCCCGGCCATTGGCCGGCCCTAGGGTCAGCCTCGGCCAATGGCCGGCCCAAATATCTTCGGCCATTGGCCGGCCCAAGGGCCAGCCTCGGCCAATGGCCGAGCCAAGCTATCTCCGCCCGTTGGCCGGCCCTAGGGCCAGCCTCGGCCAATGGCCGACCCTAGTATCTTCGGCCATTGGCCGGCCATAGGGCCAGCCTCGGCCAAGCCTCTGAGCCCAAGATAGCCCTAAACACAGAAATTGAACTACGTTCTAACCTGATCCCGAGTAAAGGTTACGTAGGCAGCCAACCTTTGGCACGGTCACACCCCCCAAAACACACCTCAGGGTCTGGAGGGTGCAGCTCGGTCTACGAGCTCCCATTTTTTGCCCAAGCGGTCACTTGGTCCGGCCTTGGATCGAACCGCCTGAGGTATCTAATCGTTGTTCATTTTCATGCGACAACAGTTTGGCGCTAGAAGGAGGGGACTTCCCGACTTACACAGCCCGAAATCCCTTCTATAGGTCGACCCCTTTCTTCTCGACTTGAGAAAGACATGAGTTGTCAACCACCCGTTCGTTCTGAGGGCGTGAATAACCCCGAAAACGCAACCGGAGTGAAGAAGTACTTCCTGCGCTCCCGAGCGCAAGGCGACGAGGAGTCTCTCAATGACGAGAGCCACACTCCCTCGCCCCCTCCACCTCGGGACGGTCGGGACGACCGCATCCTTGAGATGGAGGAGAAAATCCGCCAGCTAAAGATAGCCAATGCAAGGTACCACCGCCAACTGGCGGGCAAGGCACCTGCACAGGGCACCTCCCATGGGGAGTCCGAGGACCTCATGGACGAGGGGCACGACTATGACCCCGACTATGAAGGCTTGGAAATTTCAGCGGACATCGAGACTTCTCTCACCAAAGACGGGGAACTCCCTGTTGAGATCGAAGCCGGTCCGTCGATCCCGCCGCCTAAAACAAAGGCAATACCGATCTCCTCTCAAGAAGAGACCTCCCAACGTTCAGCCCATGACCGACTCGGTCAAAGAGGCAATGCCAGGGAAGGTCCAACGACTCGGCGAGTGAGGCGTGTGGCTCGAAGCTCACGCCCCCATACCACCGGGCCAGAATTTAGAGATCGTCTTACCGCCCAACAGAACGACCGTGGCGAAGACCTCCGGGAGAGGCTGAGCGCTCGTAAGGGTCACAACCCTACGGCCCCAATCAATGGGGACCCTCGTACGGCTCAAGGGTCGAATGAAAGGCGCCAGGTGACTCCTCCTAAACAAGGAGTGACCCCCAACACTGGGCTCGATGTCGTCACCATGATTCACAACCTTCGTAACGAAGTGCGTGACCTGCGTGAAGGAGGCTTGGCCGGTGATACATACGGGGTCGTAGAAGAACATTCCTCTCCCTTCACCGCCCAAATCCTTGCTGAGGTGTGCACGGGAAACTTCAAACTCCCGAATCTCCCTCTCTACAATGGGAAAACTGATCCCACTATCACATCCAACATTACGAAACTTGGATGATGATGCAGGGCGTTTCACCTGCGGCTCTGTGCCAGGCTTTTAGTCTTACCCTCACCGGACCCGGTTTTGAGTGGTTTAAGAATTTAAGACCATGGAGCTTCCAATCATTCAAAGACCTGAAGGACATGTTGCTAGCACGATTTGCTACATCAATGGTCCAAAAGAAGACCAAGATGTACTTATGGTCAATCAGGCAAGAGAATAACGAGTCCTTGAGACAGTATCTCACCCGATTCATTGCAGAATCAAATAAGGTCGACCGCTTTGACGACAGTGACGCAATTACAGCCATCATCGAGGGCTTGCGCACCGGAGACTTCTTAAAGTCTGTTGTCGGTAGAGTCCCTTCTACGATGGCCGAGTTAATGAATCGAGCCAAAACCTTCATGGGGGTGGAATATTAACTCGACGGCCGCAGGAGTGGTAACCAAAGCTCTCGCCGTCGGGATGAGTCCGGCAACGAGCCATGTAGCCCCCGCAAAAGGATGAACAAAGGCGGTCAACCTACCGATAGCCGACCCCCTATGTCTCAAAAACCGCGCCTCGCGAGCAATTATAGAGACTACTCGAGTTACACTCCCTTGAACGCCCCGGTAGCGCAAATCTACGTTGTGGCGCGTGACAAGTTCACAGCTCCGGCTCCAATGAAAGGCGGCTTCGCATCTCGTGACCGGTCCCATTATTGTGAGTTCCACCAGGATTACGGTCACACGACCTCTCAATGCTTCCATCTTAGGAAGCAAATTGAGACATTAATCCAAAAAGGAGAGCTCAAAGAGTTTGTCCTTCGCATGGTAGGAGCTGCAGCCCCCACCGACAACAGGCCACAGCCTGAGAAAGGTGGAGGGGCCACAACCAATACCAACCGCATCGCGGTCGTGGCTACGGCCGATGCACAACTCCACGTCGTCACCACCATCCTAGGTGGCCTGCAAGACGGGGACTCGGCCCGGCAAAGGAAAAAGCTCCTCAGAGCTGCCTCTCAAGAAGGCCTTGCCGGGCAGGTCATCCTCACGTATGAGGAACCTCCGTCCATACCTCATGAGACGATACAATTCACCAATAAAGAGGCCAAGCGAGTTGTGCACCCGCACAATGACGCAATAGTCCTTAAGGCCCAGGTGGCCAACAATTTAGTAAAAAGAGTTCTTATTGATAACGGCAGCGCAGCCGATATAATCTTTAAGACCACCCTAGAGCGCATGAAGCTCGGGGGGCTCCGCCCTGTCCCAACTCATACACCTCTGTTTAGGTTCATGGGAGAGAAGGTCATGACTGAAGGAATCATTGATTTACCAGTCACCTTCGGAACTACCCAAGGTATCGAAGTCGTTCACATGGTCCCTTTTCTTGTGGTTGACCAGGAGTCACCCTACAATGTTATCATTGGGCGACCCACGTTGAACAGACTAAGGGCCATCACGTCCACTTATCACCTATTGGTGAAATTCCCCACCGAAGAGGGGATCGGCGTCATGGCTGGCGATCAGACCCAAGCGGGGATATGCTACGTCCAGGGCGTGGACAGTAAGCCCGCTGAAAAAAGGGTCAACACGATCTACCAACTAGAAGACGACTACCCGTGTGATTAGAAAGACGCACGGAAACTCGGGGAATTAGACCCCCGCGATGATATCGAGAGGTTGAAAGTTGACGCCCCCGATGATCTCACTTCGATCGTTCTCGACGAAGCTAAACCTGACCAGGTGGTGAAGATCGGTGCACAACTCCCTCTCGCCATTAAAACTCAACTCGCGTCCTTTCTTCGGGACGATAAATGACGATAAAACTATCGCTGAAAAGGTACAAGCTAGACGCGCGTTCAACCCTGAACGATACCTAGCAATAAACAAGGAAGTCGAAAAGCTTCTCTCCGCTGGTGTCATCCGAGAAGCCAAGTACCCCAAGTGGGTGGCCAATGTGGTCATGGTCAAAAAGCCTAATGGGAAGTGGCGCATTTGTATAGATTACAAAGATCTTAACAAAGCCCACCCAAAAGATTGCTTTCCACTCATGCGCATCGAACAACTGGTCGACGCCACAGCAGGACATGAACTGCTAAGTTTCATGGACGCCTACTCGGGCTATAACCAGATACGAATGCACGAGCCCGATCAGATCAAGATGACCTTTGTCACTGATCGCGGCCTCTACTTCTACAAGGTCATGCCTTTCGGCCTTAAAAATGCAGGAGCTACTTACCAACGATTGGTAGACCGGATCTTCGCCGACCTGATCGGCAAGACTATGGAAGTTTACGTGGACGACATGCTTGTTAAAAGCCTACTGACTACTAATCACATAGACAACCTAAGGGAGATGTTTTTAATCCTCCGCCGATACAAAATGAAGCTCAACCCCAACAAGCGTGTGTTCGGGGTCGAATCCGAGAAGTTCCTGGGCTACATAGTTAGCCGACGAGGTATCGAAGTGAACCCCGAGAAAATCAAGGCGCTCCTTGACATGAAATCTCCGCGACGTGTCAAGGAAGTCCAAAGTTTGACCGGTCGGATTGCCGCCCTCTCATGTTTTGTGGCCAAAGCAACCGACAAGTGTCAACCGTTCTTCAAAGCAATAAAGAAGACGGACGGCTTTGAATGGACGGACGAGTGCGAGAAGGCCTTTCAAGAAGTGAAGGCCTACTTCGGGACACCTCCGTTCCTTTCCAAGCCAAAAGATGGCGAGACACTTTATATCTACCTCGCCGTCTCCGAACGAGCTGTGAGCGCTGTGCTGATCCGTGAAGAAGATAAGGCTCAATGGCCTATCTTCTACGTGAGCAAAGCCTTGCTTGACGCCGAAACGCGTTACACAGAGATAGAGAAACTCTCTCTTGCTCTCCTCGTAGCCGCCAAAAAGCTACGCCCCTACTTCCAGGCTCACCCAATTGTTGTCCGAACCGGACACCCCATCGGTAAAGCTCTTCAAAAGGGAACATCGACTCGCATGGCGATCTGGTCCCAAGAATTGAGCGAGTACGTGATTGAGTTTCACCCGAGACCGGCAATAAATAGTCAGGCCCTAGCCGATTTCGTGGCTGAATTATCCTACACTCCCGACACGGGAAGAGCAGAAGATGACTCGACCAACGACTTGTCAGCTCGAAAGAGAAAGGTCGACCCTACGGGTCCCATCTGGGAACTACACGTAGACGGAGCATCTAATGCCCAAGGAGCAGGCGCTGGCGTGATTCTAACAAACCCCGACCGGGAAAAGTTACGCTACGCCCTCCACTACGGATTCCAAGCCTCCAACAATGAGGCCGAGTACAAAGCCCTCATCGTAGGGCTGGAGCTTGCTCAAAAGCTAAACGTACAAAATTTACGAATACACTGTGATTCGCAGTTAATCGTAAATCAGGTTAAAGGCGACTACGTTGCCAAAGAACCTAACATGATTGCCAAGTTAGATGCCTTCTCCTGGTTTGAGATCATCCAGATCCCACGAGAAGAGAACTCCGAGGCTGACGCCCTAGGTCGCCTCGGATCCGGTATCACCGAAGATGGGCTGGAAACTATCCCAATCGAGTCTCTCTCGCGACCATCCGTCTCACGTGACGAGGTTGGAACGATTGAGAGCACCGCTCATCCAACTTGGATGACTCCGCTTACGGACTTCTTGTGAAGAGGGGTACTTCCCGAAGACCGCAAAGAAGCCGAAAGGCTGAAAGCCCTCGCATCTAAATACGTGTTGAGAGGCGAAGCCTTATACAAGCGCGGGTACTCAACCCCGCTGCTTCGATGCCTCAACAGCGTCGAGTCGACTAAGGTCCTCTGCGAAATTCACGAAGGCCTCTGCGGGAACCACGCTGCTGGGAGGTCCCTCGCGCTCAAAGCGCTTCGACAAGGCTATTTCTGGCCAACGATGAAAAAAGACGCTTACGACTGGGCAAGAAAGTGCGACAAGTGTCAACGTTTCTCCAACGTTCCACGACAGCCGCCATCTTCCCTGAGTAGCATCGTTGTTCCACGTTCCTTCGCAAAATGGGGCGTAGACATTATCGGCAAGCTTCCCAAAGCCCCGAGGCAATACGAATACGCCATCGTCGCTATTGACTACTTCACTAAGAGGCCGAAGCCGAGCCTCTGGACAGGATCACCGAGGCCAAAACTACAAACTTCATCTGGAAGTCCATAGTATGCCGCCACGGCATCCTCGCGTCGATCGTGACCGATAATGGCGCGCAATTCTACAATGCGAGGGTTAGAGAAATCTGCACCCAACTAGAGATAAGCAAGACATTCTTATCCCCGCGACACCCACAGGCTAATGGCCAAGTGGAAGCCGTCAACAAGACGATTAAAAGCAACCTCAAGAAAAAGCTCGAAGCAAAAAAAGGCGCCTGGGCTTAGGAGCTGCCTTTCATCCTATGGGCCTATCGAACGACCGTTCGAAACGCCACCAGAGAGACCCCATTCTCCTTAGCTTTTGGGATTGAAGTGGTGGTCCCCGTTGAAACGGAAGTCCCCACCTACCGGGTCGACACTTTCGACGAGAAAGAAAATGATGAAGCCATGCGCCTCGAATTGGATCTAATCGACGAGAAAAGATCCGAGGCCCTCACCAGACTCGCTGCACAAAAGTGAAAGGTTGAGAGATACTGCAACGCCAAAGTCAAAAGGCTGATCTTTGCCGTCGGTAGCCTTGTACTCAGGCGCGTGTTCCAAAACACCCAAGTGCAAGGTGCCGGGGTCCTGGGCCCAAATTGGGAAGGACCATATAGAGTTCGACAAGTCATACATGACGGAACCTACTACATTGAACACACGGACGGAACTCCAATCCGGCACCCGTGGAACGCCGAGCACTTGAGGCAATACCACCAGTGACCAAGCCCCCATTTATTGCTCTGACTTCCTTTATTCAATAAGGCCTACGTGCCACTGTTCAAGGATGTTCCCTGTTAGCAAAAAAAAATTAAAAAAAAATAAAGTTTGCGGTCTTTCTTACCCACTTTATTAAAAGTTTTTAGTCATCACGGCACGACCTGTAAACTAAAAACTTAGGGGGCTAATGGGTCCTGCGACATACGCTCAAGGATTCACGGCCAATAAAAAAAACAAAAAAACCTTAAGCCCCCAACTCATGGGATACAGAGGCTTAAGAAGCTCGAACCCCGATGGCTCATCAAGCATACGGGTCAGAGAAAAGACGTCGGCCTAACCTGACGCAACACATATGCTCGGTCGCTCAACAGCACGACCTCAAAGACGCCGGCCCAGCCTGGCGCAACACATAAGTTCAGTCGCTCAACAGCACGAACACTTTTACCCAGGCCTAAGTTGATGAGAATCGAGGAGCTAAAGTTGATGCAAGTGATCAAGGAGTTCAAATGGATACAAGTGGACCTGAGATGACTAAAAGAAAACTTTCAAGTGATCCATTAAGTTTGCCTAGTGGGCCTCTCACAAGGTTTAAGGCCAAACAATTCAAAGAGGCTCTAAATGGGCTGATTCAACAAGTTAGCTCATTTGGGCCCAAAGTTGAGGCAAATCTAAAGCAAGAGAGCCTAATTACAATGATTAAGGTTCTACAAGAGTAATCAGAATGCCTAGGTCGTTTTTAGGCATTGGATCCACATTTCTAACAATAAATAAGGCTGTTCACTCTTTTGGGAGTTACTTTTGTAACCACTCAGAATAGTTGGACGAATTTGGGGTGTTTATACCCATTTAGTGTGTTGTTTTGTGTGTTTTTATGTCAAAAACTTTCAGTTTCAATGTTATAAGGGCTGAGAGTTATTTGCATTTAGATTTCAGCTTTTATTACTAGTGTCTTAAATGTTGTTTTTAGAGCTGTTGGAGCAAAACGTTTTTGGCTGATTGTAAAGCCTCTCCAAGGCTATAAATAAGTGTTTAGGAGAATGTAATCAGGGACAATTCCCCTTTGAATGAAATATATGTGAGTTTGTGTCTTTCTTGTTCTTGAAAAGACTTTTTGAACTTATCAAGTTTTCTTGTGGCGTTCAGCAACTTGACTTATCATCTTGATTCTTAAGTGATCATCTTGAGTATCTTGGTGTGGCGTCATATATATTGTAGGCTTGGTTCTTATCCCTCTAGATATTGGGTCAAGTCTCAACATTCTAGTCCTTTGCAGATCTTGGGGTCTTTTTTCCAATCATTGTTATTGGGTCTCATCACATTTGTTGGTAAGGATCATATCATTTGGTATCAGAGCTTGGGTTCTAAGGAAAAGTTTGTCTATCATTTATTTTAATTTTCGTTTGTGTCATTTCAAGTAAAAAAAAAAAAAACACAAAAAACACAAAAAAAACACAAAAAAAGCACAAAAAAAGTAGGTTTTCCCCATTTTTTTTTCGCACAACTTTCAGTTTTCTTATCATTATAATTTAAAAAAAAGGCAAAAAAAAAGGAAGAAAAAAAAAAGCAAAAAAAAAAAAAAAAGCAAAAAAAAAAGAAGCCAAATGAAGAAAGAATTCAGTCTATCGTTGTAGTATTTTTGTTTGTTTTGTTTTATGGTCTGATTCTAGAATTGGTAATTGAGCATTTTAGTTTACGTAGTGTGGGTTGTTTATCTCATATCTTATCCTTTGCTTTTGAGTCTCGTGATTTGTTGAGTTGTTTCACACATTGAATTGCTACTCGAAACACTTGTTGTTTACTTAGTCTGATTAAGAACAAAAGAAAACACTAGAGTGGAAAAAGGCAAGAGTGTGAGATTATTTGAGGGTAAAAGCCATTTTATTTCTAAACACGAGTGTTGAGCGGATACATTATTGAGAGAAACACGTGAGCGAGTGTTTGTGAGGTCCTCTAACAGATACGTTTTTTTTTTTTTTTTTAATAAAAAAATATATATATTTTAAATGTCAGGAAACGAATCTGATCGTGGGAGATACGTACAACCACCACTTAATCGAAATCTTCAAATGGAGGCATTCGTGGCGTTGATGACGGAGAAGTTTGAACAACTAAATGCGAGGATTGATGGAATAGAAGGGATGGCAGCAAATCATGCACCAAATGTTCCCAATAGACGAGCACAAAGAGCTGAAGAAGAGGGTGATGTATCGGAAGGTGTTGAAGACGAGGTTGCTGAAGATGGTGGAGAAGAGCGTCAACATAACCGGGGCAGGTTTGGGCGTGGTAATGGGAATAGAGAAGCTAGGAGGGGAAGGCCTGGAATGGATGATGATTTGGGGAGTATAAAGGTGACCATACCATCTTTTCAGGGGAGAAATGAACCTGAAGTCTATTTGGAGTGGGAGCAAAAGATAGAGATGGTGTTCGAGTGTCATAACTACTCGGAGATGAAGAAGGTGAAGCTCGCAGCGATTGAGTTCACTGATTATGCCATAATATGGTGGGATCAGTTGTTGAAAGAAAGGAGGAGAAATAGAGAGCGCACGGTGGAGACATGGGAGGAGATGAAAGCCATCATGAGGCGGCGATTCATTCCAAGTTATTACCATCGGGAGTTGTACAACAAATTGCAGCGTCTAACTCAAGGAATAAAGAGTGTAGATGAGTATTTCAAGGAGATGGAGGTGGCAATGATAAGGGCAAACGTGGTGGAGGACAGAGAAGCAACGATGGCTAGATTCTTGCATGGACTAAATCGTGAGATAGCGGATGTCGTGGAGATGCAACATCACGTGGAGTTGACCGATATGGTGCACCAAGCCGTCAAAGCGGAGCAGCAACTAAAGCGAAGGAACATGGCTAGGAGAGGACCAAGTATGTCGTCAACAAATTCGTGGAGGGCAGCCTCTAGACGAGATGAATTTCAAGCAAACAAGCCTAAATTTGACACTTCGAAAAACGTCGTACAACAACCAGGGGCTACACAAGGTAACAAAGAGGCTAATTCTACTAAAACACGTGATATAAAGTGTTTCAAATGTAGAGGTTCAGGACATATAGCCAGCGAGTGCCCAAACAAGAGGGTTATGGTGATAAACGCACAAGGTCAGCTTGAGTCAGAGGATGAGGAAGATGAAGTAGATGAGGACATGCCACCACTTGAGGATTGCAGCGATGGTGAATACCCAGTCGATGGAGAACTATTAGTGGCGAGGAGAGCTCTTAGTGCACAAGTGAAGAAAGAAGAAAATAATCAGCGCGAGAATTTGTTTCATACTCGATGCTTCGTGAACCGGAAAGTGTGTAGTGTGATTATTGATGGAGGAAGTTGCACGAATGTCGCGAGCAATGAACTTGTCGAGAAATTGGCGCTGCCTACCTTGAAGCATCCACGACCCTACCGTCTTCAATGGCTTAATGATAGTGGAAACATCAAGGTGACAAAACAAGTTCTTGTGGCATTTTCGATTGGCAAGTATGAAGATCAGGTGCTTTGTGATGTGGTACCGATGGAAACTTGTCACATGCTTTTGGGGAGGCCATGGCAATTTGATAGGAGGGTCTCACATGATGGTTTCACCAATCGATACTCTTTTACTCTTAAAGAGCAACCTGTTACACTTGTACCATTAAGTCCCAATCAAGTTCTTGCTGATCAATTGAAATTACAAACAAAAAGAGAAAAAGAAAAAGAAAAAGAAAAAGAAAAAGAAAAAGAAAGAGAAAAAGAAAAGGAAAGAGAAAAAGATGAAAAAAAGGAATTTGAAAAGAAAGAGAGAAACATGAGTGAAAAAGTTAGTCTCATGGCAAAAAAAAGTGAGATCAAGAGGGCATTATTCACCCATCAGCCCCTTATAGTACTCATGTACAAGGAGGCCTTTTTATGTACTGATGATCTTGCCGGATCTTTGCCGAGCAACGTTTTCTCTCTTTTGCAGGAATTTGTAGATGTGTTTCCGGAAGAGGTACCTCCTGGTTTACCTCCTATTCGAGGGATCGAACATCAAATCGACTTTGTTCCTGGCTCCACAATTCCAAATCGACCAGCCTATAGAAGTAATCCGGAGGAGACTAAGGAACTTGAGCGGCAAGTCAGTGAGCTAATGGAGAAGGGACATGTGAGAGAAAGCATGAGTCCGTGTGCTGTTCCGGTGATTCTAGTGCCGAAGAAGGATGGGACATGGAGAATGTGTGTTGATTGTCGAGCCATCAACAACATCACGGTAAAGTATCGACATCCTATTCCTCGTTTAGATGATATGCTGGATGAATTGCATGGATCATGTGTGTTTTCTAATATTGATCTTAAGAGTGGATATCATCAGATTATAATGAAAGAAGGAGATGAGTGGAAAACTGCATTTAAGACAAAATATGGATTGTATAAATGGTTAGTCATGCCTTTTGGGTTAAGCAATGCCCCGAGTACATTCATGAGACTTATGAACCATGTTTTACGTACTTTCCTTGGACATTTTGTTGTTGTCTACTTTGATGATATTCTGATTTATAGTCAAAACCTTGAGGATCATGTTGCACATCTAAAATTGGTTTTAGAAGTTTTGAGGAAAGAAAGCTTATTTGGAAATCTTAAGAAATGTACATTTTGCACGGATAAGCTTGTGTTTCTTGGTTTTGTTGTAAGTGCTAAAGGGATTGAAGTTGATGAGGAAAAGGTGAAGGCAATTCACGATTGGCCAACGCCTACTTCGGTAAGTAAGGTAAGAAGTTTTCATGGTTTGGCTAGTTTTTATCGACGATTTGTTCGAGACTTTAGTAGCCTTGCAGCGCCGCTAACCGAAGTCATCAAGAAGAACATCCCATTTAAATGGGGAGCTGAGCAAGAAAAGGCATTCAGACTGATCAAGAAAAAATTAACTAATGCTCCTTTGCTTATTTTGCCTAACTTCACTAAAACGTTTGAAATTGAGTGTGATGCTTCAGGTTTAGGAATTGGTGGAGTTTTGATGCAAGAAAGAAGACCAATTGCGTATTTTAGTGAAAAGTTGAGTGGGGCACCCCTGAACTATCCTACTTATGATAAGGAATTATATGCATTGGTGAGGACTTTGGAAAATTGGCAGCACTATCTTTGGCCTAAAGAATTTGTGATACATACGGATCATGAGTCGTTGAAGCATTTGAAGGGCCAACACAAATTGAATAGACGACATGTGAAATGGGTGGAGTTCATTGAAACATTTCCGTATGTGATCAAATATAAGCAAGGTAAGGAGAATGTTGTGGCAGATGCATTATCTCGCAGGTACGTTCTACTCTCTACTCTAGATTCTAAGTTGCTTGGATTTGAGTACATTAAGGAATTGTATGCTTCTGATTCTGATTTTGGGGCAGCCTTTGAATGTTGTTCTAATGGGGCGAATGGCAAATTTTTTATTCATGATGGTTTTCTATTTCGTGAAAATAAATTATGCATTCCTCATTCTTCATTACGTGAACTACTTGTTAGAGAAGCACATTCTGGTGGTTTGATGGGTCATTTTGGGGTAGCTAAGACATTGGGTATGTTGCATGAACATTTCTATTGGCCCCATATGAAACGAGATGTTGAAAAGATTTGTGAGCGATGCATAACTTGTAAACAGGCCAAGTCTAAACAACAACCACATGGTTTGTATACACCACTTCCGATTCCTAGTGCACCTTGGGTTAATATTTCAATGGACTTCGTTTTGGGATTACCAAGGACTAAGAGGGGGAGAGATTCTGTTTTTGTGGTCGTTGATCGATTTTCTAAAATGGCACATTTTATTGCATGTCACAAAACTGATAACGCATCAAACATTGCTGACCTGTTTTTCAAAGAGATTGTTAGGTTGCATGGCATGCCTCGCACAATTGTTTCTGATAGAGATGCGAGATTCTTGAGCTATTTTTGGAAAACGTTGTGGGGAAAGCTGGGAACAAAACTATTGTTTTCTACTACTTGTCATCCACAAACCGATGGGCAAACTGAAGTGGTAAATAGATCATTATCCACTTTGTTGTGTTCTATCATTCAAAAGAACCTGAAAGCTTGGGAAGATTGTTTGCCACATGTTGAATTTGCATATAATCGTAGTGTTCACTCTGCAACTAAGTTCTCTCCTTTTGAAATTGTTTATAGAATTCGACAAGTCATACATGACGGAACCTACTACATCGAACACGGACGGAACTCCAATCCGGCACCCGTGGAACGCCGAGCACTTGAGGCAATACCACCAGTGACCAAGCCCCCATTTATTGCTCTGACTTCCTTTATTCAATAAGGCCTACGTGCCACTGTTCAAGGATGTTCCCTGTTAGCAAAAAAAAATTAAAAAAAAATAAAGTTTGCGGTCTTTCTTACCCACTTTATTAAAAGTTTTTAGTCATCACGGCACGACCTGTAAACTAAAAACTTAGGGGGCTAATGGGTCCTGCGACATACGCTCAAGGATTCACGGCCAATAAAAAAAACAAAAAAACCTTAAGCCCCCAACTCATGGGATACAGAGGCTTAAGAAGCTCGAACCCCGATGGCTCATCAAGCATACGGGTCAGAGAAAAGACGTCGGCCTAACCTGACGCAACACATATGCTCGGTCGCTCAGCAGCACGACCTCAAAGACGCCGGCCCAGCCTGGCGCAACACATAAGTTCAGTCGCTCAACAGCACGAACACTTTTACCCAGGCCTAAGTTGATGAGAATCGAGGAGCTAAAGTGGATGCAAGTGATCAAGGAGTTCAAATGGATACAAGTGGACCTGAGATGACTAAAAGAAAACTTTCAAGTGATCCATTAAGTTTGCCTAGTGGGCCTCTCACAAGGTTTAAGGCCAAACAATTCAAAGAGGCTCTAAATGGGCTGATTCAACAAGTTAGCTCATTTGGGCCCAAAGTTGAGGCAAATCTAAAGCAAGAGAGCCTAATTACAATGATTAAGGTTCTACAAGAGTAATCAGAATGCCTAGGTCGTTTTTAGGCATTGGATCCACATTTCTAACAATAAATAAGGCTGTTCACTCTTTTGGGAGTTACTTTTGTAACCACTCAGAATAGTTGGACGAATTTGGGGTGTTTATACCCATTTAGTGTGTTGTTTTGTGTGTTTTTATGTCAAAAACTTTCAGTTTCAATGTTATAAGGGCTGAGAGTTATTTGCATTTAGATTTCAGCTTTTATTACTAGTGTCTTAAATGTTGTTTTTAGAGCTGTTGGAGCAAAACGTTTTTGGCTGATTGTAAAGCCTCTCCAAGGCTATAAATAAGTGTTTAGGAGAATGTAATCAGGGACAATTCCCCTTTGAATGAAATATATGTGAGTTTGTGTCTTTCTTGTTCTTGAAAAGACTTTTTGAACTTATCAAGTTTTCTTGTGGCGTTCAGCAACTTGACTTATCATCTTGATTCTTAAGTGATCATCTTGAGTATCTTGGTGTGGCGTCATATATATTGTAGGCTTGGTTCTTATCTCTCTAGATATTGGGTCAAGTCTCAACATTCTAGTCCTTTGCAGATCTTGGGGTCTTTTTTCCAATCATTGTTATTGGGTCTTATCACATTTGTTGGTAAGGATCATATCATAAGTCCCCCACGGCGATACAGACTTAGGAAGCTCGGACCCCGACGGCCCTTCGCGCATACGGGTTCGGGTAAAAAGTCGGCCTTCCCGGCGTGCCGTAAGACGCGTAAAGGCGCAGGTGAAAGACGTCTCCCGGGATGCATGTTCCTCAAACCCTAAAAACGGCCAAATCTGAGCCATACAAATGTTCGCTAGCCCCCGGGCACGAACACCAAAGACGCCGGCATAACCCGGCGCAACATACGCTCGGTCGCTCAACAGCACGAGCTCAAAAGACGTCGGCATAACCCGGCGCAACATACGCTCGGTCGCTCAACAACACGAGCTCAAAAGACGCCGGCATAACCCGACGCAACGTACGCTCGGTCGCTCAACAGCACGAGCTCAAAAGACGCCGGCATAACCCGGCGCAACATATGCTCGGATGCTCAACAGCACGAGCACGAAAGACGCCGGCATGACCCGGTGCAACATACGCTCGGTCGCACAACATCACGAGCTCAAAAGACGCCGGCATAACACGGCGCAACATACGCTCGGTCGCTCAACAGCACGAGCTCAAAAGACGTTGGCATAACCCGACGCAAAACGCTCGGTGGCTCAACAGCACGAGCTCCAAAGAAGGCGGCCTAACCCGACGCAATCAACGTTCAGACGCTCCAGGGCGCGAACGCCTAAAGACGTCAGCTCAGCCGGCGCACCATAAATGCTCGGTCGCTCAACAGCACGAGCTCCAGAGACGCCGGCCTAACCCGGCGCGATCTACGTTCGCTTGCTCCAGGGCGCAAACTCAAAAGACACCGGCATAACCCGGTGCAACATACGCTCGAACACTCAACAGCATGAGCTCAAAAGACGCCGGCATAACTCAGCGCAACATATGCTTGGTCGCTCAACAGCACGAGCTCGAAAGATGCCGGCATGAACCGGCGCAACATACGCTCGGTCGCTCAACAGCACGAGCTCAAAAGACGCCGACATAACCCGGCGCAACATACGCTCGGTCGCTCAACAGCACGAGCTCAAAAGACGTTGGCATAACCCAACGCAAAACGCTCGGTCGCTCAACAGCACGAGCTCCAAAGACGCCGGCCTAACCCGGCGCAATCAACGTTCAGACGCTCCAGGGCGTGAACGCCAAAAGACGTCGTCTCAGTCGGCGCACCATAAATGCTCGGTCACTCAACAACACGAGCTCCAGAGACGCCGGCCTAACCTGGCGCAATCTACGTTCGCTTGCTCCAGGGCGCGAACTCAAAAGACGCCGGCTCAGTCCGGCGCGACATGCACGTCCAGTCACCAATGGCACAAACCCAGAGCCCCCGGGAACTACCCGGTATGACCTCTTCGATCATCGAAAGGCACGAAGCAAAGTCACTGGGCCACAGCCACATTAGGCACATTGAATTGTCGGCCTAACCCGACAGGCCGGTAACACCGTTCAGACACGGGTCGGCCAACCACCTAA
This sequence comes from Urtica dioica subsp. dioica, assembly GCF_054948205.1. NCBI lineage: Eukaryota > Viridiplantae > Streptophyta > Magnoliopsida > Rosales > Urticaceae > Urtica > Urtica dioica. The sequence goes on along the minus strand of NC_142760.1, from coordinate 20,367,084 downwards.
CTGGGCACAAGCGCCCCCTCGCCTCGAACGTTGAACGACGACAAGTCGTAACGATAAAATGAGCGGAGGACGAATCCCAACTAGGGATGCAAAACCTGCCAAGACTATTGGTACGGATACAAGCCCTTCGGGCCACGTTAGCCCGCAAAAAAGGCATATACGAGCAAAACTGCTCGAAAAATAAGGTAAGTATTCAACATGAAAGCAACAAAAATATCTCATAAACGAAAAGAGCTACAACTCTAAATCCAATGAACACGTGCTGAATAAAAAGTGTATGAAAAATAAATTAAATCCTGAGAAAAGGAAAAGAAAACAAAGCGCTAAACACAAGCGCTAAAAAAAGAAGCCACACGGCTCAAGCAGCACCCTTATCTCGCAGTGGAAACAAGGTGTCGAAGAAGTCAAAAGTGACCCCCCGGGCCTTGTTCTCGGTCGCGGTCGCATCCCGACATTCCACCGCTCCGGTACGACGAGCCTCCTCGGTCCCTATGTCGTAGTCATCCTGCAAGTCGGATGCTCTTCGCTCCGCTTCAGCAAGCTGGGATGAGAGGCGAGCGTTCTCTTCCGCCAGAGAGTCGCACTCACGCTCCGTGCGAACACGCCCCGCTTCGCTCGAAGTAAGCTAACGGTGCGACGTCTCCAAAGCATCGGATCGAGCGTCCAGTTGCCTCCGAAGGTCGGTAACCTCAGTGCGAAAAATCTCCGCTGATCGGGTCGCCACCTCACAAGCTCGCCGTTCTTTGGTGAGCTCCCCCGCCATCTTGGCCACCGACATTTGGGCTCCGTCGTGCTGATCCCGTGCGATTTAGAGTTCCACCTTAGCCTCACGAAGCTGGTCTCGGTCTCCGCCCCCGAGTGCGAACCACGCTCGACCTGAGCCAGCCTAGCCTTCGTCCGAGCAAGCTCTTCCTGGGATGAACCCAAGCGCCGGATGAAGTCGTGCCGAATCCTGTCGCTTCGCATGGCCCTAACGTACGCCTGTGACGACAAAAGGCAAGGGTTAAAACTAAACCTACGCTTATGACAAATAAACATAAATACTGACCCTCTGAGCGTCGGTAACCCCCGCCTGAAAGAAGGCAATTTCGCTCTTCGACACCACGCCCTTCCACCAGGACAGTGGGGATCCCTCGAGATGACGGAAGCAATCCCCTCGAGCCTCTATCGCCTCCAGCTCCACCGCCGAGTTCGCCCTCTTGGGTTCGGAACGCTCATCAGGGGGCGCCGCTGTCGAAGCCCTCTTCAAAGAGGCACGGGGCTCCGGATCAGCTACGCCGGCGGTCTCGACACGCTCTCCCCTCGCCTTGCGGTTAGCGACCCTAGAATGAATTTTCGCCATCAACTCAGGGTCCCGAGAAGCAAAGGCCAGCCTCCTAGCTCGCCTCTTTGCAGCTACGCAGGGCAAAGCGACAAAAGTCAGGCTCCTGTCAAACAAAAAATTTACAAAACCGTAAAAGTTACCTCGAGAAGCAAGAGCGACTGTTTGAGCCACGGGACTCGGGGGCCTGCTCGCCCGGCGCGCCACTTCGGTGCCCGGAGCAAAGGGCGGGAACCACCCGGTAAGCGCCATCAGCTTGGGGGAACGGAACCGCTCGCTAGCCTTGCGGGCCTCCGACATCCCCAATATCTCTCTCACAAAAGGGAGCTCCGCTGCCCCCTCATCCGCTGGAAAGTCGGTCAAACGACCGAAGCGAAGGGGTGCCTCGCCAAAGGCGTCCGAGGTGACCCACACTCACGCCCGGCGGCTAGGCGGGTCACTATCCTCGGCCAGCCTCACGTTGCCCCGGGCGCGGGCCATATGAAATCCCGGCTGCCCCGGCGCCGGGAAGACGACAACCAGATTACGGAAGTCGTCCACGGTCGTGGCGCGTTGCGTCTGGCAGTGCCTATCCATGAAGCATGTAGCCAACAGGCGATAGAACGCCGGGCTGATTTGACATGCATGGACCCCTAGTCGGGTCAGAATCTGCTGGACGATCGTTGGGAACGGGAGGCGCAACCCACAGACAAGACTCCCGATCGTCACGGCCGCGTATCCGTCCCTAGGACGAGAGGGCCTATCCTCGGGGGCAGGTCTAAGCAACCCCACCGAGGGAGGGATGTTATACGTCTCCCAGAGCGTGCTGAAGACTCGGGAAGTGAGCGTGCTCGCGGCATCGATTCCCCCGCAGTCTAGGCCGACGGGGGCAACAGAGTCGCCTACTCCGTACATGCGGATCCTCTCCAGAGACCTAGCATAGGTGTAGCCCGAGGCCTCCGCGGACTCGAAAGCTAACCAGGCCGTCTCCAACACTTTTCCGTTACGTTTCTCCTTCCCCCTCGCGGGAGGAGCCTCCAAATCCTCTTCGGGACCGTCTGAACCCGACCCTAGGGGATCGTCGGAATAAATCTCGTCCAAAAAAGATTCGGACGGCACAATCGAAAGCCCGGAACCTGAGGCATCCAAATCGGACGCCCGGGGGAGCCCGGCACTCACCGTTGCTTCACCTCGCTGCTTGAGCAAGGGGGCGTCAAAGGACGCCTCGCGGGAAACGAGGTTGATCACTAGCCGTGACGAGCGCGGGTCCTGGTAGGTAGGCCACTCCCGGGCCCCGCCAGCTCGGCTATCGCCGCGGCGTCGGTCTCCAACTCCGCGAGCCATTTGTCGGCCGCACCAGAGTCTTCCTCGACAAATAATGGAACCCCGTCGAGTTCCTCAAAGGGACCCTTGGCCGCCCCCCCCCCAAAATCTGGGAGAGGGCAGGAAGAGTCAACCTTGGGATCATCAACGTGGGAAACAAGCTCACTCCCCATTAAAAAAGGGTAAAAAAGTCGGCTGCCCAGAGGGAATTTCAAACTCAAAGGAATTTTCCAATTACCCAAAGGCTGCCAGGTTTGAACAGAAAGGGAGGGGGGCTCTCCTATTTATAGGAGAGGAAGGAGCAAACCGTGCTCCTCCTCCCCCCCTGCGCGCGCGACACAAGGCCTGGCCCGCGTACCGGCCTCGCACGCGCGCCAGTCCACCGGCGCCAGGCCGCGCGCGGGCCTTGCTGCACAGCCAGCCCGGTCCAACCCCCTAGGGTCCGGCCAATAAAAAAAAGAGGAGATATGCGTGCGTACGGTCACGCATGACCGAAGGTAAAATAACCTCAACGCCCTTTCTTTTTCTAAAGTTCACGACTTACGTCCCGTAAAGCGTAAACTTGGGGGGCTAATGTTACCGGTCATTTTCGGGACACCAGAAATTCAAAAACGATTCGAGACCGGCCAGGCCCTGGCGCCCTGACGCACCCACGGCCCGCCAGGCCCGAGCGCCCTGATGCACCCACGGCCCGGCAGGGCCTACGCGCGCGCCCGCGTCCCCGGCCCAGAGGCCATGCGCACGCGCACCTGTGCCCACGGCCCAATGGGCCTGAACGCGCGCCCTAGCGCGCCCGGCCCTCGCGCGCTCCCGCGCCCCGGAGTCCCGGCCCGCGCGCGCTCCTGCGCCCTCGGGCTTCCCGGCCTGCGTGCGCTTCCGCGCCCTCGAGCGTCCCGGCCCGCGCGCGCTCCTGCGCCCCTGGCCGTCCCGGCCCGCGCGCATTCTCGCGCCCCGGCCGTCCCGGCCCGCTCACGATCCAGCGCCCCGGCAGAGCAAGCCTGCTGCCTCGGCCGGGTGCCTCTGCTGCCCCGGCCAAACGCCTCTACAGCCTCGGCCGGGTGCCCCTGCTGCCCCGGCCGAGTACCTCTGCCCCCTCGGCCGGGCGCCCCTGCTGCCTCGGCCGAGTGCTTTTGCCACCTCGGCCGGGTGCCCCTGCTGCCCCGGCCGATTGCCTCTGCCGCCGCGGCCGGGTGCCCCTGCTGCCTCGGCCGGGCGCCCCTGCTGCCTCGGCCGGGCACACCTGCTGCCGGGCCCGTCGCGCCCGAACGGGTCTCACGCCTGCGCCCCCCGCGCCCGTCCAGGCAACGCGCGCCCATCCAGGGGTGTTCGTGCCCGGTGAGGCCTGGCCGCGCCAAAGGTGGCGCGCGCTGCCGGTGCCGGGCGACATCGCCCAAGGAGGGGCCGACGCCGTGCAGGGGGTGGCCCGCCCAGGTGGCGCCGGCCAGGGGGCGGCGACTCGCCCATCACTTGGGCAAACCCTAGACCTATTTGGGCCGGGCCTGCGTGATGTGGACCCAGCCGGCCGGGAGCCGGGCCAGACTGCTGGGCTGCACGCGCACGAGGAGGGCTCCACCGGCCAGGAGCCGGGCCGGGCCGCCGGGCTGGGTGCGCGCGAGGAGGGCCCCACCGGCCAGGAGCCGGGCCGGGCTGCCGGGCTGGGCGCGCGCGAGGAGGGCCCAACCGGCCAGGAGCAGGGCCAGGCCGCCGGGCTGGGCGCGCGCGAGGAGGGCCCAACCGGCCAGGAGCCGGGCCGGGCCGCCGGGCTGGGCACGCACGGGGCGAGCACTGGGACGCCTGGGCAGGACTCATGGGCTGAAGGCCTAGCCGGCCAGGGGCCAGGCCGGAGGCGTGCGCTGAAGGCGAGGGATCACCCGGGCCGGGCCCGCACGTGGAGGAGCCATCTAGCCAGGAGATGGGCTGGGTCCACGGGTTGGACGCACGCGCAGGAGGGAGCATGGCCGGGTAGGGCCTGGGCCGGCCTGAAGAAGGTGGCTTGGCTGGCCGGCAGTCGGGCGCGCACCCGGGCAGTCATGCTAGGGCCGAGGGGAGCTGACCGGTTCGATCAGGCGACCGTGACGCTCCAAACACCGAGCGCTCGAACGACTCGTCGTGCCGCCATGTAACGTCTGCGGCGATGCTTTCCTCAACCGCGCGGGAGGAAACACAGGCCTTGTCCTTGCCGATCGGAGAGTCGGCAATACGTGGCGGCCTTGATTGCTCGGGTGTTGACATCCAGAGTTCGCTCTCGATTACTTGTTTCACGAGCTTGAGGAGGCGTTATGGCATCTCGGATTCAGTGTCGATCCTGCGAACGTTGCCCGACGATCTCCCGACTCGCCCCCGGAAGGGATACGCTGCCATTCACGAGGCGAGTCTTCGCGAAGGGCTTCGGTTACCCTTTCAGCCGGTGATCCAAGAGCTATTGATTCGGTTGGGGGTGCATGCGTTACTGATGTCTCCTTCCTTCTATCGGGTAGTCGCAACGTGCCATATGATGCTCTATCGAGTAAAGAAAAGGGCGGTCACTGCAGACGATATTCAAGACCTCGTGGTCGTCCGTGGGGTCTCGAAGAAACCGGGCTTCTACTTTGCATGCCCTCGAAAGCGCATCACCATCGTTACCAAGGTTACCTCGAAGCATCGGTACCCTTGGGTGTGGGTGTCCGAGTCGGCTTTCGGGGCGGCACCTCTAACGTTTGGACCCGCGACCGACTTTCCCTCCGTCGGGGATGCCAAGGACTCCGAACTCCTAGCTGTGATCAAGGCGATCCCGGACCCGAGGCGGAAGGGGTCATTGTTTGAGTCCCCGGACCTAATGGCAAGGACCCGGTGGTTCGTGCCCGAGGGTGAGGGTCCTCGATGTCCTACTTCCGGAGCGGAGGCCACGGAGGGTCCCGAATCCGAAGCCGGGGGTTTGACCGCTCCTCTCCCCCATGTGGGGGGGTACTAATCATACATGCACTTTTATTCTTATCGCGGCCTTTCATTGTTTATGCTTATGGTAGCGTTCTAACTGATTTTCGTCTTTCATCTTTTGCAGATACCATGGCTCGACATCGGCCGCGCGTGAGAGTACCGAGGGTGGAACCTACCGTCGAAGCTGCGGTCGCGGCTCGTTCCCGAGCCAAGGCTCGTCGCGGGGGGTCACCAATGCGAGTGAAGAATGAGGCGATCTCCTCAAACAGCGACCGTCATCGTCGACCTCCTTCGGCCCGCCCTCCGGCCACAAGCGTGCCCATACGTCGGCGGCGCCGGATAGCATGCACTCGATGCTCCTAGCGGAGGCGGCGGAGCTGAGGGACCAGTGATCTCGAGGGATCCTTGAAACCTCCTTGCGGTATTTCAAGGGTCTGCTGACGATGAGCGACCTTGAGCAGTCCATGCATGGAATCAGTGATGCTCGAAATGTATGACTCGTTCGCTTGACTTACGTGCGACCACTATGCTTATTTTGGTTGTGAGTTCGCCACTCCATTTTTGTAGATGCTCGCGCGCCAGGAGCGAAGCGACCGCATTCTCCGGGACTTGCTGCGGCGGATGCAGATCATGCAGAAGGATATGGAGAGCGCGGCGGCCGACCATGCCGCCACTCTAGCGGGGGTTCGGACCGCCCAGGAATCGACGGCCGAGAGATCGCTTCGTGCGGTCGAGCAGGCGTCTCGGGAGAAAGCGGAGCAGGCGGCCAACACCTTCCTAGGGGAGATGAAGAAACTCCAGGCGGCACTCTCGAGCCGAGACGAGGAACTGAACATCGTCCACGCTCGACTATCGGCGAGCGAGATCTCTCGGGTCAAGGCCGAGAGGGAGAGGGATTCTCTACTGGCGGAGGTGCAGGCCCACACCGAGGAGAAATACGATGCTGTGCGATCCAAGACGGACCTGGAGGATGATTGGGACTTGGCGTTGGAGGTCGTTCGTTACGAAGCGGCCATACGGGTTCGAGTCGCGACCGCGAAGGAGAACGTGTCTCGGGGGACCACCTTTTCCTTCTTCAACGCCATGTTCTCCCCTCTAGACGACGAGACGCAGGTGGACGACCTGCGTCCCCGAGTCCCCGCGGAGGCCGCCCTATCGACGAACCGCCCGCTTGACAGATAGGCTACCGACGGGTCAGGCGCCCCTCGCCCCGAGGATGATGAGTAACAGATCGATTTTGGCTCGGAGTAGCCAACTTTTTTTTATCTCCCGCACATGTTTAGCGCTTGCATTGTGTTTCCTTTCGGATACTTGCTATGTTTTTCTTTCGTTTGACATTTGTCGTACTCTCGTATTTTTCTCGTTGGGTTGTTCGTACAACATTGTTTGCTTTGGTTAAAGCCTTTCTTATCTGTTATGCGTCTTATTTTCTCGACTTGCTATGCTTTAGCATAATCGATTCGCGCAATCTGATTAGTGCGTGTCTTATGAACGCGGCTTACTATATCTAGCGTAACCGGTTTGGAAGGCTCAGTGCCGTATTTGACGGCGAGATTTTCCGCGGACGCTGGCTAGACCAGTTTCGTCGGGCGGATGCGAGTCTTCGCCATTCATTTGAGACTCGCTGCCTATCGGCGCGTGCGAGCTGAACGACTAACGCGCCCGATCGCCGGCACGTACGCTGCCTATCGACGTGCGTGTCGTGCGCCAGAACGGGCCTGAGGCGAGCGCGGTTCCCAGTGAGTGTGATACCTGTCGGTACACACATCGCGTCATGGGAGGGCTGTGATCAACCGACACCGGTATACGAGGCGTGGAATCGCGCGGGATACATGCAGGGTCGGAGGTCCGGTGCGCGGATCCGACTTGCCGACATTTCGCTACCTCTCGGCGTGTGAAATGTTGGGTCGTGCCTGTGGGGTCGGAGGTCCGGGGCGCGGATCCGACTTGCCGACATTTCGCTACCTCTCGGTGCGCGAAGTGTCATGCCGTGCAAGGAGGTCACACGAGGGATGTGTGGGATCGGAGGTCCAGGATGCGGATCTGACTTGCCGACATTTCGCTACCTCTCGGTGCGCGAAACGTGGAATGGCGCGCGTGCGGCGTGCGAAAAAGTGTACATGTTACCCTTAGTAGCCCCCCGAGTTTCTCGTGTACTCGTAGAGGAGACTAGAAATTATAACATCATAGGATAAAGGCTTTGAGATGAAATGTAATTCAATTATCATGTCGAAAAAGTCAAAAATTATATTCCCAAGCCGTTGGCTTTATTTGAAACTTAAAATTGTCTGTTGCTAAAATTGAAAACAAGATGCAAATAATTGAACGTCGGGAAGGCGGGAACGAGCTTCTATTGGTAGTATTGCCGCAGGTGCTCCGCGTTCCATGGGTGTGTGAACACAAGTCCTTCCAGGTTCTCGAGCTCATATGTGCCGTTGTGGATGGCTCGACGCACGCGGTATGAACCTTCCCAGGTGGGGTCCAGAACTCCCGCCCCTTGTACTTTGGTGTTTTGGAACACCCTTCTAAGGACGAGGCTTCCGTCGGCGAATCTTCGGAGCTTGATCTTGGAATTGTAGTACTTCTCGACCTTTCTCTTCTGTGCGGCGAGGCGGGAGAGTGCGTCTGCCCTTTTCTCATCTATGAGGTCTAGCTCCAACCTGATTGCATTGTCGTTGGCGGCTTCTTCATACTCTTCGATGCGCAAGGTTGGCAGCTAGGTCTCGACAGGTACCACGGCCTTGATACTGAATGCAAGAGCGAAATGGGTTTCGCCGGTCGCATTCCGTGCGGTGGTCCGGTATGCCCAAAGAACCATGGGAAGTTCCTCGGCCCAAGCCCCCTTTCTTTCTTCCAGTTTTTTCTTCAGGTTTCCCTTGATCGTTTTGTTGACCGCCTCGACCTGACTGTTGGCTTATGGATGGCGGGGAGAAGAGAACGTCTTGCCAATGCCCAATTGTTCGCACATGTCCCGGAAGCGCACGTTGTCGAATTGCTTTCCATTGTCGGTAACAATTGACGCGGGAATCCCGAAGCGGCAGACAATGTTCTTCTAAATGAAGCTCGTCGTGTTCGCCTCGGTGATCTTTGCCAGCGGTTCGGCCTCTAAGTAGTCGATCGCCACGATCGCATGCTTGTATTGCCTCGGGCCCATAGGTAGCTCACCGATGAGGTTGATTCCCCATTTCGCGAAGGGTCGCGGCAAAATGATCGGACATAACGGGGCCGGCGCTTGGCGCGGGACGTGGGTGAACCTTTGGCATTTGTCGCATTTTTTGGCCCACTCGTGGGAGTCCTTTTTCAAGGTAGGCCAAAAATATCCGAGCCTTAGAAGCTTTAACGCCAAAGATTGTCCGGCGCCATGGTTCCTACACACCCCTTCGTGCACTTTGCGGAGCGCTTTCTTCGCCTCGACCTCAGTCAAGCAACGGAGAAGGGGCATGGAGTAGCCTCTCTTGAATAAGTTGTCTTCCCTCATATTGTATTTTGGCGCCAAGCTTCTCAGCTTTCTGGCCTCTTCTTTGTCTTCGGGGACGATTCCTCGCTTAAGGAATTCCACGAGCGGCGTCATCCATGAGGGGGGCGGAGTTCCGTCAACTACCCCTACGTCGCCTCTCGAGACGTAGGGTCGAGTCAACACTTCTAACGGGACGCTGCCCTCCCCCTCCTCGTCTATCCCTGACGCGAGGCGCGCCAGGTCGTCGGCGTCGATGTTCGCCTCTCGGGGAACCTGGACTATCTCGAACCATGACAGGGCCTCTAGATTCTTTTGGGTCTTTAATAAGTACGCGATCATGCTCTGCTCTTTGGCGGCGTAGTCGCCCTTAACCTGGTTCACAATCAACTGCGAGTCGCAGTGGATGCGCAGGTTTCGGACATCTAGCTTGTTTGCCAGTTCCAAGCCAACGATTCAGAGCCTCGTACTCTGCCTCGTTGTTGGAAGCCTTGAACTCGAACCGCATGGCATATCTCAGTTTTTCCCTATCGGGATTTGTGAGCACAACACCGGCGCCAGCCCCCCGGGCGTTTGACGCGCCATCTACGTGCAAGTCCCAGACCGGCCCTATCGGGCTGTTGGTCCTCTACTTCGACGACTCGTTGTGGTCGTTCTCCTTGTCTTCCTTGTTCTCGTTGGCTTTATCTCTCTCGTCAGTTGAGGGTGCACTTGTGAATTTGGCTATGAAGTCGGTGAGGGCTTGGCCCTTGATGGCGGTTCTCGGCTGGAACTCGACCCCGTACTCGCCCAGCTCCTGGGACCATATGTCCATTCGAGAGAAGGTCTCTTTTTGCAAGGCCTTCTCGATGGGGTGTCCCGTGCATACCACGATGGGGCGCGCTTGGAAGTAGGGCCGGAGCTTTCTCGCGCTCATGACAAGGGCGATGGACAATCTCTCGATTTCCAGGTATCGGGTCTCGGCGTCGAGTAGCGCCTTGCTAACGTAGTAAACCGGGTATTGCATCTTGTCTTCTTCGCGAATTAGGACTGCGCTCACGACCCTATCGGAAACCGCGAGGTAAACATACAAGGTCTCGTCGTCCTTCGGTTTTGCGAGGAACGGGGGGGAGCTGAAGTAGGCCTTCGTTTCGCGGAACGCCTCCTCACATTCCTCAGTCCATACAAACCCGTCGGTCTTCTTTAATGCCTTGAAAAACGGTTGGCACCTATCGGTTGCCTTGGAAACGAATCGCGTTAGGGCGGCGATCCTTCCCGTCAAGCTTTCCACTTCCTTGACTTTCTATGGCGACCTCATCTCTAAGATCGCCTTAATCTTTTCGGGGTTAGCTTCAATCCCGCGGCAGCTAACCATGTAGCCCAGGAATTTTCCGGACTCGACCCCAAAAGCGCACTTGTTGGGGTTGAGCTTCATCTTGTAGCGCCGCAAGATTGTAAACATCTCCCTAAGGTCTCGAACGTGGTCGTGGGCCTTGAGGCTCTTGACAAGCATATCATCCACATAGACCTCCATAGTTTTGCCAATTTGATTGGCGAACATTCGGTTCACCAACCTTTGATACGTTGCCCCCGCATTTTTGAGTCCAAAGGGCATGACCTTGTAGCAGTAAAGTCCGCGGTTCGTAACAAAGGTGGTCTTGATTTGATCCGGCTCGTGCATGCGGATCTTATTGTAGCCTGAGTAGGTGTCCATGAAGCTCAACAACTCGTGGCCCGCCGTGGCGTCCAAAAGTTGCTCGATCCTCGGGATAGGGAAGCTGTCTTTCGGGCAGGCTTTGTTGAGATCTTTGTAGTTGATACAGATCTGCCACTTCCCGTTTGGCTTCTTGACCATCACCATATTGGACACCCACTTGGGGTGCTCCGCCTCCCTGATGAAGTCGGCGGCGAGAAGTTTGTCAACCTCTTCACCAATGGCTTGGTACCTCTCTCCGCTGAACGCCCATCGCGGTTGAACGCGCTCGGCCACTCTCTTGTCATCGTTGAGACGGTGAAACATTATCTCGGGGTCGATCCCCGGCATGTCGGCGTGTGTCCACGCGAAGACATTTTTGAACTCGCGGAGGAAGGCGGCGAGCTGGGTTCGGATTTCGGACGGGAGTTGGGCACCTACCTTGACCACTTGGTTAGGCTTGGCGCCGTCCAACACGATGGGAACGAGGTCATCCGGTGTCTCCACCTTCCGACGCTCGACATCGTCCCTCTGATCCAGTTCTCCGAAGGTGCCTCCTTCCTCTATCTTGCACGGGAACTTGTCTCCGAGCTGGAAGACAGTGCTCACCATCTTTCCTTTTTCTTTCCCGTCCACGCCCTGGATGTAGCACATTCTCTCCATTGATTGGTCTCCCAACATCATGGCAATTCCCTTATCAGTCGGGAATTTCATCATCAGATGATAGGTGGACGTTATGGCCTTCAACCGATTGAGAGTCGGGCGGCCGATGATGATGTTGTATGCCGAGGGCTGGTCCACAACCAGGAACGACATGATATGGCTGACCTCGATTCCCCCTGGTGTCTCGAAGGTGACTGGGAGGTCGATGGTGCCCTCCGTCATGACCCTCTCCCCGGAGAAGCCGAAGAGTGGGGTCGAGATCGGGGTCGGTCTCATCCAGGATAGCTTCATCCTGTCCAACGCCGACTTGAAGATTATATCGGCGGAGCTCCCATTGTCGATTAGGATTCTCCGGACGAGGTTGTTGGCGACCGGGGCCGAGACGACGATCGCGTCGTTGTGTGGGTGGAGAACTCGTGCCGCCTCTTGGCTAGTGAAGAACATAGACTCGAATGGGGCCGGAGGAGGAGCCTCGTATGTATGGTTGATGTAGTGCGCTATTTTCCCTTAGGAAACTTCACGCACGTACTTTTTCCTTCGCGTGCTCGAGTCTCCAAACTCCAGGCCGCCCATGATCGAGCCCACTACGTGCAGTTGTGAGCTCTCCGGTTCTTCGATTGTTGCTCGGTCTGTGACGGTCACCGTCGCCGGACCTTTCCTCTCTTGCCGCGGGCACTCTCCGTGCGCCGCGGCCGTCCCGATCGTTCGAAGGACGTATTCTTTCAATTTCGGGATCTTGGTGGTATTCGCAGAACTTGCTTCGATCCGGCTTCGCGGGATCCTTCATGAGTGGAGCGGGGCTCCCTAGCTTGTCGCGGTGCAAAGCTAGGATCCGCTCTTGCGGAGTGTTCATGGGGGTAAATGTCGAGAACTTTCGGAAGCTTGATACATGCGGTGGTCTCGACCCGGGGAGGGAGCGACCGTTACGGGCCTGGCCTCCCTTGTTCCTCCATTTTCGAGGATTGGGACGATCTCCATCCTACTCGTCATGGCGGCGACTACCCTGTTCCCCAAACTTTCGGCCGTCTCGGTCATCGAGGTAGTCCTCGATTCCCATATACGTGCGGGCTCTCGACATTAGCTCCGCCATGTCCCGCGGGACCTTTCCCACAATAGACTTGAGGAAGTCACTCATGCGAGCTCCCTCGGTGATGGCCGTGATGGCGTCCTTGTCGTCGAACCCTTCGACCTTGTGAGACTCCTCGGTGAAACGTGCGAGGTATTGCCTCAAGGTCTCGTCTCTCCCCTGCCGGATAGACAGGAGGTAGGTCTTCGATTTCTTTTACGCCACGAGTGTGGCGAAACGAGCAAGGAAAGCCTCTCGCAAGGCCCGGAAGGACGGGATGCTTCCCGGCCTCAAGCTTCGGATCCACTCAAATCCCGACCCCGTAAGGGTCAGGCTGAAGGCTTGACAGAGGGTCGCGTCCGACTGTCCTTGCATTGTCATCCACATCTCGTAGTGTTGGATGTGGAAGTTTGGGTCCGTCCGCCCATCGTAAGGGGGAATGGACGGCAGTTTGAAGTTCCTCACGCAAGGCTGAGCGAGGATTTGGGCGGCGAAGGGAGAGTATGACTCCTCGATCCCTCCGTAAGGCCTTTGCCTCCCCGATTCCCTCATCTCGATGATTTGATTCTGGAGGCTTTGAATCATAGTCACCATGTCGAGCCCGTTGGCAGGACTGACCGCCGGGACCGCGGGGGTCGCCTGTTGGCGCTCGTTGGATGCTTGGTCCCCAACGTTGGCCTCAGGTCGGCCGAGAGTCGTGGCGGGGAGTGCGTCCCTCCGAGAGTTGAGCCTTTGGCAGAGATCCTCCCCTCGGGAGTTTCTCTACGCCGTTAGGCGCTCTCTAAGGTCCATGCTCGGCGCTTGGCGGGGCGAGGCCGCTCTTGGCCGGACTGTCCGGCGGGCGCTACGGCTATCGGCCCCGTCGTCCCCCAAGGTCGCTCTCTCCCCGGCAAGGGGCCGTGTCCGGCCGCCTCTTGAAACCGAGGGGGCGAGTCCTCGAGAGAGTGACCGTGCCTGCTGCCGCGCTGGTCCGGCCAAGTTGTCGTTCGTCTTCTCGGACCGTGAGGGGGTGAGGCTTGGCGTTGCCTCGTCGGTTCTTGACTCCCCCACATAGTCGGGGTCGGAGTCGTCCCGGGCGGATCTATCCTCGACGCCGTAGCCGAGGAAATTAGCGATGAGCGTGCCGTCGACGTCGGGACGGTCTAGGAGCTCCGCGAGCCACCGAGTCGTGTCCTCTCGGAGCGCGGCCTCGGGGTCATTCATCAGGTCTCGGGGCTGGCTCTCGTTATCACGAGGTCGCCCTTCAAGACGGTGCGCGAGGTTTCAGAGACCGTACCTCGAGCTCGTCGCTCGAGTACCAACGGAGGTAGTGGGAATGTGACTCATTTCTCGAGAGTCATAGGTGTAGTGAAAGTGAGGAATGGAAGGGAGAGCGTGCTAAGGCCGGGAAGTCCCCTCCTTCTGGTGCCAAAATGTTGTCACTTGTTTTCGGACAACTATTTAGGAGCCCAAAGTGGTTAGACCCAAGGCCAGACCAAGTGGTCTCATTTCGGCTCGAGCGTGTCAGACTTGGTATCCCAAGTCGTCCCTTAGCTGTGGATGAAGTTCACCTCGTCTCGGTACCTGAAAAGCAGTAGAGAATATGTGAACTATAAAGGGGAAACAGAGGGGTTGCCTCTGTTTACCTCTCTGACGCTCAACATTAGTATGGTTGAGGTAGAATGTAGAGGGTTTAGGTGTTTAGAGGCCGAGACTTGAGAGAAACGAACGAGCTCGACATCGTTTCAGTACTCAAATTCGGATTACCTGGACCAGGGAAGGGACCCCGGTATTTATAGGCGACCAAGAGGCGTTTTGGGCAACCCCTTGGCCGAGGATAGTCTTGGCTCGGCCATTGGCCGAGGCTGGCCCTAGGGCCGGCCAATGGCCGAGGATATTTGGGCCGGCCATTGGCCGAGGCTGGCCCTAGGGCCGGCCAATGGCCGGGGATAGCTTGGCTCGGCCATTGGCCGAGGCTGGCACTTGGGTCGGCCAATGGCCGAAGATACTTGGGCCGGCCATTGGCCGAGGCTGGCACTAGGGCCGGCCAATGGCCGGGGATAGCTTGGCTCGGCCATTGGCCGAGGCTGGCCCTTGGGCCAGCCAATGGCCGAAGATATTTAGGCCAGCCATTGGCCGAGGCTGGCCCTAGGGCCGTCCAATGGCCGGGGATAGCTTGGCTCGGCCATTGGCCGAGGCTGGCCCTTGGGCCGGCCAATGGCCGAAGATATTTGGGCCAGCCATTGGCCAAGGTTGGCCCTAGGGCCAGCCATTGGCCAAGGTTGGCCCTAGGGCCGGCCATTGGCCGAAGATATTAGGGCCGGCCATTGGCCGAGGCAGGCCCTAGGGCCGGCCAACGGCCGGAGATAGCTTGGCTCGGCCATTGGCCGAGGCTGGCCCTTGGGCAGGCCAATGGCCGAAGATATTTGGGCCTGCCATTGGTCAAGGCTGACCCTAGGGCCGGCCAATGGCAGGGGCAAGCCACCGAGACGCGTTCAACGTCGTTTCACTTTCGTTCGGTCGCGATCGGGGTCGGGCCGATAACAATAGCGGCAATTGCGTCACCGTCGTCAAAGCGGTCGACCTTGTTTGACTCTTCAGTGAATCGGGCGAGGTATCGCCTAAGAGATTCGCCACTCTCTTGCCTGATCGACCACAGGTACATCTTGGTCTTCTTTTGGACCATGGACGTAGCGAACCGTGCCAGGAACATGTCCTTCAGGTCTTTGAACGAATGGATTCTTCCTGGCCTTAGGTTCTTGAACCACTCGAAACCAGGTCCGGCGAGGGTCAAAGTAAAAGCTTGGCACATCGCGCTAGGAGAGACACCCTGCATCGTCATCTAGGTTTCATAGTGCTGGATATGGTAAGCAGGATCTGCTTTCCCATCATAGGTAGTGAGATTCGGGAGTTTGAAATTCCCCGTACAAACCTCGGCCAATATCTGAGCCGTGAAAGGCGAGGAGTTCTCCTCAACAACCCCATAGGTGCTTCCACCTATTTCGTATTCTCGCAGAGCTCGTACCTCATTCCGAAGATTGTGGATCATAGTGACCACATCGAGACCGGTCGTTGGAGTAACCCCTTGTTTGGGAGGAGTTACCTGTCGCCTTTCGTTAGACCCTTGCCCTGCGCAGCGATTCCCGTTAGTTGGGGTTGCCAGCGGGATGTTGGGTCTAGAGCTTAGCCGCTCTCTCAGATCATTGCCACGCCCAATGCGTTGAGCAGTGAGGTGGTCCCTAAGGTCAGGGCTGGTCATACGGAGGCGCAGGCTTCGTCTGCGACGGCGCGCTCTTTGCGTGCCCTGACTTTCCGCAACATTCTCCCTTTGACCTAGTCGGTCGAGGGCCAAACGTCTGCAATTCCCCTCTTGAGAAGCAACCGGCGCGTCACCTGTCCGGGGTAGGGGATTCGATGGACCGGCTTCAAACATGGCGGGGAGTCCCCCGTCCTTCGTGAGAGAAGTCTCGATGTCCTCCGAATCGCCAGTACCCTCGTAATCAGGGTCGCAGTCGCGGCTTTCCTCGTTGAGGTTCTCAGGATCCCCGTTGGGGATTACCGTGTCATGCATAGGTCGCTTGGCAGCCAGTCGGCTGTGATACCTTGCATTCTTCGCCTTCAGTTGGCGGACATTCTCCTCCAACTCCATGATGCGGTCGTCCCTGCTATCTGGAGATGGAGATGGTGAGCGGGTCGAGCTCTCTTCGTGGAGCGACTCTTCGTCACCATGCCCTCAGGAGCGCAAGAAGTATTTTTTGGTCCCAGTGACATTATCGGGGTTGTTCACGCCCTCAGAACGTACGGGTGGCTGACTACTCATCTTTTCTCAAGTTCGAGAAAGTTGAGTTTGTAGAAGAAAAGAAGAAGATGAACAGAAGGGATTTCGGGCTGAACAGGTCGGGAAGTCCCCTCCTTCTAGCGCCAAAATGTTGTCGCACAAAAATGAACAACTATTATATACCTCGGGCGGTTCGATCCAAGGCCGGACCAAGTGATCGCACCCGGGCCAAAAGTGTGGACTCGAAAGTCTCGAGCTAGGCTTTCTTCGATCAACCCACCTCTCAGAGGAGAGAAGGGGTGAGGAGGAGGAGTGACTGTGCCTTGGGTGTCGGCTGCTTACGTACCCGTGTGTGGGATTAGGTCAGAACGTAGTTCAGGCATGTAAGATGTAGTATGAGGCGTGGAGCCTTGATGGAGAAGCGTGCTCAACGAAGGAGACGAGGCGCGGAGGAGTCCTCGGACGCGTCTCAGAACTTCGGAGATCGCTTGCGTGTCTAGCGTGTTAGACGCGCAGGGGGACTCTAGTTGACAACCCTAGGGGCGTGCTTGAGCACCGAGGGGCGTTCGGTCAGAGGAAGCGACGTCCGGGAAGTCCCCGTGAGTGCTTCAGAACCTCTGAGAATGAGAGAGACTTGCGAGAATGCTTTAGGCCAAATAAGGCATCAAGAGAAGCAGAGGAGAGTGAGAAATGGAGCGTATCGATATGAGATGAAGGGATGGCATCCCCCTCAGTGAGAGGGGGTTTATATAGGTGTTCGGGGACCCCAATGGGGTCCTTCTTCGTCCATGTGGGACTAGGGGCGCGCACATCTTCAAGTGGAGGTGCACAAAGGGGCCGCGGTGCACCACGCGCGGCGCGCGACCCGCGGCGCGTAGGCTGCGCCGCTCAGCGCGCGGCGCGGCACGCGTTGGGCCTTGTCTCCGTGGGCTTTTCACGACCGTCTTCTTTCCGGGCCCGTTGAACTATTTGTGGGCTTTGTATTTCGGGTTTATGACACAAATGTCTCTATTCGACGGATAGGATTCGTGTTGAGGCTCGACTTGAGGAGACTGACTCAAGGCTCGACTCGAGGAGACTAACTCAAGGCTCGACTCGAGGAGCGAAGCTCGACTCGAGGAGACTGATTCAAGGCTCGACTCGACGAGCGAAGCTTGACTCGAGGAGACTGATTCAAGGCTCGACTCGAGGAGCGAAGCTCGACTCGAGGATGTTGTCGCACGAAAAAGAACAACGATTAGATACCTCGGGCGGTTCGATCCAAGGCCGGACCAAGTGACCGCGCCCGGGCCAAAAATGGGAGCTCATAGACCGAGCTGCACCCTCCAGACCCTGAGGTGTGTTTTGGGGGATGTGACCGTGCCAAAGGTTGGCTGTCTACGTACCCTTTAGTCTGGATCAGGTCAGAACGTAGTTCAATTTGTGTGTTGAGGGCTATCTTGGGCTCGGAGGCTTGAGAACCCAAGGCTTTAGAGTAGGACCCGGCTCGTAGCTTCTAGTGAAGACTTTAGATGGATCGCTTGCCTCGTAGCTCGGAGTTCTAGCTCAATGGCCAAGAAGCTGGGGAGCAGTGTGTACTGCAGAGGCTCGGGTCGCAGAAAAGGAGCGCGCTCCCTCTCGTGGAGGGGGGTCGTTGTATTTCTGAGCCGAGGGAGGAGGAGCGCGCGCTCTTGGAATGTCACAAGCGCACGGGAGAAGAGAGATTTCTCGAGTAAGAAGTGTTGTGGGAATGAAAATTGTGTTTTTTCCCTCCCCTAGGGGGGGGGGGGGTATTTATAGTATTTGAAGGAGGCCTTGGGCCGGCCCCTTGAGGCCCACCGGGTGGCCGGGAGCGAGGCGCGCGAGGCATCACGCCCGGGAGGGCGCAGGGCACGCGGGGCGTGTAGTCTGGATGGGCGCGGGGCGTGCTGGGCGCGGGACTTGGCCGGGCGTGGCGTGCCCGGCCGAGGCGTTGGGATCGCTCGGCCGGGGCAGCAGGGGCACCCGACCGCGGCGGCAGGAACACCCGGTCGATGCAGCAGGGGCGCTCGGCCGGGGCAGCAGGAGCACCCACTGAGGCAGCAAGGGCGATCGGCCGGGGCAGCAGGGTCGCTTGGCCGGGGCGACAGGGGCCACCGGCCGAAGCAACAAGAGCACCCGGTCGAGGCACCAGGGGCGCTCGGCCGGGGCAGCAGGGGCGCCCGGCCGAGGCAGCAGAGGCGCTCGGCCGGGGCGCTGGGGCGTGCGCGGGCCGGGACGGCCGGGGCGCTGGGGTGCGCGGGGGCCGGGACGGCCGGGGCGCGGGGGCGCACGCGGGCCGGGACGGCCGGGGCGCAGGGCGCGCGCGGGCCAGGCGCTCTAGGGCGCGCTAAGGCCCACTGGGCCGGGGGTGCTGGTGCGCGTGGCCCCTGGGCCGGGGGTGCTAGTGCGCGTGGCCCCTGGGCCGGGGGTGCTGGTGCGCGTGGCCCCTGGGCCGTGGGTGCGTCAGGGCCCTCGGGCCCGGTGGGCTGGGGCCCGTTGGGCTTCCGGCCGGCGAAGCCCGGCCGGTCTTGAATTGTTTTTGAATTTCCGGCGTCCAGAAAACGACCGGTAACATTAGCCCCCCAAGTTTACGGCTTACGGCACGTAAGTCGTGAACTTTAGAAAAAGAAAGGGCGTTGAGGTCATTTTACCTTCGGTCATGCGCGACCGTAAGCGCGCGTGTTCTTTTCTCTTTTCTTTTTTTTTGTTGGCCGGACCCCTGGGGGTTGGACCGAGCCGGCTGGGCAGCAAGGCCCGCGCGCGGCCTGGCGCGCGAGCGAGGCCAGCACGCGGGCCGGGCCTTGTGTCGCGCTCTCACCGCGGGGGGGGGGGGGGGGGGGGGGGGGGAAAGGAGCAGGGTTTGCTCTTTCCTCTCCTATAAATAGGAGAGCCCCCCTCCCTTTCTGTTCACACCTGGCAGCCTGTGGGTAATTGGAAAATTCCTTTGAGTTTGAAATTTCCCCTGGGCAGCCGACTTTTTTCCTTTTTTAATGGGGAGTGAGCTTGTTTCCCACGTTGATGATCCCGAGGGTGACTTATCCTGCCCTCTCCAAATTTTGGGGGGGCGGCCAAGGGTCCCTTTGAGGAACTCGACGGGATTCCCATCTTTTTCGAGGAAGACTCTGGCGCGGCCGACAAATGGCTCGCAGAGTTGGAGACTGACGCCGCGGCGATAGCCGAGCTGGCGGGGCCCGGGAGCGGCCTACCTACAAGGTGTGGCCCCGAAGGGGAGGACGAAGGGTCCAAGGACCCGCGTTTGTCACGGTTGGTGATCAACCTGGTTTCCCGCGAGGCGTCCTTTGACGCCCCCTCGCTCAAGCAGCGAGGTGAAGCGACGGTGAGTGCTGGGCTTCCCCGGGCGGCTAACTTAGACGCCTCGGGTGCTGAGCTTGCGATAGTGTCGTCCGAATCTTTTCAGGACGAGATTTATTCCGACGATCCCCTAGGGTTGGGCTCAGAGGGCCCTGAAGAGGACTTGGAGGTTCCTCCCGCGAGGGGGAAGGAGAAACGTAACGGGAAAGTGTTGGCGACGGCCTGGTCGGCTTTCGAGTCCGCGGAGGCTTCGTGCTACACTTATGCCCGGTCACTGGAGAGGACTCGTATGTACGGAGTTGGCGACTCTGTTGCCCCCGTTGGCCTAGACTGCAGGGGGATCGATGCAACGAGCACGCTCACTTCCCGCGTCTTTAGCACGCTCTGGGAGACGTATAACATCCCTCCCTCGGTGGGGTTGCTCAGACCTGCCCCCGAGGACAGGCCTTCTCGTCCCAGGGATGGATACGTGGCCGTGACGATTGGGAGCCTTGTCTGCGGGTTGCGCCTCCCGTTCCCAACGATCGTCCAGCAGATTCTGACCCGACTAGGGGTCCATGCATGTCAGATGAGCCCGGCGTTCTATCGCCTGTTGGCTACATGCTTTATGGGGTGGCACTGCCAGACGCAGCGTGCCATGACCGTGGATGACTTCCGTAATCTGGTCGCCGTCTTCCCGGCGCCGGGGCAGCCGGGATTTCACATAGCCCGTGCTCGGGGCAACGTGAGGCTGGTCGAGGATAGTGACCCGCCTAGCCGCCGGGCGTGGGTGTGGGTCACCTCGGACGCCTTTGGCGACGCGCCCCTTCGCTTCGGTCGTTTGGCCGACTTTCTAGCGGATGAGGGGGCGGCGGAGCTCCCCTTCGTGAGAGAAATATCGGGGATGTCGGAAGCCCGCAAGGCTGGCGAGCGGTTCCGTTCCCCTGAGCTGATGGCGCTCACCGGGTGGTTCCCGCCCTTTGCTCCGAACACCGAGGAGGCGCGACGGGCGAGCAGGCCCCCGAGTCCCGTGGCTCAGCCAGTCGCTCCTGCTTCTCGAGGTAACTTTTACGGTTTTGTAAAAATTTTCTATTTGACAGGAACCTGACTTTCGTTGCTTTGGCTTGTGTAGCTGCAAAGAGGCGAGCTAGGAGGCTGGCTTCCGCCTCTCGGGACCCTGTGTCGATGGCGGAGATCCGCTCTAGGGTCGCTGACCGCAAGGCGAGGGGAGAGCGTGTCGAGGCTGCTGATGTAGCTGAACCAGAGCCCCGTGCTTCTTTGAAGAGGGCTTCGACATCGGCGCCGCCTGAAGAGCGTTACGAGCCCAAGAGGGCGAACTCGGCGGTGGAGCTGGAGGCGATAGAGGCTCGAGGGGATTGTTTCCGCCACCTCGAGGGATCCCCACTGTCCTGGTGGAAGGTGTTGTCGGTCGTTTTCGGAAAACCCGAGACGCCAAGAAGGCACGTCGCTCAAAGGGCCGATGGTCAGGCCGGAGGTCCTGAAGAGCGGCAAATCTTCAAGCCCTCGCCCAAACTCCTGACTCCTCGAGTCGAGCTTCGCTCCTCGAGTCGAGCCTTGAGTCAATCTCCTCGAGTCGAGCCTTGAATGGTTCCTCGAGTCGAGCCTTTAATTGTTCCTCGAGTCGAGCCTCGAGTCATTTTCGAGTCGAGCCTCGAGTCATCCTCGAGTCACTCCTCGATTCAAGTCGCTAGTCGCTCTCGCCGGGCCGAGCCTTGCTCCTCGAATCGAGTCACTCTCATCAAGTAGAAAGCTTCATATTTCACGTGAGAAGAATGACATTCGAAGGCCCGCAAGAACCCGGCCAAGACGAGCCGTCCATCACGCACACAACGCGCTACGCCGGCCGGCCGTGCAGCAGACGGCGCGCCGCGCCATGCAGGCGCGCGCCGCGCGCTCCATGCGCCGCGCCTGGTGACCCTCGCGCCGCGCCCCTTGCGCCGCGCGCCGCGCGCCGCGCGTTGTGCGCCGCTCTTTGTGCGCCGCGCGCGCCGTGCGCCTCCGCTTGATGGCATGCGCGATCCTAGTCCCACATGGACGAAAAAGGGACCTTCTAAGGCTCCCAAACACCTATAAATACCCTCTCTCATTGAGGGGAAAATCCATCCCAAAATATCCAATAATTCTCTTCATCTCTTATCGACACGCTCGATTTCTCTGCTTCTCTGGATGCCACATTTGGCCTGAAGCAGGTTCTCTTCTCTCTCCCTCGTTCTCAAAGGTCCCGAAACACTCACGGGAACTTCCCGGACGTCGCTCAAGCACGCCCCTAGGGTTCTCAACTAGAGCTACCCTCGCGCGTCTAACACGCTAGACGCGTACGCGATCTCCGAAGTTCTGAGACACTGCCGAGGACTCCTCGCGCCCCGTTTCCTTCGTCGAGCACGCTTCTCCATCAAGGCTCCGCGCCTCACACAGCGTCCTACACGCTTGAACTACGTTTTGACCTGATCCCACGCACGGGTACGTAGGCAGCCGACAACCAAGGCACGGTCACTCATCCTCCTCACCCCCTACCTCTCCCGAGAGGCGGGTTGATCGGAGAGAACCCTAGCTCGAGACTATCAAGTTCACACCCTTGGCCCGGGTGCGATCACTTGGTCCGGCCTTGGATCGAACCGCCCGAGGTTTTAAATAGTTGTTCATTTTCGTGCGACAACATTTTGGCGCTAGAAGGAGGGGACTTCCCGACTTATTCAGCCCGAAATCCCTTCTATTCATCTTCTTCTTTTCTTTTGCGAACTCAACCTTCTCGAACTTGAGAAACGATGAGTAGCCAACCACCCGTACGTTCTGAGGGCGCAAACAACCCCGAAAACGTCGCTAAGACCAAGAAATACTTCTTGCGCTCCCGAGCACATGGTGACGAAGAGTCGCTCCACGAAGAGAGCTCGACCCGCTCACCATCTCCATCTCCTGATAGCAGGGACAACCGCATCGTGGAGTTAGAGGAGAGTATCCGCCGACTGAAGGCGAAGAACGCGAGGTACCACAACCGACTGGCTGCGAAGCAACCTATGCGTGACACGACGATCCCCAACGGGGATCCTGAGAACCTCAACGAGGAAAGCCGCGACCCTGATTATGAGGGTACTGGTGACTCGGAGGATGTCGAGACTTCTCTCACAAAGGACGGGGGACTCCCCGCCGTGTTTGAAGCCGGTCCGCCGAATCCCTTACCCCGAACAGGCGATGCGCCGGTAACTTCTCAAGAGGGGAATTCCCTACGTTCGGCCCTCGACCGACTAGGTCCGAGGGAGAATGTTGCGGAAAGTCAGGGCGCGCGGAGAGCGCACCGCCGCAAGCAGAGCCGGCGCCTCCGTACGGCCAGCCCTGATCTTAGGGACCACCTCACTGCTCAACGCATTGGGCGTGGCAATGATCTGAGAGAGCGACTAAGCTCTAGACCCAACATCCCGCTGGCAGCCCCAACTAACGGGAACCGCCGCGCAGGACAGGGGTCTAACGAGAGGCTGCAGGTGACTCCTCCCGATCAAGGGGTTACTCCAACGACCGGTCTCGATGTGGTCACTATGATCCACAACCTTCGAAACGAGGTACGAGATCTCCGAGAATACGAAATAGGTGGAAGTGCCTACGGAGTCGTTGAGGAGAACTCATCGCCTTTCACTACTCAGATATTGGCTGAGGTTTGTACGGGGAATTTCAAGCTCCCGAACCTCGCTCCCTATGATGGGAAAGCAGATCCTGCTTACCACATCCAGCACTATGAAACCTGGATGACGATGCAGGGTGTTTCTCCTGGTGCCATGTGCCAAGCCTTTAGTTTGACCCTCGCCGGACCCGGCTTTGAGTGGTTCAAAAACTTAAGACCAGGAAGCATCCACTCGTTCAAAGACCTGAAGGACATGTTCCTGGCGCGGTTCGCTACGTCTATGGTCCAAAAGAAGACCAAGATGTACCTATGGTCAATCAGGCAAGAGAGTGGCGAGTCTCTTAGACGATACCTCGCCCGATTCACAGAAGAGTCAAACAAGGTCGACCGCTTTGACGACAGTGACGCAATTGCCGCTATCATAGAAGGCTTGCGCACGAGTGACTTCCTCAAGTCTGTCGTCGGCCGTGTCCCTTCCATCATGGCCGAGTTAATGACTCGAGCTAAGACCTTCATGGGAGTCGAAGATTACCTCGACGGACGCAAGAGCACTAATCAAAGCTCTCGCCGTCGAGAAGAACCTATCCGCGAGCAGAACGAACCTCGTAAGAGGCGAAACAAGGGGAACCAGGTTTCTAGCAACCAACCCCCTGTACCTCAGAAACCGCGACTTGCGGAAAACTTCAAAGGGTACTCGTCGTTCACGCCGCTGAACACGGCGCCAGAAAGGATCTTGGCTCTGGCACGTGACAAGTTCACGCCCCCGGCTCCAATGAAGAAGGATCCCGCAACTCGCGATCGGTCCAGGTATTGTGAGTTCCATCGGGAATATGGTCATTTGACCTCGGAATGCTACAACCTCAAAAGGCAAATCGAGGCTCTGATCCAACGGGGCGAGCTGAAGGAGTTCGTGTTGCGCATGATTGGCGCTGCGGGCCCCACCGCGAACAGACAGCAGTCTGGTCAAGGAGGAGGAGCAGCCGCCTCTGCCAACCAAACCCCGGCTACTGCCAACGCCAACCCACAACTGCACGTGGTAACCACCATACTGGGAGGTCCACAAGATGGGGATTCAGCCCGTCAACGGAAGAAATTCCTTAGGGCCGTGTCTCAGGAAGACGCTGCTATGCACGTCAACTTCACATATGAAGAACCTCCGTCCGTACCTCACGAGACGATGTATTTCACAGATGAAGAGGCCAAGCGAGTTGTGCATCCGCACAATGACGCAATCGTGCTCAAAGCCCAAGTGGCCAATAACTTGGTGAAAAGGGTTCTCATCGATAACGGCAGCGCTGCCGACATAATTTTCAAGTCCACTCTAGAGCGCATGAAGCTCGGGGGGCTGCGCCCGACTCCGACCCAAACGCCATTGTTTGGGTTCACTGGGGAAAAGGTTATGACCGAGGGCATCATCGACCTGCCGGTCACCTTTGGGACCCCTGGAGGAATCGAAGCCGTTCACATGGTCCCATTCCTAGTGGTCGATCAAGAGTCGCCCTACAACTTAATCATCGGGCGACCCACGTTGAACCGGCTAAGGGCAATCACTTCCACGTATCACCTACTGGTGAAGTTCCCCACCGAAGGGGGAATTGGCATCATGGCTGGAGACCAATCCCAAGCCAGAATATGCTACGTGCAAGGAGTTGATGGCAAGTCCGCGGGAAAAGCGGTCAACACAATCTTCCAACTGGAAGACGATTACCCATGCAACCTAAGGGATGCAAGGAAGTTCGGAGAACTTGACCCCCGTGATGGCATCGAAAGACTTAAAGTGGAAACCTCTGATGATCTTGTGCCAATCGTCCTGGACGAGTCGAAGCCTGATCAAGTTGTAAAAATCGGCACCCGACTTCCACTCGCCATCAAAACTCAGCTTACCGCCTTCCTTAGGGAGTTCAAGGATGTTTTTGCATGGACTCATGCGGACATGCCCGGAATCGATCCCGAGGTAATAGTGCACCGACTGAACGATGACCCAAAGGTCGCCGAAAAAGTGCAGGCTAGACGAACGTTCAACCCAGAACGATACCTGGCCATAAATGAAGAGGTCGAGAAACTCCTCACCGCAAACTTCATTCGAGAGGCTAAGTACCCCAAGTGGGTCGCCAACGTGGTAATGGTAAAAAAGCCCAACGGGAAGTGGCGAATTTGTATAGACTACAAAGATCTTAACAATGCCTGCCCTAAGGATTGCTTTCCACTCCCGCGCATCGAACAACTAGTGGACGCCACGGCCGGCCATGAACTCCTAAGCTTCATGGACGCCTATTCAGGCTACAACCAAATTCGAATGCACGAGCCCGATCAAATTAAGACGACCTTTGTCACTGATCGAGGTCTCTACTGTTACAAGGTCATGCCTTTCGGCCTTAAGAACGCGGGAGCAACATACCAACGCTTGGTAAATCGGATCTTCGCCGATCAAATCGGCAAGACGATGGAAGTGTACATGGACGACATGCTCGTTAAAAGCCTACTGGCAACTAATCACGTACGCGACCTTAGGGAGATGTTCACAATCCTCCGCCGATATAAAATGAAGCTCAACCCCAACAAATGCGTATTCGGGGTTGAATCCGGAAAGTTCCTCGGTTATATCGTCAGCCGACGAGGTATAGAAGCGAACCCGGAAAAAATCAAGGCACTCCTTGAAATGAAGTCGCCAAGACGAGTCAAAGAAGTGCAAAGCCTGACCGGTCGGATTGCCGCTCTGACACGCTTCGTGTCTAAAGCCACCGACAAGTGTCAACCGTTCTTCAAAGCTCTGAAGAAGACGGACGGCTTTGAGTGGACGGACGAATGCGAAAGTGCCTTCCAAGAAATGAAGGCTTACTTTGGGTCCCCACCATTCCTCTCTAAACCGAAAGAGGGCGAGACGCTGTACGTGTATCTCGCCGTCTCTGAAAGAGCTGTAAGCGCCGTCCTTGTCCGCGAGGAGAACAAGGTCAAATGGCCAATCTACTACGTAAGCAAAGCCTTACTCGACGCGGAAACACGCTATACCGAGATTGAGAAACTTTCTCTGGCTCTCGTAACGGCAGCTAAGAAGCTACGACCGTACTTCCAAGCTCACCCAATTGCGGTGCGAACTGAGCATCCAATCGGTAAAGCTCTTCAAAAGGGAACGTCGACTCGCATGGCGATCTGGTCCCAAGAATTGAGCGAGTACGGGATTGAGTTCCACCCAAGAACGGCTATAAAGGGGCAGGCCTTAGCCGACTTCGTGGCAGAATTCTCCTACGCTCCCGATATGGGAAGAGCGGAAACTGACTTAAACGATAACGAGCTAACTCGGAAAAGGAAGGTAGACCCAACATCTGGGAGTTATACGTAGACGGAGCATCTAATGCTCGGGGGGCTGGCGCCGGAATAATCCTGATTAACCCCGATGGGGAAAAGTTGCGATATGCCCTTCACTACGGCTTCCAAGCCTCCAACAATGAAGCTGAATACGAAGCGCTCATTGTAGGGATAGAGCTAGCACAGAAGCTCGGCTCCCATAACCTGCGAATACACTGCGACTCGCAGTTGATCGTAAACCAGGTTAAGGGAGATTACATCGCCAAGGAGCCCAACATGGTCGCGTACCTGGCTAAGACGAATTCCAAACTCGATGCCTTCTCTTGGTTCGAGATTCACCAAATCCCGAGAGAACAAAATTCGGAGGCTGACGCGCTTGCTCGCCTCGGATCTGGCATCGACGAAGACGGATTGGGGACCGTGCCCATTGAATCGCTCCCACGACCATCCGTCTCCCGAGACGAAGTCGGGACCATAGAAGTGGCATCTCAGCCCACTTGGATGGACTCAATTGTCGAGTTTTTGCGAAGAGGGGAACTCCCCGAAGACCGCAAGGAAGCCGATAAACTGAAGGCCTTAGCATCCAAATACACGCTCCGTGAGGGCACGCTCTATAAGCGCGGTTACTCGACACCGCTGCTCCGATGCCTCGATAGCGTTGAGTCGACCAAGGTCCTCCACGAAATCCATGAGGGCATCTGCGGAAACCACGCCGCTGGAACTTCCCTTGCGCTCAAAGCGCTTAAGCAAGGCTATTTCTGGCCCACCATGAAGCGAGATGCTTGCGAATGGGCAAGGCGTTGCGATAAATGCCAGCGCTTCGCGGAAATTCCGCGACAGCCCCCGACCCCGTTAAGCAGCATCGTTGTCCCACGTCCCTTTGCTAAGTGGGGCGTGGACATCATTGGCAAGCTCCCTAGAGCGCCAAGGCAATACGAGTACGCCATTATCGCCATCGACTACTTCACTAAGTGGGTAGAGGCCGAGCCGCTTGCCAGAATAACTGAAGCAAACACGACGAACTTCATCTGGAAGAACATCATATGCAGGCACGGTATCCCCGCCTCGATTGTGACCGACAACGGGGCACAATTTGACAACGCGCGAGTAAGAGATATCTGCGATCAACTGAAAATCAGCAAGACCTTCTCCTCGCCGCGACATCCTCAGGCCAACGGCCAAGTCGAGGCAGTCAACAAGACTATCAAGAGTAACCTGAAAAAGAAGCTCGAAGACAAGAAAGGCGCCTGGGCCGATGAATTACCATTCGTCCTATTGGCGTATAGGACAACCACACGAAACGCCACCGGCGAGACGCCATTCTCCCTTGCATATGGGGTCGAGGCCGTGGTTCCGATTGAAACCGAGATACCCACGTTCCGAGTCGACACGTTCGACGAAGCGGACAACAACGAGGCCATGCGCCTTGAGTTGGACCTGATCGACGAAAAGAGGGCGGAAGCATTCAGACGCCTCGCCACACAGAAGCGCAAGGTCGAAAGATACTACAACTCCAAAATCAAAAGGCGAACCTTTGCCGTCGGAAGCCTTATCCTCAGACGAGTGTTCCAAAACACACAAGTCCAAGGCGCCGGCGTCCTAGGCCCAAGCTGGGAAGGCCCTTACAGAGTCCGCAAAGTCATTCACGACGGGACATATTACATCGAGCACACGGACGGGACTCCGATTCGCCACCCGTGGAACGCGGAGCACTTGAGGCAGTATTATCAGTAGCTAGCGTCCCCCGCTTTTTTATCGCTTTTATTTCCATTTTCAATAAGGCCTACGAGCCAATGTTTTACGATTTAAATTTTCTCGCAAGTTTTTTTTTGCAAAAGTAATAAAACTTAAGTTCTCCGTTTCAATTTTGTCTACGCAAGTTTTCTGGTTTTCGAATAATTAATTTATAACCCAAAAACTTGGGGGGGCTAGCTATGGTAAGGAAACTCTCAAAAGAACACGCTCCACCAAAAAAAAAACCTAAGACGCCTACATGGCGCACGTAAGTCGCGTAAAGGCGCAGCCCGTAAGACGCCTACATGGCGCAACCCAAGACGCCTACATGGCGCACGTAAGTCGCGTAAAGGCGCAACCCAAGACGCCTACATGGCGCACGTAAGTCGCGTAAAGGCGCAGCCCGTAAGACGCCTACATGGCGCAACCTAAGACGCCTACATGGCGCACGTAAGTCGCGTAAAGGCGCAGCCCGTAAGACGCCTACATGGCGCAACCTAAGACGCCTACATGGCGCACGTAAGTCGCGTAAAGGCGCAGCCCGTAAGACGCCTACATGGCGCAACCCAAGACGCCTACATGGCGCACGTAAGTCGCGTAAAGGCGCAACCCAAGACGCCTACATGGCGCACGTAAGTCGCGTAAAGGCGCAGCCCGTAAGACGCCTACATGGCGCAACCTAAGACGCCTACATGGCGCACGTAAGTCGCGTAAAGGCGCAGCCCGTAAGACGCCTACATGGCGCAACCTAAGACGCCTACATGGCGCACGTAAGTCGCGTAAAGGCGCAGCCCGTAAGACGCCTACATGGCGCAACCTAAGACGCCTACATGGCGCACGTAAATCGCGTAAAGGCGCAGCCCGTAAGACGCCTACATGGCGCAACCTAAGACGCCTACATGGCGCATGTAAGTCGCGTAAAGGCGCAGCCCGTAAGACCCCTACATGGCGCAACCTAAGACGCCTACATGGCGCACGTAAGTCGCGTAAAGGCCCAGCCCGTAAGACGCCTACATGGCGCAACCTAAGACGCCTACATGGCGCACGTAAGTCGCGTAAAGGCGCAGCCCGTAAGACGCCTACATGGCGCAACCTAAGACGCCTACATGGCGCACGTAAGTCGCGTAAAGGCGCAGCCCGTAAGACGCCTACATGGCGCAACCTAAGACGTCTACATGGCGCACGTAAGTCGCGTAAAGGCGCAGCCCGCAAGACGCCTACATGGCGCAACCTAAGACGCCTACATGGCGCAACCTAAGACGCCTACATGGCGCACGTAAGTCGCTTACATGGCGCAACCCAAGATGCCTACATGGCGCGATCTGAGACGCCCACGTGGCACAATCCGGCACACGAAAGACACCTACGTAGCATGGCTGACTCGCAGTTGAAAATACTTAAGAACGCAAACCATCCAAGTGAGTGGCGTGTTTGAAAAAGTATCCTGCCGAGATAAAAGGATGGACAAAATCATTGACACAAACAAGTGACCGTCCATGCATGCCATAGAAGATAAATGTGCGAAAACACTCATAAAAATAAATGAATAACTCCTCATAAAAGAAAGGGGCAACTGCCTCAAAACCAAG
This sequence comes from Urtica dioica subsp. dioica, assembly GCF_054948205.1. NCBI lineage: Eukaryota > Viridiplantae > Streptophyta > Magnoliopsida > Rosales > Urticaceae > Urtica > Urtica dioica. Next base: position 20,337,379 of record NC_142760.1, on the reverse strand, counting down.
AAAGCATGCCCTAAGACAAGTGCGCTAAAGGGAAATATCCTAGTAAGCAAGCGCTAAGACAAGTGCGCCGAACGGAAAAACCTAAAAAGCACGCGCTAAAACATTTGCGCAGGAAAAATAAAGAAAGAAAACGGTCACTCGGCGGGATCGTCACCCCCAGGGTCGGCCCCGTCGAGTGGTAGGAAAAGCGAGTCGAAGAAGTCGAAGGTGACCCCCCGAGAAACATTCTCGGCAGCTGTGGCGTCCCGACACTCCACCGCCGCTGCGTGCCTTGCCTCCTCGACTCCGACATCAAAGTCGTCCTGAAGGTCGGACGCAAGCTGCTCCGCCGCGGCTTTCTCCTCGGTGACCCGAACCACCTCCTCCGCCAAGGAATCGCGCTTACGCTCCGCACGAACACGGGCAGCCTCACTCGATGTAAGCTGGCCCTGAAGAATGCCAACTTCTTCCGTGCGCGATTCCAACTGACGTCGAAGGTCCCGCGCTTCGCTCCGGAAGACCTCCGTCGATCGAGTCGCCACTTCAAGGGCTTGACGTTCCGTCGTTAACTCCTCAGCCATCTTCGCCACCGCTGCCTGAGCACGGTCGCACTTGCCGCGGGTAACTCCCAATTCCACGCGAGCCTCCTGAAGCTGCTCGCGGAGACTCGCAAACTCCGCCTTGGAGTGAGAACCTCGCTCGGCGTGGGCCAGCTGAGACTTCGCATGAGCAAGCTCCTCCTGGGCGCGACTCATCCGCCTGATGAGGTCGTGAAGGATCTTCTCGCCCCGGGTCGCTCGAGCAAGCACCTGAGAAGGCAAAAAGACAGTTTAGCAAAAGACAGTTTCATCGCAAACGAGGCAAGGGAAACTCACTCTCTGTGCATCGGAAACGCCGTGACGAAAGAACTCTACGTCATTGCTGGCCACAACGCTCTTCCACATCTTCATCGAAGATTGAGCAAGGCCCAGGGAACATTCCCCCCTAACCTCCGCGGCCTCCACGTCGACCATCGAGTTCACGCGCTTAGAGTCCGAAGACGTGTCTGGCAAAGCCGAGGAGGAAGGTCGCTTCAAAGAAGCGCGAGGACCGTTCTCCGCCCGATGATCGGTATCGAGCCTCTCCCGGCCATCCCGCGCAGCAATCCGACGACGAACCGCCGCCAACGACTTCGGGTCTCGAGAAGCATTCGCTAGACGAGCCCGAGCCCTCGCCCTAGCCGAGGAGACTGCAAAAGCGACAAAGTCAAAACCCTAAGCTAAAAACAAAAGCAAGAAGTACGAAACGTCAACATACCTTGAGGATCGCCGCTCGAGAGAGATGATGTGGCACTCGGGGCACCCTCGGTCTGCTGAGGAAACGGCGGGAACCACCCAGTGGAAGCCATCAGCTCAGGAGAGCGAAATCGTTCAACGGCTTTCCGAGCCTCCGACATTCCCCGGATCTCCTTCACAAAGTCGAGATCGTCGGCCCCCTCGTTAGCGGGAAACTCGGACAAGGGGCCGAACCGGAGCGGCGCGTCGCCAAAAGCCTCAGCCGAGACCCACACCCACGGTCGTCGATTATACTTCTCTGAATCGATGATCAGCTTAGTATTCCGTCGATCGCGGGCCACGAAGAAACTGGGTTGCCCAGGCGCAAGGAAGACCGCGATGAGATTGCGAAAATCACTCACGGTCATCACCCGCTCGGTCTGGCAATGCCACTCCATATGGCACATCGCCACTATGCGGTAGAATGCCGGGCTCATCTGACATGCGTGCACCCCCAGACGGGCGAGAAGCTGCTGAACGATGGGTTGAAACGGCAGCCGCAACCCGCAGTTAAGACTCGCAACTGAAACTGCAGTGAAACCACGACGAGGCCGGAAAGGACGGTCGTCCTTTAAAGGACGGAGAAGCGCCACGGATGACGGAATGGCAAAAGCCTCCCGGAGACCGACGAATGTCCGGTAGGTAAGCGTGCTCGAAGCATCGACCCCCGAACAATCGAAGTCCTCGGGAGCAGCAAGGCCCTCCTCGGGATACCACTCCGTCCTAGCAAGCGACCTCGCCGATACCAACGCCTCTGCGTCAGGGGTCTCGGGCTGAGAATCCCCTGGCTCCACGGAAGGGTCCCTGCCCTCCGACACGACCGCGGCAGCTCCCGACGGTACCTCGGGACACTCCGATGCGAGGCCTTCGGCCCCCGGACATGTCTCTGACTCACCTCCGGGATCTTCAGACTCGGGACCAAAGTCGTCCACGCAGTCTATCTCGTCGAGAACCGACTCTAGCGGAGTCACCGCATCCGCGTCCGTAACATCTCCCGGCACGCCTTGAAAGCCCAAGTCGGACTGCGGCACGTCGAGGCGAACTTTGTCACGGACCCCCCCGCCAACTAAGTTGATCACGAGGCGAGGGGCAGGCTCCCCGGACGCGGGACGATCAAACTCCCCGCCTGTACCGCGCCCAGTTGGCGCGCACTCTTCGAGAGGCTGAGCAGCGGGCACGGTCGCACCCAGCTCGCCTTCCTCCAACCACTGCTCTACTCCGCTTGGATTTTCTTCCACCTGCAGAGGAACTTCCCTTAATCCCGTGAAGAGATCGTCCTCTGCGTGTTCAGAACCCTGAAACAAGAGAGAGAAATCAATCTCGGGACTCTCAGCTGAGAAAAGGGGAGGAACACCCATAATGCAAGCGTAAAAAAAGAAAACAAGCGTAAGAAAAGAGAATAAATAAAGTGAGGAATAAAGGGAAGGGGGGAGGTCTATTTATAGACTTCTAGGGGGGTAGGAGTCGAAATCCTACTCCCACAAGGAGCAAAATCGGAGTAGAAACTCCAAAAAGTCGGAGTTCTCCCGCGCGAAGCGAACCAGCCCCGCGCACGGGGCGCGCCGCGCGCCAAGCCCGCACGCCGCACGGGTCATGCAGCACAGACCGCGCGCCGCGCCGTCCAGGGCGCGCGCCGCGCGGCCACCCCCTTAAAAAAAAAAAAGAAAGAAAAAAGAGAACAGGAAAAAACTTTCCTCGGGGCCACAAGGCACGGGAAACATTTTCCTCAAACACCCAATTAGAAGAACAAAAAGTTCATCGCTGGGGCGCCTCCCGAATGACGAACTTGGGGGGCTAATGTTGTCGGTCGTTTTCGGAAAACCCGAGACGCCAAGAAGGCACGTCGCTCAAAGGGCCGATGGTCAGGCCGGAGGTCCTGAAGAGCGGCAAATCTTCAAGCCCTCGCCCAAACTCCTGACTCCTCGAGTCGAGCCTTGAGTCAATCCCCTCGAGTCGAGCCTTGAATGGTTCCTCGAGTCGAGCCTTTAATTGTTCCTCGAGTCGAGCCTCGAGTCATTTTCGAGTCGAGCCTCGAGTCATCCTCGAGTCACTCCTCGATTCAAGTCGCTAGTCGCTCTCGCCGGGCCGAGCCTTGCTCCTCGAATCGAGTCACTCTCATAAAGTAGAAAGCTTCATATTTCACGTGAGAAGAATGACATTCGAAGGCCCGCAAGAACCCGGCCAAGACGAGCCGTCCATCACGCACACAGCGCGCTACGCCGGCCGGCCGTGCAGCAGACGGCGCGCCGCGCCATGCAGGCGCGCGCCGCGCGCTCCATGCGCCGCGCGACCTGCGCCGCGCGACCTGCGCCGCGCCTGGTGACCCTCGCGCCGCGCCCCTTGCGCCGCGCGCCGCGCGCCGCGCGTTGTGCGCCGCTCTTTGTGCGCCGCGCGCGCCGTGCGCCTCCGCTTGATGGCATGCGCGATCCTAGTCCCACATGGACGAAAAAGGGACCTTCTAAGGCTCCCAAACACCTATAAATACCCTCTCTCATTGAGGGGAAAATCCATCCCAAAATATCCAATAATTCTCTTCATCTCTTATCGACACGCTCGATTTCTCTGCTTCTCTGGATGCCACATTTGGCCTGAAGCAGGTTCTCTTCTCTCTCCCTCGTTCTCAAAGGTCCCGAAGCACTCACGGGAACTTCCCGGACGTCGATCCCTTTGACCGAACGTCCTCCGGTGCTCAAGCACGCCCCTAGGGTTCTCAACTAGAGCTACCCTCGCGCGTCTAACACGCTAGACGCGTACGCGATCTCCGAAGTTCTGAGACGCTGCCGAGGACTCCTCGCGCCCCGTTTCCTTCGTCGAGCATGCTTCTCCATCAAGGCTCCGCGCCTCACACAGCGTCCTACACGCTTGAACTACGTTCTGACCTGATCCCACGCACGGGTACGTAGGCAGCCGACAACCAAGGCACGGTCACTCATCCTCCTGACCCCCTACCTCTCCCGAGAGGCGGGTTGATCGGAGAGAACCCTAGCTCGAGACTATCGAGTTCACACCCTTGGCCCGGGTGCGATCACTTGGTCCGGCCTTGGATCGAACCGCCCGAGGTTTTAAATAGTTGTTCATTTTCGTGCGACAACAGAAGGGCGTGATATCGAAGAACGATATTGCCTTCTTCCAGGCGGGGGTTATCGACGCTCAGAGGGTCAGTTTTTCTGTTTATTCTGTTGTAAGCGTAGGTTTTAGTTTTAACCCTTGCTTCTTTGTCGTCGCAGGCGTACGCGAGGGCCGTGCGGAGCGACAGGATTTTGCACGACTTCATCCGGCGCTTGGGGTCATCCCAGGAGGAGCTTGCTCAGACGAAGGCTAGGCTGGCTCAGGTCGAGCGAGGTTCGCACCCGGGGGCGGAGACCGAGACGCTTCGAGATCAGCTTCGTGAGGCTAGGGTGGAACTCCAAATCGCACGGGATCAGCGCGATGGAGCCCAAATGTCGGTGGCCAAGATGGCGGGGGAGCTCACGGAAGAACAGCGAGCTTGCGAGGTGGCGACCCGATCAGCGGAGATTTTTCGCACTGAGGTTACCGACCTTCGGAGGCAACTGGATGCTCAATCCGATGCTTTGGAGACGTCGCACTGCCAGCTTACTTCGAGCGAAGCGGAGCGTGTTCGGGCGGAGCGCGAGCGCGACTCTCTGGCGGAGGAGAACGCTCGCCTCTCATCCTAGCTTGCTGAAGCGGAGCGCAGAGCGTCTGACTTGCAGGATGACTATGACATAGAGACCGAGGAGGCCCGTCGTACCGGAGCGGTAGAGTGTCGAGGTGCGACCACGACCGAGAACGAGGCCCGGGGGGTCACTTTTGACTTCTTCGACACCTTGTTTCCCCTGCTAGATGAGGGTGCTCCTTGAGCCGTGTGGCTTCTTTTTTAGCGCGTAGGTTTAGCGCTTTGCTTTCTTTTCCTTTTCTAGGATTGTATTTATTTTTCACGCACTTTTTATTTAGCACGTGTTTATTGGATTCAGAGCCGTGGCTCTTCTTGTTTATGAGATATTTTTTTGTTGCTTTCATTTTTTGAGCAATTTTACTCGTGTATGCCTTCTTTGCGGGCTAACGTGGCCCGAAGGACTTGTATCCTTACCAATAGTTTTGGCAGGTTTTGCGTCCCTAGCTGGGATTTGTCCTACGCTCACTTTATTGTTACGACTTGTCGTCGTTCAACGTTCGAGGCGAGGGGGCGTTTGTGCCCAGTTAGGTGGTTGGCCGATCCGTGTTTGAACAGTGGTATGGGCCTGTCGGGTTAGGTCGACGATTCAGCATGCCTAACGTGGCCGCGGCCCAGTGAATTCGCTTCGTGCCTTTCGGCGATCGAAGAGGTCGTACCGGGTAGTTCCCGGGGGCTCTCCGTCCGTGCCATTGACGACTGGGCGTGCATGTCACGCCGGGTCGAGCCGGCGTCTTTTGAGTTCGCGCCCTGGAGCAAGCAAATGTAAATCGCACCGGTGTTAGGCCGGCGTCTTCGGAGCTCGTGCTGTTGAGTGACCGAGCATTTTTGGTGCACCGGCTGAACCGACGTCTTTTAGCGTTCGCGCCCTGGAGCGTCGGAACGTAGTTGCTGTTGTCGCAGTTTTTTGGACAACGATTTAGGAGTCAAACGCGGTTAGACTCAAGGCCGGACCAAGTGGTCTCCTCTTGACTCGAGCATGTCGGACTTGGTATCCCAAGTCGTCCCTTAGCTGTCGGTGGTGTCTATCTCGTCCGAGGGGTTGCCTATGTTTACCTCTCCGACGCTCAACATTAGTAGGATTGAGGTGGATATAGAGGGTTTAGGTGTTTAGAGGCCGAGACTTGAGAGAAACGAGCAAGGTACGAGTTCGATAGCGTTTCAGTACTCAAAATCGGATCACTGTGTCAAGGGAGGGACCCTTGTATTTATAGGCGGCCAAGGGGTGTTTGGGGAACCCCTTGGCCGAGTGAACACTTTGGGTCGGCCATTGGCCGGCTGAACGGTTGGGCCGGCCAATGGTCGAGTGAGGAGTCTTAGCCGGATGAAGGTTCACTCGGCCATTGGCCGAGTGAACTGCTGGAAGGTTCACTCGGCCAATGGCCGAGTGAACTACATGGCTGGCTAAAGGGTTCAATCGGTCATTGGCCGAGTGAACTGCTGGAAGGTTCACTCGGCCATTGGCCGAGTGAACTGCATGGCCGCCTGAAGGGTTCACTCGGCCATTGGCCAAGTGAACTGCTGGAAGGTTCACTCGGCCATTGGCCGAGTGAACTGCATAGCCGGTTGACCTTTGGGCAGGCCATGGGCCGGCTGAGCATATGGCCGGTCATTGGCCGGCTGACCCTTGGGCCGGCAATGGGCCGGCTGAGCATATGGCCGGCCATTGGCCGGCTGACCCTTGGGCCGGCCATGGGCCGGCCGAGCATACGTCCGGCCATTGTCCGGCTGAATCTTGGGCCGGCCATTGGTTTGGGCCGGTCAATGGCTGAGGCATGGTTTCGCCGTCCGAGGATCTCGCATCGGTCGCGCGGGTCGAAGTGGCGCCTTTGTCCTCGTCGGTCCGAGACGGGCCGACAACATTAGCCCCCCGAGTTTCTGGTCGAGCGTGGGTCGAGCGGAAACTCAATACTTGAGCTGACGTGCGGACCCGGGACAAACGCTCTCGAGTTTGTGGTCGCTTCGTAAAAGGGCTTTTAATGCATCGCGAGGGACGTCTTTTGTGCGTCGTTTATTTTGTCGACCTACCCGTGAAGGCGTGATTGATTTGCACGGCTTGGGCCCCGGGGGGCCTTGGTGTCATATTTGTATGATTTGGTTTTCCGTGGACGCTGGCTAGGCCAGGCACGTCCGGCGAACGCAGGCCTTTGAAACCCAATTGTGACTCGTTGCCTATCGGCGCACGAGCTGGGCGGCGAGCGCGGTGCAACATTCGTGTGGCCAGGTTTCCCGTGGACGCTGGCTAGACCAGATACGTCCGGCGAACGCAAGCCTTTGAAACCCATTTATGACTCGTCGCCTATCGTCTCACGAGCTGGACGGCGAGCGCGATGCCACATTCGTGTGGCTAGGTTTCCCGTGGACGGTGGCTAGATCAGATACGTCCGGCGGACGCAAGCCTTTGAAACCCATTTATGACTCGTCGCCTATCGGCTCACGAGCTGGGCGGCAAGCGGGGTGCCACATTCGTGTGGACAGGTTTCCCGTGGACGCTGGCTAGACCAGATACGTCCGGCGGACGCAAGCCTTTGAAACCCATTTGTGACTCGTCGCCTATCGGCTCACGAGCTGGGCGGCAAGCGGGGTGCCACATTCGTGTGGACAGGTTTCCCGTGGACGCTGGCTAGACCAGATACGTCCGGCGGACGCAAGCCTTTGAAACCCATTTGTGACTCGTCGCCTATCGTCTCACGAGCTGGGCGGCGAGCGCGGTGCCACATTCGCGTGGCCAAGTTTCCCGTGGACGCTGGCTAGACCAGATACGTCCGGCGGACGCAAGCCTTTGAAACCCATTTGTGACTCGTCGCCTATCGGCTCACGAGCTGGGCAGCGAGCGCGGTGCCACATTCGTGTGGCCAGGTTTCCCGTGGACGCTGGCTAGACCAGATACGTCCGGCGGACGCAAGCCTTTGAAACCCATTTGTGACTCGTTGCCTATCGGCTCACGAGCTGGGCGGCGAGCGCGGTGCCACATTCACGTGGCCAGGTTTCCTGTGGACGCTGGCTAGACCAGATACGTCTGGCGGACGCAAGCCTTTGAAACCCATTTGTGACTCGCTGCCTATCGGCTTACGAGCTGGGCGGAGAGCGCGGTGCCACATTCGTGTGGCCAGGTTTCCCGTGGACGCTGGCTAGACCAGATACGTCCGGCGGACGCAAGCCTTTGAAACCCATTTGTGACTCGTCGCCTATCGGCTCACGAGCTGGGCGGCGAGCGCGGTGCCACATTCGTGGAGAAATGTAGAGTCGACACGTGGAGTAGCTTGTCGACACGCAGACCCGATACTCGACTCGAGGGGTGAACTCAACTCGAGGAAACACGTAGAGTCAGCACGAGGAGTAACTTGTCGGCTCGTGGACTCGGTACTCGACTCGAGGAGTGAACTTAACTCGAGGAGAAACGTAGAGTCGGCACGAGGAGTAGCTTGTCGACTCGTGGACTCGGTACTCGACTCGAGGAGTGAATTCAACTCGAGGAGAAAGGTAGAGTTGACACGAGGAGTAGCTTGTCGACTCGTGGACTCGGTACTCGACTCGAGGAGTGAACTTAACTCGAGGAGAAATGTAGAGTCGGCACGAGGAGTAGCTTGTCGACTCGTGGACTTGGTACTCGACTCGAGGAGTGAACTTAACTTGAGGAGAAACGTAGAGTCGGTAGCGTGTCGACTCGTGGACTTGGTACTCGACTCGAGGAGTGAACTCAACTCGAGGAGAAATGTAGAGTCGGCACGAGGAGTAGCTAGTCGACTCGTGGACTCGGTACTCGACTCGAGGAGTGAACTCAACTCGAGGAGAAAGGTAGAGTCGGCACGAGGAGTAGCTTGTCGACTCGTAGACTCGGTACTCGACTCGAGGAGTGAACTCAACTCGAGGAGAAATGTAGAGTCGGCATGAGGAGTAGCTAGTCGACTCGTGGACTCGGTACTCGACTCGAGGAATGAACTCAACTCGAGGAGAAATGTGTAGACCGTCTCTCTTTGGGACCTCCGGCCTAACCATCGGCCCCTTGAGACTTTGTTATGCTTTTATTTTTTGTTTTTGAGTTGTTTTGATTAATTATTGCTCCCTGTTAGCGCCCCGAGTTTCTTGCGTTTGTGAGACGACGACCAAGAAACTCTCGTGTTTGAGGTGTACAATAGTGTGTGTTGACATGTGTAGAATAACTCTTTATTGCAATAAGGGTTGTCATGGCACTTGGCATTCTTTGGAAAAAGAAAATTACATAATTAAGGTGAAGCGATTACAAAGTCGAGTGAGTTCGAGCGTGAGTTTAAGGGTGGAGGTTGTGACAATCACGGCTTGTTAGTAGACGCGACGAATTCCTTGAGGTCCCCACTTCGAATTAGGGAATCAATTCGCTTCCTAAGTTGGTCGCATTCAATTGTCGCGTGCCCGTGATCACGGTGATATTCGCACCGTTTGTTCTTGTCTCCCATTGCGGGGTCCTTTTTCATCGGAGGCGGGGATCCCAGCTTCTCTCTGTGTAAGCTCAGGATCCTGTTGGGTGTCGCGTTGAGAGGGACGAAGGATTGCTTCGGGGCTGGAGAAGGGTGGTCATTAGGGACTCGACCATTTCTACGCCTCTTCTTTCGCGAGCCGGGACCAACGGCCGGTGTCGTGAGTGTGGAGGCGCGCTATCTGTTGGATGCACGGTCAGCAACATTTGGTGGTTGATGTCCCAAGGCAGCCTCTCTCGCGGTCTCGCGTCGGGCGTTGAGTTTCTCTCTCAAGTCGCATCCACGGGATTCCCTTCGGGAACCGAGGTGATCTCTCAAGTCTCCGTTGGCCGTCCCTATCACCCTCGGCAAGGATACGTCGTTCAAGTGACGTCCTCGATGGGCGCCACGACCTTCGGTGTCGTCGCCCAATCGGAGGTCTTGGACGCGAATGGTGAGCTTGGAGCATCCTTTTCGGGACCTTGAGACTGAGCATCCTCGAGCGTTGCGCGATCTTTGATGTCTCGATGTGGTCTCTCGAGGGTGTCCCCTTGAGAGCGCATGTGTTTGTTCACTCGACGGTGGATGCCTCGACGCGGTCGCCTGAGGGAGTCTCCTCAAAGACGTGTGTGCCCGTTCACTTTCGCGAATAGCATCGTCGAGGTTTGTCTAGTTGGTTCTCGACTTCGCCACGTAATTGGGGTCATTCTCGTTATGGTCGACGTCGTTGTTGGAATCGAGGAAGTCGGCGATGAGCGCGCCGGTGACGCCGGGACGGTCTATGAGCTCGGCGAGCCTTCGAGCCGTGTCCTCTCGGACTGCGGCCTGGGGGTCATTCACCGGGTCTCGGGGCTGGCTCTCGTTATCACGAGGTTGCCCTCCTAGACGATGCGCAGTGCTTCGGAGGTCGTGCCTCAAGCTAGTCGCTCGGGCGCCCACGGAGGTGGCGGGGACACGACTCATCTCTCGAGAGTCGTAGAAGTAGCAGGGAAGAGGAATGGAAGGGAGAGCGTCGCCAAGGTCGGGAGGTCCCCTCCTTCTAGCGCCAAAATGTTGTCGCAGTTTTTCCGACAACTATTTAGGAGTCAAAGGCGGTTAGACCCAAGGCCAGACCAAGTGGTCTCGTCTTGACTCGAGCGTGTCGGACTTGGTATCCCAAGTTTTCCCTTAGCTGTCGGTGGTGTCTATCTCATCCGAGCACCTAAAAAGCAAGCAAAGAGGTGTGAACTACAAAGGGGAAACAGAGGGGTTGCCTCTGTTTACCTCTCCGACGCTCAACATTATTAGGATTGGGGTGGATATAGAGGGTTTAGGTGTTTAGAGGCCGCGACTTGAGAGAAACGAGCGAGGTACGAGTTCGATAGCGTTTCAGTACTCAAAATCGGATCACTGGGTCAAGGGAGGGACCCTTGTATTTATAGGCGGCCAAGGGGTGTTTGGGGAACCCCTTGGCCGAGTGAACACTTTGGGTCGGCCATTGGCCGGCTGAAGGGTTGGGCCGGCCAATGGCCGAGTGAGGAGTCTTGGCCGGATGAAGGTTCACTCGGCCATTGGTCGAGTGAACTTCTGGAAGGTTCACTCGGCCAATGGCCGAGTGAACTACATGGCCGGCTGAAGGGTTCAATCGGTCATTGGCCAAGTGAACTGCTGGAAGGTTCACTCGGCCATTGGACGGGTGAACTGCATGGCCACTTGAAGGGTTCACTCGGCCATTGGTCGAGTGAACTGCATGGCCGGCTGAAGGGTTCACTCGGCCATTGGCCGAGTAAACTGCTGGAAGGTTCACTCGGCCATTGGCCGAGTGAACTGCATGGCCGACTGAAGGGTTCACTCGGCCATTGGCTGAATGAACTGCTGGAAGGTTCACTCGGCCATTGGCCGAATGAACTGCATGGCCGGCTGACCCTTGGGCCGGCCATGGGCCGGCTGAGCATATGGCCGGCCATTGGCCGGCTGACCCTTGGGCCGGCCATGGGCCGGCCGAGCATATGTCCGGCCATTGGCCGGCTGAATCTTGGGCCGGCCATTGGTTTGGGCCGGCCAATGGCTGAGGCAAGGTTTCGCCGTCCGAGGCCTCGCACCGGTCGCGCGGGTCGAAGTGGCACCTTTGTCCTCGTCGGACCGAGACGGGCCGACAACAGTTGCGCCGGGTTAGGCCGGCGTCTTTTTTGTGTTCGCGCCCCGGAGCGTCAGAACGTAGGTGCGCCGGGTTAGGCCGGTGTCTTTTTAGTGTTCGCGCCCTGGAGCGTCGGAACGTAGGTGCGCCTGGTTAGGCCGGTGTCTTTTTAGTGTTCGCGCCCTGGAGCGTCGGAACGTAGGTGCGCCGGGTTAGGCCGGCGTCTTTTTGGGTTCGTGCCTTGGAGCAAACGAACGCGTTTTACGTCGGGTTATGCCAACGTCTTTTTGGGTTCGCTCACCCTGGGGCAAGCGAACGCGGGTTGCACCGGGTTATGCCGGCGTCTTGTGGGTTTGCTTGCCCTGGAGCAAGCGAACGCGGGTGCGTCGGGTTAGGCCGACGTCATTTGGGCCCGCTTGCCCTGGAGCAAGCGAACGTGGGTGCGTCGGGTTAGGCCGACGTCTTTTACGCAAACCATATTGCGCCGGGTTCGGCCGGCGTCTTTGGTGTTCGTGCCCTGAGGCTAGCGAACATTTGCTTGGCTCAAATTTGGCCTTTTTAGGGTTTGAGGCAGCGCCTTTACGCGTCTTACATGCGTCCCGGGAGACGTCTTTCACCTGCGCCATTTACGCGTCTTACGGCACGCCGGGAAGGCCGACGTTTTTACTCGAACCCGTATGCACGAAGGGCCGTCGGGGTCCGAGCTTCCTAAGTCTGTATCCCCGTGGGGGACTTAGGCCTCGGTAAAAGTGTTTGTGCTGTTGAGCGACCGAACTTTATGTGTTGCGCCGGGCTGGTCCGGCATCTTTGAGCTCGTGCTATTGAGCGACCGAGCGTATGTGTTGCGCCGGGTTAGGCCGACGTCTTTTCTCGGACCCGTATGTTGGATGAGCCGTCGGGGTTCGAGCTTCTTAAGCCTCTGTATCCCATAAGTGGGGGGCTTATGTTTTTTTTTTTTTGGCCGTGAATCCTTGAGCGTATGTCGCAGGACCCATTAGCCCCCCAAGTTTTTAGTTTACAGGTCTTGCCGTGATGACTAAAAACTTTTAATAAAGTGGGTATAAAAAAGACCGCAAACTTTATTTTTTATTAATTTCTGCTAACAGGGAACATCCTTGAACAGTGGCACGTAGGCCTTATTGAATAAGGGAAATCAGAGCAATAAATGGGGGGACTTGGTTACTGGTGGTACTGCCTCAAGTGCTCGGCATTCCACGGGTGCCGGATTGGAGTTACGTCCGTGTGTTAGATGTAGTAGGTTCTGTGGTGTATGACTTGTCGAACTCTATATGGTCCTTCCCAATTTGGGCCTAGGACCCCGGCGCCTTGCACTTGGGTGTTCTGGAACACGCGTCTGAGTACAAGGCTGCCGACGGCGAAGATCCGCCTTTTGACTTTGGCGTTGTTGTATTTCTCAACCTTTCTCTTTTGTGCAGCGAGTCTGGTGAGGGCCTCGGATCTTTTCTCGTCGATTAGATCCAGTTCGAGGCGCATGGCTTCATCATTTTCTTTCTCGTCGAAAGTGTCGACCCGGTAGGTGGGGACTTCCGTTTCCACGGGGACCACCGCTTCAATCCCAAAAGCTATGGAGAAGGGGGTTTCTCCGGTGGCGTTTCGAATGTTCGTTCGATAGGCCCATAGGATAAAAAGCAGTTCCTCAGCCCATGCGCCTTTTTTGGCTTCGAGCTTTTTCTTGAGGTTGCTTTTAATCGTCTTGTTGACGGCTTCCACTTGGCCATTAGCCTGTGGATGTCGCGGGGATGAGAATGTCTTGCTTATCCCTAGTTGGGCGCAGATCTCTCTAACCCTCGCGTTGTCGAACTGCGCGCCGTTATCGGTCACGATCGACGCGCGGATGCCGTGGCGGTATATTATGGACTTCCAGATGAAGTTTGTAGTGTTGGCCCCGGTGATCCTGGCCAGAGGCTCGGCTTCGACCCACTTAGTGAAGTAGTCGATAGCGATGATGGCGTATTCGTATTGCCTCGGGGCTTTGGGAAGCTTGCCGATAATGTCTACGCCCCATTTTGCGAAGGGGCGTGGAACAACGATGCTACTCAGGGGAGATGGCGGCTGTCGTGGAACGTTGGAGAAACGTTGACACTTGAAGCACTTTCTTGCCCAGTCGTAGGCGTCTTTTTTCATCGTTGGCCAGAAATAGCCTTGTCGAAGCGCTTTGAGCGCGAGGGACCTCCCAGCGGCGTGGTTCCCGCAGAGGCCTTCGTGGATTTCGCGGAGGACCTTGGTCGACTCGACGCTGTTGAGACATCGGAGCAGCGGGGTTGAATACCCGTGCTTGTATAAGGCTTCGCCTCTCAACACATATTTGGATGCGAGGGTTTTCAGCCTTTTGGCTTCTCTGCGGTCTTCGGGAAGTACCCCTTTTCGCAGGAAGTCCGTAAGCGGGGTCATCCAAGTTGGATGAACGGTGCTCTCAATCGTTCCAACCTCATCACGTGAGACGGATGGTCGCGAGAGAGACTCGATCGGGATAGTTCCCAACCCGTCTTCGTTGATACCGGATCCGAGGCGAGCTAGGGCGTCAGCCTCGGAGTTCTCTTCTCGTGGGATCTGGATGATCTCGAACCAGGAGAAGGCATCTAGCTTGGCATTTGCCTTTGCCAAGTAGGCGATCATGTTAGGTTCTTTGGCAACGTAGTCGCCTTTAACCTGATTTACGATCAACTGCGAGTCACGTTGTATTCGTAAATTCTGTAAGTTGAGCTTTTGAGCGAGCTCTAGCCCTACGATGAGGGCTTCGTACTCGGCCTCATTGTTGGAGGCCTGGAATCCGTAGTGGAGGGCGTAGCGTAACTTTTCCCGGTCGGGATTCGTCAGAATCACGCCGGCGCCTGCTCCCTGGGCATTAGATGCTCCGTCTATGTGTAGTTCCCAGATGGGACCCGTAGGGTCAACCTTTCTCTTTCGAGCCGACAAGTCGTCGGTCGAGTCGTCTTCTGCTCTTCCCATGTCGGGAGTGTAGGAGAATTTTGCTACGAAATCAGCTAAGGCTTGAGCCTTTATTGCTGGTCTCGGGTGAAACTCAATCCCGTACTCGCTCAATTCTTGGGACCAGATCGCCATGCGAGTCGATGTTCCTTTTTGAAGAGCTTTACCGTTTGGGTGTCCGGTTCGGACAACGATTGGGTGAGCCTGGAAGTAGGGGCGTAGCTTTTTGGCAGCTACGAGGAGAGCGAGAGAGAGTTTCTCTATCTCCGTGTAACGCGTTTCAGCGTCAAGTAGGGCTTTGCTTATGTAAAAGATAGGCCATTGGGCCCTATCTTCTTCACGGATCAGCACAGCGCTCACATCTCGTTCGGAGACAGCGAGGTAGATGTAGAGCGTCTCGCCTTCTTTTGGCTTGGAGAGGAACGGAGGTGTCCCGAAGTAGGCCTTCATTTCTCGGAAGGCCTTTTCACACTCATTCGTCCATTCAAAGCCGTCCGTCTTCTTAATTGCTTTGAAGAACGGTTGACACTTGTCGGTTGCTTTGGCCACAAAACGCGATAGGGCGGCAATCCGACCGGTCAGACTTTGGACTTCCTTGACACGTCGCGGGGACTTCATGTCAAGGAGTGCCTTGATTTTCTCAGGGTTCGCTACGATACCTCGACGGCTACCCCAAACACACACTTGTTGGGATTGAGCGTCATTTTGTACCGGCGGAGGATTAAGAACATCTCCCTCAGGTTTTCTACGTGATTGGTAGCCAGTAGGCTTTTAACGAGCATGTCGTCCACGTATACTTCCATGGTCTTGCCGATTAGGTCGGCGAAGATCCAGTTTACCAATCGCTGGTAAGTAGCTCCTGCATTTTTAAGGCCGAAAGGCATGACCTTGTAGCAGTAGAGGCCGCGATCAGTGACGAAGGTCGTCTTGATCTGATCAGGCTCATGCATTCATATCTGGTTATAGCCCGAGTATGCGTCCATGAAACTTAACAATTCATGTCCTGCCGTGGCGTCAACCAGTTGTTCGATGCGTGGGAGTGGAAAGCAATCTTTTGGGCAGGCTTTGTTAAGATCTTTGTAATCTATACAAATGCGCCACTTCCCATTAGGCTTTTTGACCATGACCACATTGGCCACCCGCTTGGGGTACTTGGCTTCTCGGATGAAACCGGCAGAGAGAAGCTTTTCGACTTCCTCGTTTATCGCTAGGTATCGTTCAGGGTTGAACGTGCGTCTAGCTTGTACCTTTTCAGCGATAGTTTTATCGTCATTCAACTGGTGCACAATCACATCGGGGTCTATACCAGGCATGTCTGCATGTGTCCACGCAAAGACATCTTTAAACTCCCGAAGGAAGGATGCGAGTTGAGTTTTGATGGCGAGAGGGAGTTGTGCACCGATCTTCACTACCTGGTCAGGTTTAGCTTCGTCGAGAACGATCGAAGTGAGATCGACGGGGGTGTCAACTTTCAACCTCTCGATATCGTCGCGGGGGTCTAATTCCCCGAGCTGCCGTGCGTCTTTTTGATCACACGGGTAGTCGCCTTCTAGTTGGTAGATCGTGTTAACCCTTTTTTCAGCGGGCTTGCCGTCCACACCTTGGACATAGCATATCCTCGCTTGGGTTTGATCACCAGTCATGACGCCGATCCCCTCCTCGGTGGGGAATTTCACCATTAGGTGATATGTCGATGTGATGGCCCTTAGTCTGTTCAACGTGGGTCGCCCAATGATAACATTGTAGGGTGACTCCTGGTCAACCACAAGAAAGGGGACCATGTGAACGACTTCGATACCTCCGGTAGTCCCGAAGGTGACTGGCAAATCAATGATTCCTTCAGTCATGACATTTTTCTCCCGTGAACCCAAACAGAGGTGTCTGAGTCGGGACAGGGCGGAGCCTCCCGAACTTCATGCGCTCTAGGGTGGTCTTAAAGATTATATCGGCTGCGCTGCCGTTATCAATAAGAACTCTTTTTACTAAATTGTTGGCCACCTGGGCCTTAAGCACTATAGCGTCATTGTGCGGGTGCACAACTTGCTTGGCCTCTTCATTGGTGAATTGTATCGTCTCGTGAGGCACGGACGGAGGTTCCTTGTAGGTGAGGTTAACCTGCCCGGCAAGGCCTTCTTGAGAGGCAGCTCTGCGGAGCTTTTTCCTTTGTCGGGCCGAGTCCCCGTCTTGTAGGCCACCTAGAATGGTGGTGACGACGTGGAGTTGCGCATCAGCCGTAGCCGCGACCGCTGTGCGGTTGGTGTTAGCGTTGGCCCCTCCACCTTTCTCAGGTTGTGGCCTGTTGTTGGCAGGGGCTGCCGCTCCTACCATGCGAAGGACAAACTCTTTGAGCTCTCCCTTTTGGATTAATGTCTCAATTTGCTTCCTAAGATGGAAGCATTGAGCGGTCGTGTGACCGTAATCCCGGTGGAACTCACAATAGCGGGATCGGTCACGAGATGCGGGGCCGCCCTTCATTGGAGCCGGAGCGGTGTACTTGTCACGCTCCACAGCGTAGATTTGCTCTACCGGGGCGTTCAAGGGAGTGTAACCCGAGTAGTCTCTAAAATTGCTCGCAAGACGCGGCTTCTAAGACATAGGGGGTCGGCTATCGGTAGCTTGACCGCCCTTGTTCATCCTCTTGCGGGGGTTACTCAGCTCGTTGCCGGACTCATCCCGACGGCGGGAGCTTTGGTTGCTGCTCATGCAGCCGTCGAGGTAATCTTCTACCCCCATAAAGGTTTTGGCTCGGTTCATTAACTCGGCCATCGTAGAAGGGACTCTGCCGACGACGGACTTTAAGAAGTCTCCGGTGCGCAAGCCCTCGATGATGGCTGTAATTGCGTCACTGTCGTCAAAGCGATCAACCTTATTTGATTCTGTGGTGAATCGGGTGAGATACTGTCTCAAGGACTCGTTATTCTCTTGCCTGATCGACCGTAAGTACATCTTGGTCTTCTTTTGGACCATGGGCGTAGCAAATCGTGCTAGGAACATGTCCTTCAGGTCTTTGAATGATTGGACGCTTCCTGGTCTTAAATTCTTAAACCACTCAAAACCGGGTCCGGTGAGGGTAAGACTAAAAGCTTGGCATAGAGCCCCAGGTGAAACACCTTGCATCGTCATCCAAGTTTCGTAATGTTGGATGTGATACGTGGGGTCAGCTTTCCCATTGTAGAGAGGGAGATTCGGGAGTTTGAAGTTTCACGTGGACACCTCAGCAAGGATTTGGGCGGTGAAGGGAGAGGAATGTTCTTCTACGACCCCGTATGTATCACCGGCCAAGCCCCCTTCACGCAGGTCACGCACCTCATTACGAAGATTGTGAATCATGGTGACGACGTCGAGGCCAGTGTTGGGGGTCACTCCTTGTTCAGGAGGAGTCACCTGTCGCCTTTCGTTTGACCCTTGAGCCGTGCGAGGGTCCCCATTGATTGGGGCCGTAGGGTTGTGACCCTTGCGAGCACTCAGCTTCTCCCGGAGGTCTTCGCCACGGTCGTTCCATTGGGCGGTAAGCCGATCTCTAAGATCCAGCCCGGCGGTATGGGGGCGTGAGCTTCGAGCCACACGCCTTACTCGCCGAGTTGTTGGACCTTCCCTGACATTGCCTATTTGACCGAGTCGGTCATGGGCTGAACGTCGGGAGGTCTCTTCTTGAGAGGAGATCGGTATTGCCTTTGTTTTCGACGGACCGACTTTTATCTCAACAGGGAGTTCCCCGTCTTTGGTGAGAGAAGTCTCGATGTCTGCTGAAATTTCCAAGCCTTCATAGTCGGGGTCATAATCATGTCCCTCGTCCATGAGGTCCTTGGATCCCCCGTGGGAGGTGCCGTGTGCAGGTGCCTTGCCCGCCAGTTGGCGGTGGTACCTTGCATTGGCTATCTTTAGTTGGCAGATTTTCTCCTCCATTTCAAGGATGCGGTCGTCCCGACTGTCCTGAAGAGGAGGGGGCGAGGGAGTGTGGCTCTTGTCGTTGAGAGACTCCTCGTCGCCTTGCGCTCGGGAGCGCATGAAGTATTTCTTCACCGCGGTTGCATTTTCGGGGTCGTTCACGCCCTCAGAACGAACGGGTGGTTGACCACTCATGTCTTTCTCAAGTCGAGAAGAAAGGGGTCGAGCTGTAGAAGGGATTTCGGGCTGTGTAAGTCGGGAAGTCCCCTCCTTCTATCGCCAAAATGTTGTCGCACGAAAAAGAACAACGATTAGATACCTCGGGCGGTTCGATCCAAGGCCGGACCAAGTGACCGCGCCCGGGCCAAAAATGGGAGCTCGTAGACCGAGCTGCACCCTCCAGACCCTGAGGTGTGTTTTGGGGGGTGTGACCGTGCCAAAGGTTGGCTGCCTACGTACCCTTTAGTCGGGATCAGGTAAGAACGTAGTTCAATTTGTGTGTTGAGGGCTATCTTGGGCTCGGAGGCTTGAGAACCCAAGGCTTTAGAGTAGGACCCGGCTCGTAGCTTCTAGTGAAGACTTTAGAGGGGTCGCTTGCCTCGTAGCTCGGAGTTCTAGCTCAATGGCCAAGAAGCTGGGGAGCAGTGTGTACTGCGGAGGCTCGGGTCGTAGAAAAGGGCCCGCTCCCTCTCGTGGAGGGGGGTCCTTGTATTTCTGAGCCGAGGGAGGAGGAGCGCGCGCTCTTGGAATGTCACAAGAGCACGGGAGAAGAGAGAATTCTCGAGTGAGAAGTGTTGTGGGAATGAAAGTTGTGTTTTTTCCCTCCCCTAGGGGGGGTAATTATAGTATTTGAAGGAGGCCTTGGGCCGGCCCCTTGAGGCCCACCGGGTGGCCGAGAGCGGGGCGCGCGAGGCATCACGCCCGGGAGGGCGTAGGGCACGCGGGGCGTGTCGTCTAGATGGGCGCGGGGCGTGCCGGGCGCGGGACTTGGTCGGGCGTGGCGTGCCCAGTAGAAGGCGCGCCCGGCAGCAGGCGTGCTCGGCCGAAGCGTTGGGATCGCTCGGCCGAGGCAGTAGGGATGCTCGGCCGGGGCAGCAGGGGAACCCGGCCGAGGCGGTAAGGACACCTGGCCGAGGCAGCAGGGGCGCTCGGCCGGGGCAGCAGGAGCACCCGGCCGAGGCAGCAAGGGCGCTCGGCCGGGGCAGCAGGGGCGCTCGGCCGGGGCGGCAGGGGCACTCGGCCGAGGCGACAAGAGCACCTGATCGAGGCAGCAGGGGCGCTCGGCCGGGGCAGCAGGGGCGCCCGGCCGAGGCAGCAGAGGCGCTCGGCCGGGACGCCCGGGGCGCGGGAGCGCGCGCGGGCCGGGACGCCCGGGGCGCAGGGCGCGCGCGGGCCAGGCGCGCTAAGGCCCACTGGGCCGGGGGCGCTGGTGCGCATGGCCCCTGGGCCGTGGGTGCTTCAGGGCCCTCGGGCTCGGTGGGCCGGGGCCCATTGGGCTTTCGGCCGGCGAAGACCGGCCGGTCTTGAACTGTTTTTTAATTTCCGGCGTCCCGAAAACGACCGGTAACAGATGAGACTGATTCAAGGCTCAACTCGAGGAGCGAAGCTTGACTCGAGGAGATTGACTCAAGGCTCGACTCGAGGAGCGAAGCTCGACTCGAGGAGACTGATTCAAGGCTCGACTCGAGGAGCGAGGCTCGACTCGAGGAGACTGAATCAAGTCTCAACTCGAGGGGTGAGGCTCGACTCGAGGAGTCAAGAGTTTGGGGCGAGGGCTTGAAGGTTTGCCGCTCTTCCGAACCTTCGGCTTGACCATCAGCCCTTTGAGCGACGTGTCTTCTTGGTGTCTCGGGTTTTCCGAAAACGACCGACAACAATCTACATTTGTCTCTTCGTAAGTTGTTAGGTTTGTTTATTGACTAAAGACTAAGGTATTGCCTAATTATGTTGAAACAAGTTTATGATTTAGTCTTTGGTTTAGGGTTTAGGTTTGTTTAAGACTTGATAAAATCCAAAGTTGTTATAAACCAAACGATAATTTACTCCCTCAAGAGAAGGCTGCTAAAAATCTCCATTTATAAGTAAATGACACATCATTAATGCTTTGCCAAGATCTCAATACACCAATTTTGATTAGCCACCTTTTAAACTGGTTTGATCACTCACATCCTTTCGCAGAGCCTCAAGGGAGGATTACTAGGGATTGAGCCTAAGTGTGCAACCAACCACAGTCCAAAAGATCAACTTTGGAAAAATAATCCCCCAAGAGGAGGCCTTGTCTTCATCGTCTCACTCTCGGACGTAGCTCATAGAGCAATGATCGAAGCAAAAATGCCATAGAGTACTCCCATTGAAGAGAGGGCCACAAGGGTGACTCTTAGTCTCATGTTAATTTCTTCTTTCATTAGTGTTGGGGATCGTGCGTTACAAACAACAAGTATAACCCTCCCACTTAGTTTTTGGAGTTAGTACATTGACTCTTATAAGTTCGGAAACGGATTTCCTAGTTATAGAGCGATAGAGCGGACAACTAGAAAAGAATCCTAGAGGTTCATGTTCAGAGCAGTGTTAGTGCATAAAGGCACAAGATACATACCCGGTTCTTTTCCTATTTTCTATTCGGGGAAAGTGCATGAGGGAAGTGTGAACTTCAACTCACTCGAACACTTGAAAGTTTGAGATTACACATCTTTTTATTTTTCGGCTTGTCTACGAAGAGACCTCCCACTCAAATTTTCAAGAGCATATAGATTTTGAACATATGTGATATAGATATAGTTTTGAAAACTTATTTGATTTGGATGACAAAATAATTTCAAGTTTAAAAACGAAAACGGTTTTTCAAAATTCAAACTAGTTTTGTAAAAATTCAATTTCAATTAAACTTTCAAAAATCAAAACATTTTAATCTTTCACATTATGTTTATAATCTTATAAAAAAAACATTTTTTCTCCAGAAAATTTTCTCATTAGAGTTCTATAACTCATGGTAGTGGGGCTGAAAATCCGGATTTCTGAAAAACTGGACTTTCGGAACAGCCGCGCACCACGGAGTAAAATCACCATAACTGGCGACTCCCATGTCCTTTTGACCCAAAAATGGTGGCATTAGAAAGAGGAAAGACAGACCTTTAATTTGATTTAAGAATCATTAAATTTAGAATTCTGAGCAGAGAGTTATACCACTTTTACTGCGGGTTTTACTCCAGCTCGAAGAAAACATAAATAATTAAAGTTCGGTCTTGTTGTGCGTAAAAAGAATCGAGTGTAACGGAACGTTTTAGGAAGTTGTTAAGGCTTTTATTTGTGTTTTATTAGCATGGTAATAACATGATATAAAAGAAATAACAACAAGCATAAAACGATTCAAGTAAATAAAAGAAACTAGTAACACAAGAAAACTAGTCACAAAATTTACTCGAAATTTCTCAAACTTAAAAACACGTTTTTTTTAAATAAAAAATTAAAAACTTTTAGAACTGATTCTAATGTGTTTTAATAACATCCCAAACTCATAGAAAATCAACATGATTTTTAATTTAAAGGCAAGAGCAATAAATTAAAAAAAATCTAAGAAAACAATTTTAACTTGTCACAAAATTAGTAAACTTTCAAAAACGATTTTCAAGCTCATAATTTTAATCACATGTACATGCATATCTTTGACCATAGCTCTGATACCATTTGTTGGAATTGATCTAGGGTTTAAGAAAAAGTTTAACGCTTCGGGTAAGCGGCGGAAATTTAAAATTTTCTTTTGACAAGTAAAACAATTTTACTAACCTAGAC
Source organism: Urtica dioica subsp. dioica (assembly GCF_054948205.1). Taxonomy (NCBI): domain Eukaryota; kingdom Viridiplantae; phylum Streptophyta; class Magnoliopsida; order Rosales; family Urticaceae; genus Urtica; species Urtica dioica. Next base: position 20,315,236 of record NC_142760.1, on the reverse strand, counting down.
AAAGAGCAAGTACACGTAAATAAAAACTATTATGAGCATTATAAATTTACTAACCTTTTTAGAAGCTTGAACGTTGAGAAGCTTTTGGAAAGTTGCAACGTCTGTCTCCCCTCGCAGCACGTCTCTCTTCTTTCCTCGGCAACACGAGCAACCACGACAGTTTCTATCACAAGAATCACTCGAGAGAAAAGGAATTAGTGAGTGGGCACTTTTAAACACGACGACTCGAGAACAAGTCTCAAAGTCAAAGAGCTAAAACACTAGGTCAAATGTGGACCTAGGCGCCAAAACAAAAACCGAAAATAACTAGAGAGAGAGAGAGGATCGGCCACAATGTCTAGAGAGAGAAGCTCTCAATCTCTAACTTATGTGGGATGAATGAAATGAGAAGAATAAGACCTCTATTTATAGGGGAGGGATTACCTTCAATAAGGTAGTTTCCTCTTCTATAGAATATCACATATTCATGAGGAAACATTCCTTATTTCCCTTTCTCATTTGGGCGTGTAACTTGAGCCTTCTAGAAGCAAAATTGTTTCCTCTTTTGCTTGCCTTGGCCGCCCATCATAGTTTCCTCCTAGAGGAAATTTTTTTCTCTTTTTCTTTTTGCAAGTATCTTCATACGTTAATGCACAAAATAAACTCTCTTTCACACTATGGCATGAACAAAATTCAGCCTTCTTTTCCTAGGGTTGGATGTGCAAGGCTTCTAGAATAGGTTTCTAGATTTTTCTTCATTTGTTCATGACAACATAAGAAAAGCCCATTAAGAATTTTCAAGTAAAATTCCATGAAATGAAATTAATCCTCAAGGCCCAATAAACTCTTCATGGCCGAATGTTTTAAGTTTCATTTGTCATCATATGACAATGTCAAAAAATTTATTGACATTCATTCGTCCTATGTCTAAAAAGACAAAAATAACATTTAGACAATTTTCGTAAAACTTGTCTCGTTCTTGTTTTGACTTATCTTCTAGTTTAACTATTCCTACTCGATATAATTTTTTACAGTGACCTCATGGATCCAAATGAACAAAGCTTGAGCTATGTTACTGGTCCGCCCCGGCCCGGTAGAACGACGACGGCCGGGACGGCGGTCGCCCCGGGACTCTCCCGACCCACGGCCGGCTGAGGGGGAGCCCTTGCCTCCATGGCCGACTCAAGGGGAGCCCTTGTCTCCATGATCGGCTCAGAGGGAGCCTTTGCCTCCATGGCCGGCTCAGAGGGAGCCTTTGCCTCCATGGCCGGCTCAGAGGGAGCCTTTGCCTCCATGGCCGAGAGCCCTTGCCTCCATGGCCGGCTCAGAGGGAGCCCTTGCCTCCATGGCCGGCTTAGAGGGAGCCTTTGCCTCCATGGCCGGCTCAGAGGGAGCCTTTGCCTCCATGGCCGGCTCAAAGGGAGCCTTTGCCTCCATGGCCGGCTCAGAGGGAGCCTTTGCCTCCATGGCCGGCTCAGAGGGAGCCTTCGCCTCCATGGCCGGCTCAGAGGGAGCCCTTGACTCCGTGGCCGGCTCAGAGGGAGCCTTCGCCTCCGCGGCCGGCTTAGAGCCGGCCCTCGACAAAGGGGATGCCCAAGACGTCCCTTTGGTCGCCTATAAATACCGGGGTCCCTACCTTGGTCCAGGTAATCCGAATTTGAGTACTGAAACGCTGCCGAACTCGTACCTCGCTCGTTTCTCTCAAGTCTCGACCTCTAAACACCTAAACCCTATTATCCACTTCAACCCTACTAATGTTGAGCGTCGGAGAGGTAAACAGAGGCAACCCCTCTGTTTCCCCTTTGTAGTTCACACATCTCTGCTTGCTTTTCAGGTGCTTGGACGAGATAGACACTACCGACGGCTAAGGGACGACTTGGGACACCAAGTCCGACACGCTCAAGCCCGAACGCGACCACTTGGTCCGGCCTTGGGTCGAACCGTTTGGGGCTTCTTAATAGTTGTCCGAAAAACTGCGACAACATTTTGGGGCTAGAAGGAGGGGACCACCGACCTTAGCACGCTCTCCCTTTTGTTTCCTCACTTTCATTACACTTACGACTCTCGAGAGATGAGTCACATTCCCACGACCTCCGCGGGCACTCGGGTGACGAGCTCGAGATACGGTCTCCGAAGCCTCGCACACTGTCTTGAAGGGCAACCTCATGATAACGAGAGCCAGCCCCAGGTCCCGGTGAACGACCCCGAGGCCGCGCTCCGAGAGGACACGGCTCGGCGGCTCGCGGAGCTTCTAGACCGTACCGGCGTCGACGGCTCGCTCATCGCCAATCTCCTTGGCTACGACGTCGAGGATCAGTCCGCCCGAGACGACTCCGACCCCGACTATGTGGGGGAGTCAAGGACCGATGAGGCGACTCCTAGCCTTGCCCATTCACGGCCCGAGAGGTCCAATGGTGCTTTGGCCGATCATTCGCACCCGGCGCGGCGACAAGCACGGTCACATTCCCGGGGACTCGCCCCCTTGGTTTCAAGAGGTGGCCGGACACGGCCCCTCGCCGAGGAGAGAGCGACTCTGGTAGATGATGGGGCCGATAGCCGAAGCGCTCGCCGGACGGTCCGACCAAGGGCGACCTCACCCCGCCACGCTCCGAGTGTGGACCTTAGAGAGCGCTTGACGGCGCAGAGAAACTCCCGAGGGGAGGATCTCCGCCAAAGGCTCAACTCTCGGAGGGACGCGCTCCCCGCCACAACTCTCGGCCTGCCTCAGGCCAATGTCGTGGACCAAGCGTCCAACGAGCGCCAACCGGTGACTCCCGTGGCCCCGGCGGTCAGCCCTGCTAACGGGCTTGATATGGTCACGATTATTCAGAGCCTCCAAAACCAAATGATCGAGATGAGGGAATCGGGGAGGCAAAGGCCGTATGGAGGGATCGAGGAATCATACTCTCCCTTCGCCGCGCAAATCCTCACGCAACCTTGTGTGGGGAACTTCAAACTACCGTCCATCCCTCCCTATGACGGACGGACGGACCCAAACTTCCACATCCAACACTACAAGATGTGGATGACAATGCAAGGGCAGACGGATGCCACTCTCTGTCAAGCTTTCAGCCTGACCCTCACGGGGTCAGGGTTTGAGTGGTTCCGAAGTCTGAGGCCGGGAAGCATCTCATCTTTCTGGGCTTGCGAGAAGCTTTCCTTGCTCGATTCACCACCCTCGTGGCGCAGAAGAAGTCGAAGACCCATCTCCTCTCCATGCGGCAGGGGAGGGACGAGACGTTGAGACAATACCTCGCTCGATTCACCGAGAAGTATCACAAGGTCGAAGGATTCGACGACAAAGATGCCATCACGGCGATCACCGAGGGACTTCCTCAAGTCTATTGTTGGAAAGGTCCCGCGAGACATGGCGGAGCTAATGACAAGAGCCCGCACGTATATGGGGATCGGGGACTATCTCGATGGCGGAGATGGTCGGAAGTCAGGGGGACAGAGTAGTCGCCGCCGCTACGACCAAGACGGAGATCGTCCCGACCCTCGAAAGAGGAGGAACAAGGGAGGCCAGGCCCCTAACGGTCGCTCCCTCCCCGGGCCGAGACCGTCACACGTCGATAGCTTCCGAAAGTTCTCGACGTTCACCCCTCTGAACACTCCACAAGAGCGGATCCTAGCTCTGCACCGTGACAAACTGGGAAGTCCAACTCCCCTCACGAAGGATCCCGCCAAGAGGGATCGAAACAAGTTCTGTGAATACCACCAAGATCATGGGCGTCTGACGTCCGAATGCTATCAACTCAAGCGTCAGATCGAGGCCCTGATTCAAGACGGGAAACTAAAGGAATACGTCCTTAGAACGATCGGGACGGCCGCGGCGCACGGTGAGCGTCCGCGGCAGGAAAGGAAGGGTCCGGCGACGGTGACCGTCACGGATCGAGCAGCGATTGAAGAACCGGAGAGCTCACAACTGCACGTCGTGGGCTCGATCATGGGCGGCCCGGAGTTTGGGGACTCGTCCACTCAAAGGAAGAAGTACGTGCGTGAAGTTTCCCAAGGGAAAATAGCACACTACATCAATCATACGTACGAGGCTCCTCCTCCGGCCCCATTCGAGTCCATGTTCTTCACTGGCCAAGAGGCGGCGCGAGTCCTCCACCCACACAACGACGCGATAGTCGTCTCAGCCCCGGTCGCCAACAACCTCGTCCGGAGAATCCTAATCGACAATGGAAGCTCCGTCGATATAATCTTCAAATCGGTGCTGGACAGGATGAAGCTATCCGGGATGAGACCGACCCCGATCTCGACTCCACTCTTCGGCTTCTCCGGGGAGAGGGTCATGACGGACGGAACCATCGACCTCCCGGTCACCTTCGAGACACCGGGAGGGCTCGAGGTCACCCATATCGTGTCGTTCCTGGTCGTGGACCAACCCTCTGCGTACAACATCATAGTCGGCCGCCCGACCCTCAATCGGTTGAAGGCCATCACGTCCACTTACCACCTGATGATGAAATTCCCGACTGACAAGGGAATAGCCATGATGTTGGGAGACCAATCGATGGCAAGAATGTGCTACATCCAAGGTGTGGACGGGAAAGAAAAGGGGAAGATGGTGAGCACCGTCTTCAACCCCGGGGACAAACTCCCATGCAAGATAGAGGAAGGAGGCACCTTCGGAGAACTGGACCAAAGGGACGATGTCGAGCGTTGAAAGGTGGAGACACCGGACGACCTCGTTCCCGTCGTGTTGGACGATGCCAAGCCTGACCAAGTAGTCAAGGTAGGCGCCCAACTCCCGTCCGAAACCCGAACCCAGCTCGCCACCTTCCTCCGCGAGCACAAAGACGTCTTTGCGTGGACACACGCCGACATGCCGGGGATCGACCCCGAGATAATGGTTAACCGTTTCAACGACGACAAGAGAGTGGCTGAGCGCGTTCAGCCGCGACGGACGTTCAGCGGAGAGAGGTACCAAGCCATTGGTGAAGAGGTTGACAAACTTCTCACCGCCGACTTCATCAGGGAGGCGGAGCACCCCAAGTGGGTGTCCAATGTGGTGATGGTCAAGAAGCCAAATGGGATGTGGCGGATCTGTATCGACTACAAAGATCTCAACAAAGCCTGCCCGAAGGACAGCTTCCCTCTCCCGAGGATCGAGCAACTTGTGGACGCCACGGTGGGCCACGAGTTGTTGAGTTTCATGGACGCTTACTCGGGCTACAATCAGATCCGCATGCACGAGCCGGATCAGATCAAGACCACCTTTTTTACGAACCGCAGACTCTACTGTTACAAGGTCATGCCCTTTGGCCTCAAAAACGTGGGAGCGACGTATCAAAGGTTGGTGAACTGAATGTTCGCCAATCAAATTGGCAAAACTATGGAGGTCTATGTGGACGATATGCTCGTCAAAAGCCTCAAGGCCCACGACCACGTTCGAGACCTAAGAGAGATGTTCACGATCCTGCGACGCTACAAGATGAAGCTCAACCCCAACAAGTGCGCCTTTGGGGTTGAGTCCGGAAAATTCTTGGGCTACATGGTTAGCCGCCGCGGGATCGAGGCTAACCCTGAGAAGATTAGGGCGATCTTAGAGATGAGGTCGCCGCAAAAAGTGAAAGAAGTTCAGAGTTTGACGGGAAGGATCACCGCGCTGACGCTATTCGTTTCCAAAGCCACCGATAGGTGCCAACCGTTTTTCAAGGCACTGAAAAAGACCGACGGTTTCGTATGGACGGAGGAGTGCGAGGAAGCGTTCCGCGAAATGAAAGCTTATTTCACCTCCCCCCCGTTCCTCGCAAAGCCAAAGAATGGTGAAACCTTGTACATCTACCTCGTGGTTTCCGACAGGGCCGTGAGCGCGGTTCTCATACGCGAAGAAGACAAGGTGCAATGGCCGGTCTATTACGTTAGCAAGGCGCTCCTCGACGCCGAGACCCGATACCCGGAAATCGAGAGATTGTCCCTTGCCCTCGTCATGAGCGCGAGAAAACTCCGACCCTACTTCCAAGCGCACCCTATCGTGGTACGCAAGGGACATCCCGTCGAGAAGGCCCTTCAAAAAGGGACCTCCTCTCGAATGGCCATATGGTCCCAGGAGTTGGGCGAGTACGGGGTCGAGTTCCAACCGAGAACCACCATCAAAGGCCAAGCCCTTGCCGACTTCATAGCCGAATTCACGAGTGCGCCCTCAATTGACGAGGGAGGCAAGGGTAACGAGAACGAGGGAGACAAGGAGAGCGACCACAGCGAGTCGTCGAAGAAGAGGACCAACAACCCGATAGTACCGGTCTGGGACTTGCACGTGGATGGCGCATCAAACGCCCGGGGGGCTGGGGCCGGCGTTGTGCTCACAAATCCCGATAGGGAAAAATTGAGATACGCCCTGCGGTTCGAGTTTAAAGCTTCCAACAACGAGGCGGAGTACGAGGCTCTGATCGTTGGCTTGGAGCTGGCGAACAAGTTAGGCGTCCTAAACCTACGCATCCACTGCGACTCGCAGTTGATCACGAACCAGGTTAAGGGCGACTACGCCGCTAAAGAGCCAAACATGATCGCGTATTTGTCTAAGATCAAAAAGAACCTAGAAGCCCTGTCGTGGTTCGAGATCGTCCAAGTTCCCCGAGAAGCGAACATCGATGATGATGCCCTGGCACGCCTCGCGTCCGGGATAGACGAGGAGGGAGAGGGCAGCGTCTCGATAGAAGTGTTGACCTACCCGTACGTCTCGAGAGGCGACGTAGGGGTAGTTGATGAGACTCCGCCTCCCTCATGGATGACGCCGCTCGTGGAATTCCTTAAGCGAGGAGTCGTCCCCGAAGACAAAGAAGAGGCCAAAAAGCTGAGAAGCTTGGCGCCGAAGTACACAGTGAGGGAGGATAACTTGTTCGAGAGAGGCTAATCCATGCCTCTTCTCCGTTGCTTGACCGAAGTCGAGGCGAAGAAAGCGCTCTGTGAGGTGCATGAGGGGGTGTGCGGAAACCATGCCGCCGGACAATCTTTGGCATTGAAGCTCCTAAGGCTCGGATATTTTTGGCCAACCTTGAAAAAGGACTCCCACGAGTAGGCCAAAAAGTGCGACAAATGCCAAAGGTTCGCCCACATCCCGCGCCAAGCGCCGGCACCGCTATGTCGGATCATCGTACCGCGACCCTTCGCGAAGTGGGGAATCGATCTCATCGGAGAGCTACCCATGGCCCCGAGGCAATACAAGCATGCGATCGTGGCAATCGACTATTTCACGAAGTGGGTAGAGGCCGAACCGCTGGCGAAGATCACTGAGGCGAACACGACGAGCTTCATCTGGAAGAACATTGTCTGCCGCTTCGGGATCCCCGCGTCGATTGTGACCGACAACGGAAAGCAATTCGACAACACACGCCTCCGAGACATGTGCGAGCATTTGGGCATTAGCAAGACTTTCTCTTCTCCCCGCCATCCACAAGCCAACGGTCAAGTCGAGGCATTCAACAAGACGATCAAAGAGAACCTGAAGACGAAGCTGGAAGAAAGAATGGGGCTTGGGCCGACGAGCTTCCCATGGTCTTATGGGCATACCGAACCACCGCACGAAACGCGACCGGCGAAAACCCTTTCGCTCTCGCGTTTGGCGTCGAGGCCGTGGTACCTGTCGAGACCAAGCTACCAACCCTACGCATCGAGGAGTATGAAGAGGCCGCCAACGACGACGCAATCAGACTCGAGCTAGACCTCATAGACGAGAAGAGGGCGGACGCACTCACCCTCCTTGCTGCACAAAAGAGGAAGGTCGAGAAGTACTACAACTCCAAGATCAAGCTGTGGAAGTTCGCTGACGGAAGCCTCGTCCTTAGAAGGGTGTTCCAAAACACCAAAGTGCAAGGGGCGGGAGTCTTGGGATCCACTTGGGAAGGTCCGTACCGCGTGCGTCGAGCCATCCACAATGGCACGTACGAGCTCGAGAACCTGGAGGGACTCGTGTTCACACGCCCGTGGAACGCGGAGCACCTACGGCAATACTACTAATAGAAGTCCGCTCCCGCTTGCCTTATGTTTTGTCATTTTCGTCTTGTTTCAATTTTAGCAACAAACAATTTTCAGTTTCAAGTAAAGCCAATGGCTGGGGAATGTAATTTTTTAACCTATTTCTACGTGATAATTGAATTACATTTCATCTCAAAGCATTTTGTCCTACGATATTATAATTTCTAGTCTCCTCTACGAGTACCCAAGAAACTCGTGGGGCTAATGAGGATAAGAGGATCCTGGCAGCCCACCCACTACGCGATGTGCGTACCAACAAGTACCACACTCGCTGGGAATCGCGCTAGCCTCAAACCCGTTCCGGCGCACGACACGCACGCCGATAGGTAGCGTACGCACCGGCAATTGGGCACGATAGTTGTTCAGCTCACACACGCCGATAGGCTGCGAGTCACGAATGAATGACGAAAATTTGCACCCGCTCGACGAAACTGGTCTAGCCAGCGTCTGTGGAAAACTTCACCGCCAGGTGCGGCACTAAGCCGCGCAAACCGGTTACGCTAGATATCGTAATCCGAGTTCGTAAGACGCGCACTAATTGGATTGCGCGAATCGATTACGCTAAAAGCATAGCAAGTCGAGAAAATAAGACGCATAACAGATAAGAAAAGCTTTAACCAAAGCGAACAATGTCACATAAACAACCCAACGAGAAAACACACCGAATGTCAAGCAAAAGAAACATAACAAATATCCGAAAGGAAACATAATGCGAGCGCTAAACAAATGCGCGAAGTTGGCTACTCTGAGCCAAAGTCGATCTGCTCCTCGTCGTCCTCAGGATGGGGGGCTCCCGACCCGTCGGTCGCCCCTCCGTCAAACAGGCGGTTCGTCGACTGAGCCGCCTTCGCGGGAACGCGAGAGAGCGGGTCGTCCGCCGGTGGCTCATCGTCCAAAGGAGGGAACATGGCGTCAAAGAAGGAAAACGTGGTCCCGCGTGACGCGTTCTCCTTCGCGGTCGCATCTCGGACCCGTATGGCCGCCTCATAACGAGCCACCTCCAGCGCGAGGTCCCAATCGTCCTCCAAGTCCGTCTTGGATCGTACGGCATCGTCCTTCTCCTCGACGAGGGTCTGCACCTCCGCCCGCAAAGAATCCCTCTCCCTCTCGACCTTGACCCGAGAGATCTCGCTCGCCGATAGTCGAGCGTGGACAATGCTCAGCTCCTCATCCCGGCTCGAGAGGGCCGCCTGGAGCTTCTTCGTCTCCCCTAAGAAGGTGTCGGCCGTCTGCTCCGCCTTCTCCTAGGACGCCTACTCTGCCATGCGAAGCAATTTCTCGGCCGCCAACTCCTCGCGAGCTCGCTTCAGCTCCTCCTCGAGTGCTTGAAACTCTCGGGCGGTGCGGACCCCCGCTAAAGCGGCAGCATGGGTGGTCGTCGTGTTCTCCTTGTCCTGCTCCATGATCTGCATGCGCCGCAGCAGGTCCCGGAGAATGCGGTCACTTCGCTCTTGGCGTGCGAGCATCTGTGGGAACAAGTGATATACGCATAATCAGAGTGAGTATAACGATTACACGTGAGACGAGCAAACAAACCGTACGTTTCGGGCGTCTCCGATCCCATTTTGGAAATGCTCGAGGTCGCTCGTCGTCAGGAGACCCTTGAAATCCCGCAGAGAGGTTTCAAGGATCCCTCGAGAGCATTGGTCTCTCAGCTCTGCCGCCTCCGCTAGGAGCATCGAATCCATGCCGTCCGCCACCGCCGATGTGTGGGCGCGCTTGTGGCCGGATGGAGATCCGAAGGAGGTCGACGACGACGGTCGCTTGTTGGAAGAGATCGCCTCGTTCCTCGCCCGTGGTGGCGATCCCCCATGGCGAGCCTCAGCTCGGGGACGAGCCGCGATCGTAGCTTCGGTGGCAGGCGCCACTCTCGGCACTTGTGTGCGCGATCGATGTCGTCGGACCATGGTATCTGCAAAAGAGAAAGGCGTCAGTCAGTTAGAACATAGCGATAAGCATAATATAAACAAGGCACGCAATAGCGCGGAAACATATGTGTGGTTAGTACCCCCCGCGTCGGAGGGAGGGGCGGACGAACCCCCCGCCTCTGATTCAGGATCCTCCGTGACCTCCGCGCCGGGACCAGGATGTGGAGGAGCGTCCTCGCCAGGCACGAACCACCTAGTCCTTGCGATTAGGTCCGGGGACTCGAAGAGCGATCCTTGTCGCCTCGACTCCGGGACCGCTCTGATCACCGCATCAAGCTCGGAACCCTCGATGTCGCCCACGGTTGAGAAGTCGGCCACGGGGCCGAAGGCGAGGGGCGCGACCCCAAAAGCTCATTCGGATACCCACACCCAAGGGTATCTGTACTTCGAAGTGATCTTGGTGAGGATGGCGAGGCGCTTTCGATGCGACGCCAAGTAAGAACCCGGCCTCCCGGGAACCCCTCGCAGCGTCATAAGGTCCTGAATGTCGTCCGCGGTGACGGCCCTCTTCTTCGCCCGATAAAGCATCATGTGGCACGCCGCAACCATTCGATAAAAGAGTGGGGACATCTGCGAAGCATGTACCCCTAGCCAAACCAGCAACTCCTGGATAACCGGCTGGAAGGGTAACCTCAACCCTCCGCGAAGACTCGCCTCGTGGACCGCAGCGTACCCCTTTCGCGGGTGAGTCGGAAGATCGCCGGGCAGCGGTCTTAGGATCGACACGAACTCCGGGATACTATAGCGCTTCCTAAGGCTCATGAAGCTGATAATCGAGAGCGGACTTGGGACATCGACGCCCGAGCAGTCAAGGTCGCCCCGTATGACCAACTCCCAGATCGGAAAAGTCAAGGCTCGCGCTTCCTCCCGCGCGGTCGAGGAAAGGGTCACTGCGGATGTGGCGCGGCGGCTCGACGAATCGCTCAGGTGCTCGGCGTATGGAACGTTGCTCGGGCAGTGAGAGACCCCTTCGCGGCCGCCTGATCGAGCCGGTCGGCTTCCCTCGACCCCATCATGGTCGCCCGAGCGCTCGCCCGGCTGCCGGCCGGCTGGGCCGCCTCCGCCAAACCGGCCCGGTCCGTGGCCGGCCGTGCCCCCTCCTACGCGTGCGTCCAGCCCAAGGACCCAGCCCGTCGCCGGGCTGATTGGTTCCTCCCCGCGCAGGCCCGGCCGTCCCCGGGCTTCGGCGCAAACGTCCGGCCCGTCAGCTCGGCCCGACTCTTGGCCAGCTGGGTCTTCGGCCCGTGAGCTTTCCCCGGACCTCGCAGCGCTCGCTCTGTGCGCACCCAGCCCAGCGTCCCGGCCCAGCTCCCGGCCGGCTGAGACCTCCGCGCGCGCGCCTGGTCCGTCAACCCGGCCCGGCCCTCGGCCGACTGGGCCTTCGGCCCGTGGGCCCTGCTCGGGCACCCCGGCGCTCGCCACTTGCACGCCCAGCACGGCGATCCGGCCCGGCCCCTGGCCGGTTGGGCCCCCCGCGTGCGCGCCCGTCTTAGCATCCCGGCCCGACTTCTGGCCGGCTGAGCCCACCTCGCGCGCGCCTGGATTTGCGACCCGGCCTTGATCCTGGCCGGCTGGGTCCTCTCCACACAAGCCCGGCCCACTTGGGCCTAGGGTTTGCCCAGGGATGGAGCAGGCCGCCGCCCCCCGGCCGACACCACCTGGCCGGGCCGCCTCCTGCCCGGCATCGGCCCCTCCCTGGGCGGCGGCGCCCGGCGCCGGCGGCTCTCCGGCGACGCGCGTTGTCAGCGGCGCGGCAAGGCCCGATGCGCACCCCTCCTGGGCGCGACCTGCAGGCCACCCGGCGGCCTTGTCCGGGCAGGCAAGGGCCTCCCCCGCGTCGGGACCAGCCCAGAAGGCGCCGACACCGGCCGTTGCTCCCTCCTCGGCACCGGCGTCGCCGAGCGCGACTGCCCAGGGCCCGCTCGCGCCGCCCGGGCGTTCCTCCTTGATGGCACGCTTGGCGGCGATCCAAGCGGCCCCACCCGGCCGAGTGGGGGCCTCCTCGGCGCTAGGGATGGCCCAGACCGCGCCGCCCTCGGGCAAGGCATCCTCCCTGACGCCGGCCGCCCCAAGCGCGGCCTCCTCCAGTGCGCGCGCACCGCCCAGGCCGCTGGTGGAGGGTCGGGCATCGCTCCTTGGCCTGGGTGGGTCCTCCCCGACACCTCCAGTGCCACCGGTGCCCCCCTGGGCCGAGACACCTCCGCCGGCGCGCACATCATCCCCGGCGTCCACCTGCCGGCACTGGCCGTCTCCGGCACGCGCGCCCTCTCCCTCACCGGCCAACCACGCCTCCACCAACGAGAGATCCTCTCCGGTCATCTCTAGTGCGTTGAACGAATTCGACGGTTGCAATGTGCTTGAAATCGTTGAAGGGGGCGAGAATTGGGTCCAAAACGTGTCCAAATCCACGTGTTGATTCCCGAACAAGTGAGACAGGTCGTCTTCAATGGTCCCACACCCCAATGGGCGGTCAATGGGGTCCATGGGCGCGAATAACGAGACGAAAAAATTGACCGAGAAAAAGGAAAAGTAATAATAAAAGGCATCGGAACGTACCTCTTGGCGACGGGCTACTCCGGTGGGCCAACGGCGATGAGGGCTTTGAGTTTACCACGCGACTTACACTCGATGGTAAACTCGGGGGGCTAATGTTATCGGTCCGTCCCGGCCCGGTAGAACGATGACAGCCGGGACGGCGGTCGCCCCGGGACTCTCCCGACCCACGGTCGGCTCAGCGGGAGCCCTTGCCTCCATGGCCGACTCAGAGGGAGCCCTTGCCTCCATGACCGGCTCAGAGGGAGCCTTTGCCTCCATGGCCGGCTCAGAGGGAGCCTTTGCCTCCATGGCCGGCTCAGAGGGAGCCTTTGCCTCCATGGCCGGGAGCCCTTGCCTCCATGGCCAGCTTAGAGGGAGCCTTTGCCTCCATGGCCGACTCAGAGGGAGCCTTTGCCTCCATGGCCGGCTCAGAGGGAGCCTTTGCCTCCATGGCCGGCTCAAAGGGAGCCCTTGCCTCCATGGCCGGCTCAGAGGGAGCCTTTGCCTCCATGGCCGGCTCAGAGGGAGCCTTTGCCTCCATGGCCGGCTCAGAGGGAGCCTTTGCCTCCATGGCCGGCTCAGAGGGAGCCCTTGCCTCCATGGCCGACTCAGAGGGAGCCTTTGCCTCCATGGCCGGCTCAGAGGGAGCCCTTGCCTCCATGGCCGGCTCAGAGGGAGCCTTTGCCTCCATGGCCGGCTCAGGGGGAGCCCTTGCCTCCATGGCCGGCTCAGAGGGAGCCTTCGCCTCCACGGCCGGCTCAGAGCCGGCCCTCGACAAAGGGGATGCCCGAGACGTCCCTTTGGTCGCCTATAAATACCGGCATCCCTCCCCTGGTCCAGGTAATCCGAATTTGAGTACTGAAACGCTGCCGAACTCGTACCTCGCTCGTTTCTCTCAAGTCTCGACCTCTAAACACCTAAACCCTCTTATCCACTTCAACCCTACTAATGTTGAGCGTTGAAGAGGTAAACAGAGGCAACCCCTCTATTTCCCCTTTGTAGTTCACACCTCTCTGCTTGCTTTTCAGGTGCTTGGACGAGATAGACACTACCGACGGCTAAGGGACAACTTGGGATACCGAGTCCGACACGCTCAAGCCCAAACGCGACCACTTGGTCCGGCCTTGGGTCGAACCGTTTGGGGCTTCTAAATAGTTGTCCGAAAAACTGCGACAACAAGCTCAATACTTGGACTCAGAAGTTCACAAACCTTTTCCAAGTTTAGCTTAATGTCATCAACTGACTCCACTAAATAGTTGACACTGAAAATCTCTCGGTTCAAGTGAATTTATTTTCTACTCAAGAATTCAACCTAATTGTAATGAATGGATCCACCGAATATCTATGTTTACCCTTCATGAATATCATCAGCTAGTCGGGATTTACAAAATTACCATTTTACCCTTCTAGCTGTTATTTCCTCAACTCCATTGTCGCTTGTGAATAAGTTAGAAACAATGTATTGACGAGGAGCTAACAAGTCACATTGTTTCATAAAAAAGAGTCAAGACTCAATTTGTGTTGGAATCGATCTAGGGTTTGAGAAAAAGTTTAACGCTTCGTTAAGCGGCGGAATTTTAAAAATTTTCTTTTTAAGTAAAACTAGTTTTTACTAACCTAGACAAGAGCATGTGCATGTAAATAAAAACTAATATGAGCTATTAAAGTTACTAACCTTTCTTGAAGCTTGAACCTTGTAGAAGCTTTTGGAAAGTTGCAACGCTCGTCTCCCCTCGCAGCACGTCTCTCTTTCTTTCCTCGGCACCTCGAGCAACCACGAAAGTTTCTATCGAAATAATGAGTCGCCATTGATATCGACACATCTGAGATCGCCAAATGTTCGGGAGTTCCTCTATTCAATCCTTTTCCTTTTTCTTGTTGCTGGATATCTCGTTCGTACACATCTTCTTTTTGTTTCTCCAGCCTATAGTGAGTTACAGACAGAGTTCGAAAGGGTCAAATCTTTGATGATTCCATCATACATGATTGAGTTGCGAAAACTTCTGGATAGGTATCCTACATCTGATACATCTGAACTGAATTCTTTCTGGTTAAAGAATCTCTTTCTAGTTGCTCGGGAACAATTAGGAGATTCTCTAGAAGAAATACGGGGTTCTGCTTCTGGGGGCAACATGCTAGGGGGTGGCGGTCCCACTTATGGGGTCAAATCAATACGTTCTAAGAATAAATATTTGAATATCAATCTCATCGATATGATCGATTTCATAAGTATCATACCAAATCCCATCAATCGAATCGCTTTTTCCAGAAATACGAGACATCTAAGTCATACAAGTAAAGAGACCTATTCATTGATAAGAAAAAGAAAAAAGGTGAACGGTGATTGGATTGATGATAAAATAGAATCCTGGGTCTCGAACAGTGATTCGATTGATGATAAAGACAGAGAATTCTTGGTTCAGTTCTCCGCCTTAACGACAGAAAAAAGGATTGATCAAATTCTATTGAGTCTGACTCATAATGATCATTTAGCAAAGAATGACTCTGGTTATCAAATGATTGAACAACCGGGAGCAATTTACTTACGATACTTAGTTGACATTCATAAAAAGTATCTAATGAATTATGAGTTCAATACATCCTGTTTAGCAGAAAGACGGATATTCCTTGCTCATTATCAGAAAATCACTTATTCACAAATCTCCTGTGGGGCTAATAGTTTTCATTTCCCATCTCATGGAAAACCTTTTTCGCTCCGCTTAGCCCTCTCTAGGGGTATTTTAGTGATAGGTTCTATAGGAACTGGACGATCCTATTTGGTCAAATACCTAGCGACAAACTCCTATGTTCCTTTCATTACAGTATTTCTGAACAAGTTCCTGGATAACAAGCCTAAGGGCTTTCTTATTGATGATAGTGACGATATTGATGATAGTGACGATATCGACCGGGACCTTGATACGAAGCTGGAGCTTCTAACTATGATGAATGCGCTAACTATGGATATGATGCCGGAAATAGACCGTTTTTATATCACCCTTCAATTCGAATTAGCAAAAGCAATGTCTCCTTGCATAATATGGATTCCAAACATTCATGATCTGGATGTGAATGAGTCGAATTATTTATCCCTCGGTCTATTACTGAACTATCTCTCCAGGGATTGTGAAAGATGTTCCAATAGAAATATTCTTGTTATTGCTTCGACTCATATTCCCCAAAAAGTGGATCCCGCTCTAATAGCTCCGAATAAATTAAATACATGCATTAAGCTACGAAGGCTTCTTATTCCACAACAACGAAAGCACTTTTTCACTCTTTCATATACTAGGGGATTTCGCTTGGAAAAGAAAATGTTCCTTACTAATGGATTCGAGGCCATAACCATGGGTTCCAATGTACGAGATCTTGCATCACTTACCGATGAGGCCCTATCGATTAGTATTACACAGAAGAAATCAATTATAGACACTAATCTAATTAGATCTGCTCTTCATAGACAAACTTGGGATTTGCGATCCCAGGTAAGATCGGTTCAGGATCATGGGATCCTGTTCTATCAGATAGGAAGGGTTGTTGCACAAAATGTACTTCTAAGTAATTGCTCCATAGATCCTATATCTATCTATATGAAGAAGAAATCATGTAACGAAGGGGATTCTTATTTGTACAAATGGTACCTCGAACTTGGAACGAGCATGAAGAAATTAACGATACTTCTTTATCTTTTGAGTTGTTCGGCCGGATCGGTCGCTCAAGACCTTTGGTCTCTATCCGAACTCGATGAAAAAAACGGGATCACTTCTTATGGACTCGTTGAGAATGATTCTGATCTAGTTCATGGCCTATTAGAAGTAGAAGGCACTCTGGTGGGATCCTCACGGACAGAAAAAGATTGCAGCCAGTTTGATAATGATCGAGTGACATTGCTTCTTCGGCCCGAAGCAAGGAATCCCTTAGATATTATGCAAAATGGATCTTGGTCTATCGTTGATCAGAGATTTCTCTACGAACAATACAAATCGGAGTTTGAAGAAGGAGTCCTCGACCCGCAACGGATAGAGGAGGATTTATTCAATCACATAGTTTGGGCTCCTAGAATATGGCGCCCTTGGGGCTTTCGATACAATCAAATAGAAAGCCCCAATGAATTGGGATTTCCCTATTGGGCCAGGTCATTTCGGGGCAAGCGG